>NC_042619.1:30129177-30442132 GCF_901001135.1 Rhinatrema bivittatum | reverse complement strand
CTAGTTGAGAGAGGATGGTGCCAAAGAGTTCATCCTGAATTTTAACTTCTTTAGGTGTTTCTTGAGATCTCCAAGGTCCAACTTGGGACAGAGACCTTGTTTTCTTTGGGAGGACGTATTTGAAGTAGAACCCTATTTTGGTTGTATTGGGACAGGCTGCTCTGCATTTACAGTTAGGACCAAGGACAACTCATGTTGTAAGAGTTTGAGCTGCTCTGCATGTACAGTAGCTCCTTGGAGGATTGTTTGGAGGAGAGGATTTGAAATTCAAATGGTATCCTTGTTGTATGATCTTTTTTTTCCCTATTTATTTATTGGCATTTTATAAATCAAAGCACATATACAATACTTTGTACAGAGTTTTAAATAGAAATAAAGAAATATCATTGGAAAACAATTATATAATTAGCAGATATTTATAAACCATTATGAAATAAGAAAAAAGAGGGAAGCAAAGAAAAAAAAAAAAAAGGAGATTGTGAGTTAACTGTGAAGAAAAAGTCATAGCATTGAATTATACTCCTATCTAAACTAAGTTATTGATCCACCAAGGGAACTGGAAAAGATGTTACAACCTTCCTTGCATCAATAAAGGACCTAAGCTGTTTAGGAGAAAAGAAGATATAACTTGTGGAATGATAAGTAACACAACATTTACAGTATATGCGAAATATAAATGTAGCACCTATATCAAATACCTCCTGTCTCAAAAGAAGAAAACTTTGAAAGGTCAGGAAAGGTCAGGAAAAATAAGAATGGCCTGCCCATGAAAATTAGAATTAAGATTTCAAAAATATAGAGATATTATGTTACTTTGAAACCCATCAGTTATAAAAAAAAAACAAATAGGGTGGCATGATCAATAATCTCATAACTAGATGACTCAATAAGTTGAGTAACATTTAAAGAAGGAGGAAAAACAGAACTAGAAGGAGAAGGCAAAAAAATAGTCTTATTTATAGATGGCAAAGAGTCCAGTAAAATTTTCAAGACGTCCATAAAATATTTCCACAAAGTCAAAATGGGAAGTCCACCCATTACTTTAGGAAATTTAAAAAAACTGATTCAGATGACGTGAAGATTTTTCCAGAAATTCAACCCTTCTAGAAATGGTATTCTATTCTTGAACTAATCGAGCCTGAATAGTATTCATCTTGGTCAAATATTGCTGAATTAAAAAGAGTTTAGTCTCATGGTCACCCAGTTCAACCTAATGCTTGTTCACCAAGGGGTCTAATTTCTCCACAAAGGAATCCAACTTATGAGTGGAAATAGCCAGGGCCTAGCCAAAGTGAGACATCAGTTCCCATAGGGAATTTAAAGTTACCTTTGCTGGTTTCTTAGAAGGAGAGAATTGTTCCATCAATGATTGAAGCAGAGAAGAGACATGGTGTTGCATCCGTTGCTGCTCGACGCCCTCACTCCGCCCTCTTTACCTCTGTGGCAACTCCCTCCGGGTCTGATGGACGGCTGGCTACCATGGAGTCTCCATGCCGTCTCCTTCCGGCGTCCCCGAACTGGCTCGACGCTGCAACTCTGCCATCTTGTCCTGATGCCTAGGGCGGGCGGGCGCGCGTCCCGACTCTTGTACCAGCAAGGGTGTGAACCTCAGGGGTGTCCCCCTGAGATGATGTCATCTGCTTCCAATATTTAAAGGTCTTTGAAAACGCTAACAAACCGAGTTAGCAAGGAAGGGATAAGGTTACGGACAAGGTTTCCCTATCCAAGTTACTCTGCCTCCTCGGACTTACCAGAGGTACCCGCTCCTCGGGGCCCTCGCTCTTTTCTTTATTTTCAGATTACAGATAGGAACCAGTACTCGCTCCTCGAGGTCCCATGTTCCTGGACACTCTGAAGACTCTCTACTGCCTGAAAGCTATCACTGCTACAAACAACTGTGAGTTACCATCACTCTCTCAGAGTTTTCCCTGGAACCAGGTACTCGCTCCTCGAGGATTAATGTATTGTAAATGTTGAGTTAAAACGTGTTTTACAATCTATCTTGAGAACGTTTGTGTACCACAGACACACATTAGTTCTTTTATTAAACAGGTTATTAGAAACCACCAGAGGTGGCAGTAGTGAGCTGATATGCCCGGCAGGGCTGTAGTCCCTCAGGTACTGGAACAACGATCCCAGGATGGCTGAGCTGTTGAGAAACTGTAGAAAGTGAGTAGGCAGAGTTCATGAAAAGAACTAGACGACAAAACTCATGGCTGAGCTGTTGAGAAACTGTAGAAAGTGAGTAGGCAGAGTAGGCAGAGTTCATGAATAGAACTAGACGACAAAACTCCTGAGCTTATTTGAGACCTTACATGAGTTTTGTCGTCTAGTTCTATTCATGAACTCTGCCTACTCACTTTCTACAGTTTCTCAACAGCTCAGCCATCCTGGGATTGTTGTTCCAGTACCTGAGGGACTACAGCCCTGCCGGGCATATCAGCTCACTACTGCCACCTCTGGTGTTTTCTAATAACCTGTTTAATAAAAGAACTAATGTGTGTCTGTCTCCATATTCCAACCTAGCCGGTGGTCCCTCTCAGGATATCCTCCCGAGAGCGTGGTCATCTGCCATCGGCCCAGGGATCCACCCACAACTATATCAGATTCATTATAGATTGCTACTCCTTAGCAAGAAGATATCTGAGACTACAAGATCGCTGACTCCTCCCTCTCCAGGAGCCCGCTACACAGAGCTTTCTCTACAGATTGTTCCTCCTATCTGATTGCTCCTCCCATCAAGCATCTTCTCCATACAGATTGCCAACTCGAGCAGCAGATATACATCACATTGCTAACTCCCTAGCAAATCGCTAACAGATTGCTAACTCCCAGCTCTAACACAGAGCTTTCCTAACACATGGTCTAAGATTGCAGGCAGTTTAGCTGCCCCCAAATTCACCAAAGAAACTGATAAGGAAACCAACATTGGAATCAAATCATGCCCTCCCGAAGATAGAACGCCAGACATGACACCTTCGATGTCCCTCTCCTGCGCCAGCAGCAGACCATCATCATTCTGCGCCGCAGCAGTCATCAGAGAGGAAACACATCCGGGAGCCAGCTGAGAAATTTGTGGGCAGAGGCTGAGGGAAGACTCCTCCCTTGGAGAGATGAATGCTCCTCCGTTGACTCTCACACCAGGACCTCCACTGCCCAATCCAGGAGCAGGAGACGCAAATGAGGTGATAAGCTGCTGTCTTTCAAGGTAAGGGGTCTCAGGGGGGTAGACCCTTACCTTCCCTTCATGTTTGGGAGCCATAAAAAGGCAATAATAAAGAAAGAAAAACAGCGGGACTGAAGCAGGCAAACTCAGACAAGTGGCCATCTTGCTTCCAGATGATGTTGTATGATCTTTAATACTCAATGATTTGTTATCAATGACAATAATGAGTTTAAGTGCTGGAGCCTTCCCTCCACTGAAAGGCTGTTTAAATCTAAAAGAAAACGTTTTTGATAATATAGTCAAAAGTTAGGATTAGATTTCGGTTGTGTTTTTTGGAGAGGTTTAGTTCTTTACTATTTATGGACATTTGATATTCTGCCTTTTTCCACAAACATTCTCAAGATAGATTGTAAAACACGTTTTAACTCAACATTTACAATACATTAATCAAAGATCATTTACAGCCACCACTGAATCAAATGGATAGGTTGGGTTGTGCTCAATTCTTAGCACATGGTCTACCCTGCTTTTCTTATTGATGCTGTTGCAGGCAAGGCCCATGGAAAAGAAAAGGTTTGGTACTGTATCCTCTAATGCTGAGGTTGACGTTTCTTGTCCTTTCTTTCCAAAGAGATTATCTCCTGTGTTTGGAAGATCAGCAAGTTTCTCGTGAACATCTTCATGCAGACCTGAAGGCATGCTAGCCTTCTGGCTCCAATAAATTCTGTAGACATCCTGGAAGAAATATCATTAATATTATAAACTGATCGAATAATAACCAGGCAACTCACATAACGAGGCTCTGTACAACTGCTCCAGCCATGATTACTGACTACTCTTTAATAAAAATCAAAAGGCAAATTATTATAAATAAATATCAACCGTACATAAAATAATGATTGGCTTAGCATTTACATTTTTACATGGTTCAGTAATGAAAATTGCACTTCTTATTTAATCGATGCTTAAGAAATCCAATAATTTACAATTATTTGTACATAGGTTGTAATACACACAAATACACACACATGTCATTTCTTTGCTATATTGTGAATCCTTCACCAGCTGAACATTCATCATCAGGCAGCTCAGTTCAAAACAAACCAATAAAAGTACGTTGTGTATTGGTGATAGCTTCATTAGGTTATTAAGAATGCTTAAAAGTTGTGAGCTGTCAGCACAACTAAGTTACTTTTGTCTGGCAGTTTCCTACAGAGTTCTAAATAGCCACTCTCTTGAGGAAACTGGACTTCTTATAGGCTACGGCACTTTTACTGGACTAACATAACAATTATCCAAAGATGTGGTGATGCTTTTCAGCTGCTTAGGTCTCTTCTTTTAAAAAATGTTGAAAAGCAGATCCATGAGGTCTCACAAACTCTTGTACTGCAACATCCTTTCTTAGTACTTTGGTTGGTCCCAAAGAAGTTTTTTTACAACCTACAAAAAAAATCCGCTTTCCTCTGGCAAATGAATCAGAAACTTGGACACTTCTACCAACTTGACCCTACATTTATTTCTACTGTTCTGCTCTCAGCTCCAGTATTATGGGAATACGGTTTGCCAGTGTCTTCCACTGAATCCAACAATTGCTTGTCAACACCCAGCTTCTGAGGAAGGACTGCAGACTCAGAATTACATCAACCTAACACTCCCATCACCAGCCAGAGATAGTCTGTTTTGGTAGCTGAGGGGGACTGGTTGGCAACTGATTACAGAAAACACAACTGAACTGGATTCCTATTGAACAGATTTGCAATTAGCAGGGTGAGAATGAGTTAAGTTAGTGGAAGTGAGCACGACATTTGAATGCTCACCTGAAAACATATTGATACCAATTTATTGTTCTGAGTGCCTACTTTCTAATACAATGGGCGAACAAAAAAAGACCTGTTGTTATTGGTTTATAAATTATACACTCATATCTCCAAGTCACCATTTCCCCAAGTACACGCAACATTTTAAACTGGAAGCAATTTGAATAAAACTTGTAAAAACCATAAACTACTGGATCAAATCAAACTTATACATGTTGTATATGTATTTGGTGGTGAGTGTATGTGTGTGTGTGTGTGTGTGTGTGCTCACACACACATACAGCCCTTTTCTGGCTTCCAGGGCAAAAATATATTTATTTTCCTTGTGGTTAATGGGACACACATTCTACACAGAACAGAAATCACTCATACACAAGGGAGACTTGTATTTGTTTATCAGTTCTCCTGCACTGTAGGGCTGCAGCTGAGCCACAGGGCCAGCTCACTTTTCTCTTAAAAGAGAGGATATGGCCTCGGGCCAGCTCTGCATTCACACAGTCCCTGGGGAAGAGGGTGTCTCAGCCATTGCACAATGGTGACACTTACTGACCAGACTTAGGGTGTGCAGGTACTGAGCTCTGGAGAGCCAAGGACCATCACTGAAATGGCTGGGCTAGGTACTTGTGAATGAAGGCTCATGGCGCCATAGCCCAAGAGGCTGGTTCTGAATGAGCTGGAAGCCTTAAAGGAGCAGGAAGAAACTGCAGGGCAAAACAAAAGGGAACATGATTGCCTAAAGAGGGTCTGTTTACAATGTGTTCCCAAGGCAGTAACTACTGATGGGCGAGAAGAGCATACATCCAAGATGCAAAGCCTATTGAGGGCAGAAAAATGACTAAAAAGCAAGTGTGAGCTGGTATTAGATGAAAAGCCAGGAAGAATGCAGCTCGCCAAATGGTGGGGAGGAGTCAAGATGGCGGCACAGTGAGGTCGCGAGTACAAGTAGCTCCAGTTTGGTTTTTGGAAAATCTAATTTTTTCCTGTGAAATGTCTCCCAAGCGCAAGGGAAAGGTGAGGCTATTACCCCTCTGTTCCTCTCCCTTCTCGGATTCACCAGCTGGAAATCACTCGTTTCATGGCCTCGCCAGCATCCACTCCGAGAGCTGAGGAGCTTGATGTGTGGGGCGGTTTGGGAGAGTCGCCCACGCCAGCAGAGGAGGCATCTCTGAGCCCAGAACTCAGACAACCACCATCACAAAGGGCAAGCATGGTGAACACCTCCGGAGTGCCGGGAGATGATTTCATTTCTGGGCTTAGTACAGATGGAAAATCGCAGATCGCTTTAACGCCGGAGCTGGCTTCACCTTTGGCGGTTTCCCCGGCTGGGTTGACCGGTTAAGGACCATCAGGTACCATTTCAGAAGCCGGGGTGTCGAATGAAAACCTTAGGGGTAGATTTTAAAAGAAGCGCGATCAGCCTACTTTTGCTTGCGCATCAGACTCAAGCAAAAGTACGCTGGATTTTAGTAGATACGCGCGGAGCCGCGCGTATCCACTAAAATCCTGGATCGGCGCGCGCAAGGCTATCGATTTTGTATAGCCTGCGCGCGCCGAGCCGCGCTGCCTCCCCCCGTTCCCTCCAAGGCCGCTCCGAAATCGGAGCGGCCTCGGAGGGAACTTTCCTTTGCCCTCCCCTCACCTTACCCTCCCTTCCCCTACCTAACCCACCCGCCCGGCCCTGTCTAAACCCCCCCCTTACCTTTGTCGGGGGATTTACGCCTCCCGGAGGGAGGCGTAAATCCCCGCGCGCCAGCGGGCCTCCTGCGCGCCGGGCCGCGACCTGGGGGCGGGTACGGAGGGCGCGGCCACGCCCCCGGGCCGTAGCCACGCCCCCGTACCCGCCCCCAAAACGCTGCCGACACG
Source organism: Rhinatrema bivittatum (assembly GCF_901001135.1). Lineage (NCBI taxonomy): Eukaryota > Metazoa > Chordata > Amphibia > Gymnophiona > Rhinatrematidae > Rhinatrema > Rhinatrema bivittatum. Next base: position 30,435,286 of record NC_042619.1, on the reverse strand, counting down.
CCCCCGACATGCCCCCCTCCGAGAACCCCGGGACTTACGCGAGTCCCGGGGCTCTGCGCGCGCCGGGAGGCCTATGTAAAATAGGCTTCCCGGCGCGCAGAGCCCTGCTCGCGTAAATCCGCCCGGTTTTGGGCGGATTTACGCGAGCAGGGCTCTGAAAATCCGCCCCTAAATGTGGAGATATCGTCAACCATATTGGGGGACTTCACCAGCATTGAGCCTTTCAAGATCCCGACTCGCCCTGAGATTGCGACTTTAGGAGCCACATGGGATCTTGTGGCCGGCTTTGCGACAACATTAAATACTTTAAATATCAAGTTAGATCACTCTGCCTCCAAATGTCTACAAAACCCGTTGGAAATTCAATCGCAGGTTAATCTATTATCAGCTAAAGTATCTGGCATAGAAGAAAAAGAAAAGAAAACTCAAGAATTTAAAGCTGCAACAATTAAGGATAGAGAAGTTCTTGCAAGACGCATAGAACATTTGGAAAATAACGCTGGACATCTTAACCTGCGTTTTCTCAACTTTCCCAGAGTAGCTGGAGAAATTCCCTTTACCAACACTAAAGAAATTTCTGCAAGATATCTTGGGGTTTACAAGTGATAATTTACCTTTTTTCCTCCCAAAATCTACAACTTCTAGAATGGTTATAAATGTTCAAAACGATTTATCTAATTTTTTAGAAAATTCAGCAATGGAATAATTTCCTTTCCTTGAGTCCAGCCAGATCATTCCAGAACCCTCCCTGACTGCCAAGGATTTTTCTGCTGTATCTGTTTAATGCCAATGATAATGATAATGCCAATGATAATGTTTAATGTCAATGATAATGATAAACAATACTTTTACAGGCCTTTCTTCTTTCCAGCTTGTTGTAAGCTCCCAAGTTCTCTCCCCCTGTTGATTGTAACTTTGACTTATTCCTACCTATTATTATCTTTCGTTTACTTGAATTGTTACTCTAGTTTCCCCTTTGTTAAACTGTAAACCGATCCGATATGGTTATTTACTATGAAGGTCGGTATAAAAAACTGATAAATAAATAAATAAATAAATAAATGAACCCCAAAGCAAAATACAATATATTGATAGACCAAAGGAATTTCACTCTAAATTCTGCAAACACGATAGCTTGTTAAATATGAAATTTTCTTAAATGACCATCATAATAATTAGTCTTAATAATAGTCTTAATAAATCAACTTCCCACCCAGATATACGACGTCTTTTCAATACCTCGACAAAAGAAAAAAGGAGGAGGACTTCTCTTAGCAGCCAAAAAAGATCTTAATCTCACCCAACAACCCATCAATTCATCATCTAAACTGGAGGCAGGCCTGTTCAAATCAAAAACTCTCCAGATCCTCCTCATTTATGCCCCTCCGGGGGTACTAAACCTTGATGTATCGCCTTTAGTGGAAATCATAGCTAAATACTTGACCTTGGATACTCCTTCCATCATCCTTGGGGACTTTAATCTACATATTGATGTCAGGCCTCAATCATCTAATTGTGAAGCTCTCCTTTCCTCACTCTCAGCCATGGGCTTTACCCAAATTATCACCCAGCCTACTCATAAAGGGGGTCACACCCTTGATCTTATCTTTACAAATAATAGCCTCATACAACTCTCATCCCCTTCCTACCTTCCAGTACCATGGTCAGACCACTTTATGATCACCTCCACTTTTAAAGTGACGACAGGATCCCTTGCACCCCTGCCACCAACAACTCTGCACTATAGGAAATCTTGTCCTTCAGAAGCCCTTGACAATTCTTTATGCAAAGAACTACCTAACTTGGATCTTTCGAACCCTAACGCAGCTATATTTTCTTGGCAAAATATCACTGAAACCATAGCAAATAATCTATGCCCTCTATTATCAAAGAATATCAATCCATCTCAGAAACATAAACAACCATGGTTCTCTATGGAGCTTCGCACATTAAAACAAACCCTAAGACAGAAGGAAAAGAGATGGCGGAACTCCCCTAATCCTCAATCTCTAGCCATCTACAAAGCAGCTCTCCATCATTACAGAACCATGACACTGCGAACCAAAAGAGATTTTTACGCCCACCGTATCCATGATATGTTCTTCGATGCAAAGGCCCTTTTCGCTTATGTTTCAGACCTCACTAAGATTACTTCAGCACCAATTTCTGATGATATAGCCCAATCAAAGGCCAATGAACTGGCCATCTTCTTCCAGAGTAAAATTGCTAATACCTTGGCTAAATTACCCTCCAATCCTTTCACAACTTCTTTAGATCCCCTCTACCGCCCCAACTCATTCACAGTATTGGAAACATTCGAACCCACCTATTCTACAGAGGTGGAAACTATCCTCAAGAGAATGAAACCCTCCTCTCATCCACAAGATTATATCCCATCTAAATTACTGCTTCTAATACCAGACTCCATCTCCAAATTCCTAGCAGACATTATTAACTGCTCATTTTCACAAGGTATCTTCCCAGACACTCTCAAACTAGCAACTCTCAAACCTATCCTCAAAAAACCAAACTTGGACCCAGATGATCTAAAAAATTATCGACCAATTTCCAATTTGCCATTTATAGCCAAAATCATGGAGAAAGTAGTAAATAATCAACTATCAAATTACTTGGAGGAAAATAATATACTTCATCCTTCACAATATGGATTTCGGAAAGAACATAGTACGGAATCACTCCTCATATCACTCCTTGATCAAGTATACCTGGGAATTGACAAAGGATGCTCCTTCCTGCTTGCACTCCTTGATATCTCCGCAGCCTTTGATACAGTCAACCATGCTATATTATTAAACCGGCTATCCGACATAGGAATCTCAGGATCTGTCTTCAGATGGTTCGACTCATTCCTCAGTAATCGAGGTTATAAAGTTAAAATTAATAATATGGAATCTCCTTATACTAATTCCCCACATGGAGTCCCCCAGGGCTCCTCTTTATCTCCCACCCTATTTAATATTTATCTCCTCCCTCTCTGCCATTTCCTCTCATCACTAAATCTGAAATTCTACATATACGCAGACGATGTCCAAGTATTGATTCCTATAACAGGCTCTTTGGACTCAGCAATCAAATTATGGGAATCTCACCTTCAAACTATTAACCATCTCCTTACTAGCCTCAACCTGGTGTTAAATACCGCTAAGACTGAACTCCTGCTTATCACCCCTGAAAATAGTCTACACTTTCAACAAATGCACAATATCTCCCACATCACTCATGCTAGAGATCTCGGAGTTATAATTGACAATCATCTGAACTTGAAGAAGTTTATAAATTATACTATAAAAGAATGCTTCTACAAGTTACAGGTGCTTAAAAAACTCAAGCCTCTCCTATATCACCATGACTTCAGGACTGTACTCCAAGCAATCCTGTTCTCTAAGGTCGATTATTGTAACTCGATCCTGCAAGGTCTACCAGCTGTTACATTAAAACCTTTGCAACTACTCCAAAATGCAGCTGCAAGGATTTTGACCAACACTAAGCGCAGAGATCACATCACGCCCATTCTAAAAAAACCTACATTGGCTTCCAATTAATTTTAGAATTGTTCACAAATTCCTTACCATTATTCATAAAAACATCCACCACCAGACTCCACTAGACCTACTACACCCTCTCAAATTACACTCCTCAGCTAGACCTTTGAGAGATGCCTATAAGGGATCCCTTCATGTTCCCTCAATCAAATTGGTACAAAAATTAACAATCAGGGACCGGGCTTTTTCAACAGCAGGCCCCACCATTTGGAATACACTACCCCCAGACCTTCGACAGGAAACCTGCCTCATAGATTTTAAGAAGAAACTGAAGACTTGGCTTTTCTGTAGAGCCTTTCCTGTCTCCTAGACTATATTCTACTAAGATATTATTCAATCAGCTGTACTTCAATAACTAGCAGAATGTCATATAATCACGTTATAATGCTAGAGTTATTCTCCTGAGGTTGGCTTCAACCCCCTTCTCTCTGTTATATCTCTCTACTTTGATTATCTGTCTCTTCATTTCCAATTCCAAGTTATTCACCATTGTTATAATGTAACTTTTACCTTCTGCTCCTAATCTGTCTCCTCTTTTGAGGTTTGACTCGTTACTGTTAATGTACTATCGTTCTATGTAAACCGAGTTGATTTGATCTGTATCAAGAAAATCGGTATATAAAATCCCTAAATAAATAAATAAATAAATAATAACGCCAAAGGACTGCATTAATTATTTAAATGGCTAATGTCCAAAATGGCATGAGCAGTATAATCATTTATTTATTTATTTATTTATTTTCTTTATTTATTTAAGGATTTTTATATACCGCGGCTCGTTAGCAAACATCACCTCGGTTTACAATGAACATTAAATTAGCAACAAGCTTTACAATCCAAAATATTATATAATGAAACATAGCTGATAACATTAAATCTATAAGTAATTAAAATAAACTACACTACATTCAGCAGGGGCACATGGGGCTGGAGGATCAAGAGTAGCAGTCCAATATTAACCGTATAAATATTACAAATTGGGAGAATAGAATAAAAGAAGATGTAGATTTCTTGGAGGTCAGAATTATTTGACAGATAAAAACAATAAAAGAACGTTGCATAGGTTCATAATCATAGGTCATTCAGACTGAAAGTAACTCATGTGAAAAACATTTTTTGTTTTTTATATATGCAAGTAAAATTATGCTTAGACAGATGCATAAAATAGTTTTTGTATTTATCTGAGAGAACTCCAAAAGGTAAATAATAGTTGATATAGATGATCAGAAATTTAAATCTGTGGAGGGACACTGTAAACTTGAACGTATACACTTGCTTGATGTCAATGGAATAAACTCTGACAATGCAGCATTTCGAGAGCAGCAGCTCTCTACTTCATCAAATATTAAATAATCCATAAGTGTCCTCCTCAGTAATTAATTTATAGTTACAACTCAGTTCTAGATGAAAGAATAAAGTTAAAATTAAAACATTGAAAAGGCCATTTATATATATATATATATATATACATATGTGTCATGAGCTATGCATTCACTTATCATACTGCTAGACATCCTTTAAAATGTGTAAGCACAGATTATGGACAGTACCCGGAAACTAGCAAAATAGGAGCCAAGCAGACAAACACATATTAAGAAAAAGAATTAACTTATGCAATGTGGATTTCAAAAAGACTTCTCTTACAAGCCGAGCGGAGTGGGACGCTCTGACAACCTTCTGCTGGGCTCTGACTATCAGCTGACAAACAAGAGGGCTGGAGCGGCAGCCATTTTAAATGTCAAAACCGCGGGGAAAATACTGAAAATGTCAATTAATGTGAATGTCCAATAAAAATATGTAGAAAACAAAAATAATTCTAAAATTACAATAAATACCAGTTCATATGATCACTGAGGCTTGGTGGTGCTACTGAGTTATCTGTTTAATGGACATGTTTCAGTGGGTTGCACTGGGAAAGTATATTGGTCAATGTCAGTACAGGTGAAGCCATGGATTTCCTTTGAGCAGGTGAATGTTCTGTTCCTTCCAAGAAATTCCTACAGTTTATGTGTTCTGGAAACCCTTTGGTTCTAAGGAAGAAGAGGTTGTTTATTTCTTTTCTTAGCTTATAACAAAGAATACTGGCAGGCTTAATGTAGCATGGGATCCTATAAGCGGTGATGCCAGCAAACCTGTTGCTCTCCATTTCCATCTGCTGGCTGGGGAGCATAATCCATGTGTCTGGACTGCTCTGACTGGACTCAAGGAAAGGAAACTATCAGTTAAGAATAAATTTCTCCATCACTTTATTCCTTACATGCAATATTTTGTGCTTGTCTTAGCAAGGATTTAGCATCTACCGTTTCTAAGATATGATTTGAGGACTGAAATGTGTGCGACAGAAAAGGAGTTTTATTATTGCAGTAATACCTGGCTTGTGATGCACTATAGCTTTAATCTACTGTTTGGGGAAAAATATATAGAAAGACACAAAAGGCGGTTGAATTAGCACAAGTTTTAAACTGTAAGTAGTTTTCAAATTTGTGTTAATTCAACTCCTTTCTGTGTCTTTTACCATGTGTCCAATATATATGCACCCATTTTCCTACATAGAAGAGAAAGAGAAAATATACCTACAGTGGCTATAGAAAGTCTACACACCCTTGAACATTTTTCACACGTTGTTGTGTCAGACTTGCGTGCATTTAAATGAGGATATTTTTCCACTCATCAACACACCATACTCCACACCTTTAAGGACCAATAATGTTTTATTGGGGACAAAGCATACAGGTATTCAAAAAATTAAACAAACTAACAGGCTGATATAGTAAAAATCGCACAGGCCACTTTCCTGTGCGTGCGATTCAGTAAATTAATTTATTTAAATTAGGGCCCACGGTAAAAAGAGGCACTAGGCACCCTAGTGCGTCCCTAGTGCCTCTTTTTGGACTGGAGCGGCGGCTGTCAGCGAGTTTGACAGCCAATGCTCAATTTTGCCGGCGTCGGTTCTCAAACCCGCTGACAGCCACAGGTTCGGAAACTGGACGCCGGCAAAATTGAGCGTCTGGTTTTCAATCCGCGAGCCCGTTTTAAATTTTTTTTTTTTTAATTTTTAACTATTTGTAACTTTTGGGACCTCCGACTTAATATCACCATGATATTAAGTCGGAGGGGGTACAGAAAAGTAGTTTTTACAGCTTTTCTGTGCACTTTCCCGGTGCCGAGAGAAATTAACGCCTACCTTTGGGTAGACACTAATTTCTGAAAGTAAAATGTGCAGCTTGGCTGCACATTTTACTTTCTGAATTGCGCGGGCATAACTAATAGGGCCATCAACATGCATTTGCTACATGGCTACAGTATCCTCTTAGTGTTTCCGTGCACTTCAAATGGGATTCAAGACGTTTGTTGGTTTTTTGTTTGTTTTTTTTGAGAAGAGGCTTTCTTCTTGACACCTTATCATACAGGCCAGATTTGTGGAGTGCTTGGGATATTGTTGTCACATACACATTTTGACCAGTTGTGGCCATGGAAGCCTGAAGCTTTTCCAAACTTGCCACTGGGCTCTTGGTTGCTTCTCTGATTAGTCTCCTTGCTAAGTCATCCAGTCCTGATCTAAGCAGGGTCTTGGGTAGTGCTTTATGCCTTCCACTTCTTAACAATCATCTTGACTATGCTCTGAGGGATATTCATCGACTTTGCAATTCTTTAATGCTCATCCCTAGATCTGTGCCTTTTCACAGCTTTGTTCTGTAGTCCTTTTGACAGCACCTTGGTGCTCGTGGTTGGGATTTTGCTTTCAAATGTCCTAACAAGCAGAGAGAACCAATAGTTTAATCCAGGTGGGGTAAATCCTCTTGGTGTGTGCTTTGTAGGTGTGCTACAGATGTACAAGAGGACATTTAATCCACTTGGACACTTAACCAACATAGCTATTAGCTGTTTTTATTTCTATTTCATTTTCTAACGAATTCTGGAATATATTTTTCACTTGCCAGTTGTGAGAGAGGATGTATGGATACATGGAACAAAACTCTGGTTTAATGCATTATATTTCCAAGCAATAAGACGACAACAACAGGTGAAATTTTGTAAGAGGGTGTAGACTTTCGAAAGCTATGGTATCTGTCTATCTAATCACACCAGAGTTAAGTGCAAAAGCTTTTTTCCATATGGGTCTTTAGTAAACAAGTCTATTAAATGATCCTGGACCCCCGCCCCCAGCAGATGGACCAAACCCTCCAGAGAAGCCTTCGTCATCCTTATCATCATCAAAATCTCTCCACCACAGAGGAGACTTAGGTATTGGTGAAACGTAGGCGGCCCTGTTCCTCGCTTCTCTTTCTTGCTCCTACAAAGAAAAGTAATAATATAATTGATTATTTATTTATTTATTTAAGGAGTTTTATATACCGTCATTCGGAAACGTTAAAATAACGCCATCATAACGGTTTACAAAACAGGTTATAGGGAAATGGGGGGTTAACAATGGTTGTAAAGTACAAACTGTTATAAGGCTTAGGAAATAATATAAGTAATGATAAAGTTCAGTTTATGAGTTCTTTCTTATTTAAGAAGAGCATAGATGTGATGAATTTCAATTAGTCATGAGGCTGTGTTGGAGGACGGCGATGTTTAGATGATCCTTTGGGTGGATTGGTATGCTTTGTTGAACAACCAAGTTTTTAATTCTTTTTTAAAGGTTTTTAGGTTTTCTTGAATTCTTAGCTTAGTCGGGAGGGAGTTCCATAGTTTTGGGCTGCGAAGGGAGATGGCTCTATTTTGGGTGGAGGTGAGTTGATTTGAATGAGTTGGTGGTGTTTTTAGGAGTCCTTTGTTTGCTGACCTCAGGTTTCTACTTGGGGGACGTCTGTAGATTACTATTGTCTGTCCAATTAGTGGGACATTACATACATGTACATTACCCATACATATGCCTGTGTGTGTGTGAGCAGGCTATAGAATAATGCAAAATCTGAGTGGTAGTTGTAGAAGGCTGGAGGAAGACACAGATGCATAAGGAAGTCAGATTGTCCAGATTATTACCTCAGAGCAGAGACTGCACCTATGAATGTCTGGATTAGTTAAGCCAAGGGAACTGATGGAGCTGTACAATTTCAGTTCTCCAAATAAGAGAAAGCTAAACTAAATGATTGCTCCACTGAGTCCACAATCGGGATTTCCTACAGTAAAGAAACTTAGCCTTAGGAGAACAGTGGTGTTTATTAAACTAAATTTAGCACAGTATAGCACAATAACATAAAACCAGGGCCAGTGCAAGAGTATTTGATGCCCTAGGTGAATCTTCGGTCATGCACCCCCTCCCCCAGCTTAACTATAGGCAGCAGGTCCAGCACAGTACAGTGCTCTCTTCTTTGATATTGGCTTTGTAACAGCACCCCTCCGGGCCTTGTGCTAGCGGGATTTTGCCATCCCCAAAATTGTGGCACTCTAGGTGACCACCTAGTTTACCTAATGGCATCACTGGCCCTCCATAAACCTATGACAGCAGATAAGAATGATAAGGCCCATCTAGCCTGCCCATTTTCCTTCCTGTTGCAATGGAGAACACAGCGCCAGCTGAGCTCTGGCTTTGCCTCCACTTCTATGCAACTGAAGATCCTCCGTGCTTATCCCAGGCTCTCTTGAATTCTGCCGGTGATTTCATCTTTTATCACCTATAGTGGGAAGGCTATTCCAGGTTCCTTCAAGGGGGCAATTTTCAAACTGTCTGCACTGGGATAAAGTCAGTGGGTGCTTTTTACCTGTACCAATGATCAAAGAGAGAGTTTGTGCATCCTTTCACCTTGAAACCTGCTGTGGGTACAAAGATAACCACGAATGACAGCACCTGCTTTTTATGTGGGCACGCTTTTCATGGCAAATAGTGTGCAGATTGGAAAATGCAATCTACGCGCGCTATTCTTCTCTCTCCCATCCCCCCCCCCCCAGATCTAAGCACCCCGCCACCCCCCCCCCCCCGGGGAATGTCTCCTCTATCTAAATGCAGTGCAAGAAGCATGTGCTGTCAAACCCCATGCCTACTTTTGACAGCACTGAGGGCTGGAAATGTTCAGACCATTCCTGTCCATAAAATTGCAATTTACTTGCATAAATGGCTTAGCAAATTTATTATTTTTTTATTTATTTAAGGGATTTTTATATACCGCGGCACATTTGGAACATCACCTCAGTTTACAGTAGAACATAATGCAGCAACAGGCTTTACATAAAACATATATGAATATAAAATATATGAAACAAGTATGAGAATAATCTATATAAATGGAGAATATATATAGGGAATTAGTGATTAAGCAAACAAGAAAATAATTTAAATATACGGTAGTTAAATTGCTCTTTAACTGTATAACTAATAGTGAAAAACATCATGTCGTTCTGGTATTTACACACGGTTGTCAACTGGCTACATCCAGTCCTAGTTTTACTCCAGAGGAATGAGAGCTCCAAATCCCTGCATGCAGTGTGATAAAGCCAACCGGGTCAACCTGTTCTGGAAAATAAAGCCAGTCTGCAACCTATTTACACCGGAGCTGGTAATCATTGCTCATAATTAGTTCACAAATATTTGTGTTTCTCAACCACTAAATTAACCAGCTTGATATGTATCAGTTTCTAGATACTTTAGTCAAAGAGAGAGTAAGTTACCTGCATATACTGTATGTTGTCTTTAGAAATTGCTTCCATCACTTTCTTGCTCAGAGAAGGCTCGCCTGGCACTCTGCTAACAGTGGAGCTCGCCTCATGCATTCTGCTGCTTTGCTGATGTGACCTCTGTCTGTAGAAGAGCACATATGCTGTGTCTTTGGGGAAGAAAGATGTCACATTGCTGACAGATTCAAAAGACGAAAAGGAAACTCTGGTATCATTGAAGAGGTACCACTCAACTTCTATATCTAAGTGCTTCTCTGAAGTAGACGTCAGAGCCCCACCTTCTGGTTTACTCTGAGTATTACTATCTGAGCACTCCCTGGCGTAACAATAGTAATGGCCACTTTCTGAGGACTCCCCAGAATGCACTACCACAGTACACAGATCATAGGTCGTAGACATGTATGTGTTAGTTGAACTTGACTGACTCCTTCCATGATGGAAAGCATCATAAGATTCCTTGATGTTAATCAGGACTGGCAACTTCAGCAATAAGGGAATGGACACATTGTCCAAGATCTTCTTTCTTCTCATGGTTTTCAAATCAAAGGAGAACCGTAGCAAAGTCAGGATGAGATACTGGGGTCCCTCTGCCAACTCCACCACTTTCTCTGCATCCTGCAGAGAAGCACATTTCTCACAGTGGTACTTGTTGTCTGCTGTCAAGATTTCTGGGGATAAGTAATAGTTGACCAAATCGGAGACAGACCATGTGCTTTTACTGCTGCACAATTGTTCTCCCCAAGTTGCCACTCGTTCTTTCTTGATATCTAAGCAAACATGATCTTCATCCAGATCAGCCTGTTTACCATGAAACGGCCCCTGTTGTTGTACCGATTCCTGGAATCCCAGTGTTTCTGTTGGTACTATCCGTGTATGATGCTCTTCAGGTTTAAGGTGCTCATGTTGAGTGTCTGGAGATTCACTTCCCTGGTCTTGTGCTTTTAGAATTGTCTGAATGCTTTGAGGACCAACCTCTTTCACCGGTAAAATGGAACTCCTTGCCCAATATGAGTTATTTAAGTCTTTGTTGGGTGGTGGAAAAGCCAGTGACAGATCTGTGAAGGCTTCTTGCCTTGCTGAGACATTCTGGCATTTAAGGCAATTAATTTTTGTCACCATTTTGCCACCAAATGTCTTCTCAATTAACGTTCTGCTCCAGTCCTGATGGTCCTCGGTTGGAACCCTGCAGTTTGACGTCTTCAGCTTTTCAAAAATTCTTTTCCCAGTTTTCTCTTCTTCGTGCAGCCTTATTCAGAAACAAGAGACAAATACATTATGAAAGCACTGCACAATGCCAAAGTCTGTGCTGCTGTAGAATATTCTTGATTCCACAGCTTTGATGGTTCATGCATGGCACAAATCATTGAGAGGACAAGTTTGAAAATAATTTGCCCGTATAACTAATTCCCCAGGCTGAAAAGTGCTCTTCTCCCTTGATGAATACACTTGTGGATGCTAAAATTTACAGCTACTATTTTTGCTGTGCAATAAAGGGGCGGGGCTGGGGTCTGAAAGGCAAAGTAGCACAGGGATTTCATTTGCTGGCCCCCCAAATATTCCAAGGGACACTCTGTGGCTTGCAGGCCACTGGATACAAGTTACCTAGCCTGAGATTCAAATATTTAGGGATACTCTTACACAGAGATGTGACTAGGATGCGCTAAATCTTACCACAAAAGTTTTGCGCGCCTGGATGGATTATCCCCTTTCGTTAACGGGTCGGGTAAATTTATACCAAATGGTTACACTTCGGACGGTGCCTGTCTAGTTGACGAGGGGAGGGATTGAAGGTATTGAGCGACAAATTCAACAGTTTATATGGCGAAAGGCCATGTAAATGTGGAAACGGGAACAGGGACGCTTAGGACTTGCGAACATAAAATATTATAATAGGGCATGTAAATTGAGACGTGAGGGAATGGATCATGGGGACAACATCTTTCGCTTCTTTAAACATGGAAAAGGGTTTGCTATTGTACATAGGTCATATCTTGCTTTGCCAAAACATCTTCAGCAAAGTGCTCTCATAGCTCCTGTAACAAAAACCTGGCAATGGTTCTGTAGGAGGGAAAAGGTGAATTATCGTCTCTCTCATTTTTTGCCTGTTGTGGGAAATGATAATTTTACTCCTGGGTCACAATCATGAATTTTTCAGGAGTGGGCAAAAAAAAGGGGTTACAACTCATAATGCATGTTTTGACTGAGGAGGGTACAATTCAACCCTACCCCTTCTCTCTCCGACACAAGGCATTTCATGCTTCCTACTATGACATCATTTGCATTCTTTGGACCTTGTTGCTCTGCAAGGAGAGCAAGAAGAGATAATGTTAGAATTATTTGATATGGAAGATTCTGATCGCCGCCCTATTTCTTTTTGGTATAAAAGATTACAAAACTTACAAAGGGAACCTGAATATGAGAATATCACGAGGGGCTGGAATAAGGAATTGGGCATGGAGATACTGGGGCAATTTCTCTCCAGATGTCTCTCGAGGGCTCATGCTCTTACATCAAATACATCATTGAAGGAAACGCAGTTTAAGTTTCTCCATCGAGCATTTTGCTCCCAAAATCAAGCAACATAGATGTAATTTAGTCGCATCTAGCCTTTGCCTGAAATGTGAACAGGAGATAGGAACACTAGGTCATAGCTTTTGGAGCTGCTCCACTATATAACCTTATTGGAAGTAGTACAAAGGTACATATTGGAAGAAACAGGCTGGTCACTTATTTTAGATGTAAAAACTCTCATTTGATGATTTGAGAAGTTAGACATTCCAGTCATGCTACACAAGGCTGTGGGGCAGGAAAGTATTATTGTTGGCAAAAAAAATGTATTTTACAAAAATGGACAACGTCAAATGGGCCTAAATTAGGTCAACTTAAAAACATAGTTCTTCTATTGTGTAATTTGGAAAAATATGTTGAACAAGTGGACATGACTAGGAAGCATTGAATTTTCTTAAAATTTGAGACTTAATATTTACAATATTTACTACCTCATGCCAGAAATTTGATTCTAAATGATATCATTCTGTAAAAGTATTGGGTAGACTTTCTAGTGTCTGCTGGGTATCTTAATAAATTGGACAATCCCCAAATTACATCTTGAGGTCGAAGGGAAATTGGGAGGCGACAAGGGGATGGGGATGGGGTTGGGGTCAGGGCCAGTGCTAACAATTGTGCCGTAGGCAAGCCATTGTGTCACGGGCCTTCCTGATTGGGGGTGGAGGAGCTGTTGTGAGTGCGCAGGCGTGCGCACACACGCACAGACGGGCCTCTCCTGCTGCCGCCGGCTCGCTGCCTCCCCCAGTTGTGCCACCCCGTGCAAATCCTCGTGTCCTGGGAAGGTGGTTGGGGACCATGTTTAGGGGGAGGGGGGCAGGCCTTCAGGACTAGGAGGTCTTGTCTTGGGGGGTCCAAGAGTGATCCCTAATATTTCCTGAAGATCCAAGAGGAAGGGGATTAAGCTCCTACTCCTATTCAGTCTGAGAGGGATTTCTTCAGAGAGATGGAGAGAGAGTATGCATCTTTGTGTGGAGTCAGAGGAGAGACTGCCTTGAAGGGAAGGATCCCATTGCGTTGTGGTCTGAGGACAGCATCAGTCAGGGGCTCGTCTGCTTTTGCCTAGTGCTTTTAAGAGAGCTGCATCCAGAAGTACCGGCGTTAACGGGGAACGTGCCCAGGGAGGGGGCAGGATGACAACTGACTGAGACCGTGATGGTCACTGGACTCTTATTTTCTGCCTTGAATGTACACTAAACCATAACGTACCTACTGCGATTTTATCTGCATACAAGTTACCCAGTAGACGATTTTGTTTGTGAACATTTACTGTCGGGCCGATTCAGTAAAGTCCGCGGGAGAGCGGGCGAATGCCCGCTCGCCTGTGTGCGCGATACAGTATTTAAGTGAGGCCCGGCCTGTGCTTTTCTGTGCACTTTCTCGGTGCCCGAAGAAATTAGCGCCTACCTTTGGGTAGGCGCTAATTTCTGAAAGTAAAATGTGCGGCTTGGCGGCACATTTTACTTACTGAATCGCGCGGGAATACCTAATAGGGCCATCAACTTGCATTTGCATGTTGAGGGCGCTATTATGTTCGGCGGGTTGGACACTCGTTTTCGGCCCCTTACTGAATAAGGGGTAAGGGAAAACGCACGTCCAATGGCGGGTTAACAGTGCGCTCCATCGGAGCGCACTGTACTGTATTGGCCCGTGTGTGAGGTACATTCTTCTTAATGGACTGATTACAGAAGAGCATCAGAAAAACCCTAAGAGCCCTGAAAGACTGTTCCTTTAACCCCTGTGTGGGAAGGAGTCAGGAGCATGGGTGCCGCTATGGCTCATGATCTCCCCTGTGAGCCCCAATGGAGCAGGAGAAGTTGGGGCAGGGGCTACATATTATTTCTTCCTTCTTTTCCCTTTTTGTTTTGAATCTCTCATGTATTCTTTAATGTAAGGGCTTTGTCATTAATAAGGTACTGGCAACTATAAGTAATCTTCTGCGAAAGAACAAGCAGCAATTTAGCTACTAAGGGAGCCTGATGTATTGAAGGGGTGTTCCCCATTTTGTGTCTACGGGAAAAATGCTCAGGATATCTTAGCAACACTTTAAACTTACCGATTCAGCAGATACTTTAAATATTCAGAACAGTCCTGCTGAGCCCCAGGATAAAACCAGGGAGGCAATGAGGAAGACAGGAAGGATTCTGGCGAGATGGCCGGGCGCTGAAAAGAACAAACCCCTGTCAAACTGTGACAGATTCCAGGAAATTCAGAGGTGTGCGAAAAATCAAGCACGTGGGCCTGGAATTTTGCAAAACAAGAGACCACAACGATTCCTGGGGCACTCCTCATTTCATTCCTGCCACTGGGAAATCTGAACCTGTCAACCTCATCTTTGTTTCCTATCCTCTCAACAGTTATCAATCCACAGCAGGTGTTTCTCAAGACGGACTTTTTTTTTAATTGGCCACCTCCCCCTTATTCTCTTGCTTGTTTACACTCCTGAAGAATTCTAAGGCACAACTTAGCTTTGCTAAATCCATGCTGGTGCTTTATCTGTATTGCTCACTAATCTTCGACAACTGTTTCCACTATTTTGCTGGCACAAATGTCAGGCTCACTGATCTGTAGTTTCTGGGCCTGCCTCGGATCATTTTTTTTTAAAAAATGGGTATTACATTAGCCACCTTAAATATCATAGCAAATTTTAATGATAGGTTACAGATTACCGGTAGCAGGTCTGCAATGTCGGAGTTCCTTCAGAACTCTAGAGATTTGATACTATTTGTTTTATCAATTTGCTCTAGAACCAATTCCAGTTTCAAATTGATTTTCATCAGTTCCTCTAAGTCCACCTACAACAATATGGCTTTGGCATGAGTATTTCCCTAATATCTGCTAAGGTTTTATCCTCCATAAATTCCTCTTTTACCTTTGATCGCCTACTAGAACAACTGACTCCTTTAGAGGCGTGGCCTAGTGTTTAGAGTTCTGGATCTCAACCCAATATCGGAGACATACCCAGCCAGTCTGCTTTTTAGGATTTGCACAATGAATATGCATGAGATAGAAATGCATGCAATGCCTCCATTGTAGGCAAATTATCTCATGCATATTCATATATGTTTATTTAAATTTGATATCCTGCTTCCTCATAGAAACTTGGAACAAGTTACAAAATAAGATTACAAAGTACGCCCAGACTGGCTGGATGTGTCCTGAGGACTTGGTTGAGAACCACTGGGTTACAGCAATGAGCTGAGAATCAGGGAAACCAGGGCTGAAATGCCACTTTCCCCACTGGCACTCCTTGTGACTTTGGCAAGTCACTTTATCTCCCGTTGCATCAAGTACCCCCCTCCTCAAGGGGTAATTTTCAAATGCCTTCCCATGTGTGAAATTCACTATCTTGCACGTAAAAATGGGGTTTTATAAAACTGTCTACCCACTGTGCAGATGAACATCCATGCGCATGTCCTGTTTGCACATACGTTTTCCCAGGCTGTGTGGAAGCACTGGCAGGGTTGGGATGGAGCTTTCACGTTTGCACAGCAAAGGATGTACATTCCCCAGTGTAACTTATCCATGTACTTACTGCATAAATTATCTGTGATGTTACAAATTTACCCTTTTAGGTTATAAACTCTTTAGGGCAGGGACTAACTGTACCTGAACACTAAATAAGTTCTAATCCGTCTTGAGCATTATTTGGAAAGAGGGGGTAAAAATCCAAATGATATCACAGGCTTCTTCCTTTTGATCAACTTGAAAAAGATTTTATTATTAGTTTCCATCTCTGGCAAACCTCTCTTGGCCTGCCTTATTATTGCTTTACCTCTGTTTTACCAGTGCTTTTGGTCTTTCCTATTTTCATCATTAGGATTTACTTTACATTTTTTAAATACATTTTTTTGGCGCCACTAACCTCTTTTTTTTAAACTCTTTTGTTTAACAAGTTTTTACAGCACACACAATAACAAAACACTGATTGTTCATGGCAATATTATAGCAAGGAGGACACAAGGGCGAACCTGCAAATCAGTATAATATTCCAAGTAAGGACCCCCCATATCTGCTCATAATTTCAGATCAAATTGTAATCTCTCAATATTAGCAATATCACACAACTGACTACGCCAATGATCGATAACTGGGCAGGTGTTCCAAAAGGTAGCAATGGTAAATCTGGCGGCCAATAACATTTGACCCACTAATGCTCTGTATTTAACTGGCACCAATGAGTCAGCCCAACACCCTAACAATCCCAACTGGCCCTTTAAAGATGGGAAAGCCCATAATGTCAGCTATTTCTTGTGAGACTGAAGACCAAAAGAATTGAGTACTTTGACAGTACCACCACGTGTGCGTGCAAGTACCCGTTTCCCCACAACCCCTCCGGCACTGAGTGCTAGAAGCCGGAAACATTTCTGAATAAAAGACAGGGATGCGGTATGTTCTGTGCAATAATCGTATCATCAAAGCAACCAGTTTTGCACAGATCGAAAAATGGTGAGCAGAAGCCCAAATAGTTTTCCAATCTTGGCCGACCAGGGAGAGATCCAAATCCACAATCCAGGTATCAATAAAGGCCTGTGGGGTTTCAATACCAAATTTACAATTCAGGATGCCATGATAGCTCAGGGCAATACCATGTATGCGGGCACCCGGATCACTAAAACTTCTCTCATCCGTTTAGCGGGAGTAAATATCTGATTCAAGTTAGCTAGCCGCCCAGGGGCTGAATGTGGACATCCAGGTGATAAACATCAGTGCTAAGCACCTAACAATTTTCCCTGTCTCAGCCCCTTGTAGAATAGTGGACGGGAGAGAAGGTGGTAGCTAGCAGCCTGGCATGCAGGACTGGAGCACGGGCATTAAAAACCCTAGTTGAACCTTCAGTCTTGCACCCTCCACCTATTGGTGGCAGCTCAGGCACAGCCTCCCTCTCTTGTGCCCCATTCAGCATCCACCTCTCACCCTCTGCCAAGCCTTTCATTGCCCTCCTTTTGCCCCCTGTCCGCAGTGTCCAGCATCTCTTCTCCCACTCACTGCCTCTCTCTACAACTTCCCCATCTACCCAGCTTCCTCTCTGTCTCCAGCCCCAACATCTAGCAGGCATGTAGTCCCTTCTCTCTTGTGGTGCCGCGCCTTAATTGCAGGGCTGGATTTAAGATTTTTGCACCCATAGGCAGGCTTGGAGAGTAAGGGTTGGGAGACCCTGAAGATCAGAAAATGGGGGGAAGTTTCACCTTCCCCTCCAGGGTCCTAGAGTGCTATGGCAGTGGAAGCAGACTCCTCCTTGGCACAGCTGCAACCCTCTTTGACTCAGAGATCTGGCACCTTCAAATTTTGGTGCCCTCGGCAATTGCCTGTGGTGCCTTTTTCCTAAATCCTGGCCTGCATGCAGAAGATAATTACAGACATCTGCAGAGAAGTCAGGCCTCTGTTGGGAGAGAAACAGAAACCAAGACATCGCACCAGTGTTTCCCAACCCTCTCCTGCAGACATTAACTATCCACTTGAGTTTTCAGGATTGCCACAGTGAACATGCATAAGATTGGAGGACCCGTGTATGTAAATCTATCTCCTGTATATTCCTAAAATCCTGACTGGGTAGGTGTGCCTCCAGGACAGGGCTGGGAAACATTGTTACACTATTAACAACAATTAACATTATGTAAAATCTTATATTCCGCAACTTCCAAGCAGAAAGCATTCAGTGCGGATTACAAACTTAAAATGCAAATAACATAAAACAAAGATTGCATAAAACATCACCGTAAAAAACATAAAATCCAAACCACAATGTGTTTTCCTCCCTCGAACAAAAGAAGATCAGAATTCAGGTTTCTAAAAATTGTATTCTATAACCCGACCAAGCTAAATGCAGTACCCTACCCAGAATAAAATGAGGGTGCCCAGCAGCAGAGAAAGAAATGGAACAGAAAATATTTACCTGACTGTGCTCCAAGAAGGCAAAAAGCCACTGGAGTTTCATCATCAGGGGCTGAGAGTTGCTTTCCTTTAAACACAGCACTGAGTGTCTAAAACTTAAACAGACATTGAAGAAAGAAATTAGAAAAAAAAGTTAGCCATGACACATAACATGTCTGTTTTCAAACCATGACACTTGGTTTGAAAACATGTCGGTATGCAAAAGAATTATGCACAGGAGCAAATTTCTACAAGACAGAGAGAAGGATCCTCTGACCATCCCAAAAATCTTTTTTTGCAGTATGAGATAAAAAATGCCCTGGATCAAATAGTTCCAAAAGTGTGACCATTTACGTGGTTCCGGAAAATGAAGTTGCATATCTGTAATGAGTAGACCACAGGATAATCAGCCACACAACTGTGTGACATAATTCGATAGTGCCGATGCAGAGCATTTCACACAAAGCTTAGAAAAGTCTAGAAGGCTTTCTTTTGGGTATATGTCAGATTTCATACCTCTGTATGGGCCCCTTCAGTCTTTTGTAATAGTTTAAGAAGGCTAAAAAGAGGAGGTAAGAGGGAATGTGTGACTGATTATCTGGCTGTCTAAGAAGAACAAGTAAGCGACTCAGTTTCCTCTGTTGACAAGCAGGATCAATCAGCCACACAAACGAGAATCTGAAAAAGGGAACAGTGAGCGAAGTGATCAAATTTGCAGATGTCACAAAATTATTTTGATTCTTTAAAACAGCAGTGGATTGAGAGGAATTGCAGAAAGACCTTATATGAGACTAGAAAACTGGGTATCTAAATGACAGATGCAGTTTAATGTGGAAAATATTCCCCACTGCAGGTACAAGATGTAGGCTCTGTGTTAGGAATCATCTCTCAGGAAAAGGACCTCGGAGTCCTTGAGGACAATACCTTTAAACCTTAGTTTCAGTGTGCACTAGCAGTCAAAAATAGAATGTTAGGAATTATTTGGAAAGGAACAGAGAACAAAATGGAGAATATCATAAGGTCTCTGTAGATCCTTGGTGCAACTACACTTTGAGTACTGTGTGCAGTTCTGGTCACCCCATCACAAAAACAACAACGGACATGGGAAAGGTACAGAGAAGGACAATAAAAATGATAAAGGGGATAGAAAAGCTCCCTTATGGAGAAAGGCTAAACAGATTAAGACTCTAGTTTGGAGAAGATATGTTTGAGATTTATAAAGTCACGAGTGGGATGGAACAGTTATTTACCCTTTCCAACAACTAAGAGTAGAGGGACAATCCATGAAATTAGCAACCGGCAGATTTAAAACAAGTCACAAGAAGTATTTGTTTACTCAACGCACAATCAAGCTATGGAATCTGCTGGCAGAGGACATGGTGAAGGCAACTAACACAGTGGGGTTCGAAAGAGGATTGGACGAGTTCCTGAAGGAAAAGTCCATAAATAGTTATTAGCTAGGTAAGGTTGGGAAAGGCATTGCTTATCCCTGGGAATAAAACGGATCAACAATTTGGGATCTGCTGGGTACTTATGACCCAGGCTGGCCACTGTCAGAGACAGCATACTGGCACACTTGGTCGGACCCAGCATGGCACTTAGGTTCTTACTGCATATAGTTCTAGTTGTCCCATCTCAAAAAAAGACATAGCGGAACTAGACGAGGTACAGAGAAAGGTAACAGAAATGATAAAGGGGATGGAATGGCTCCCTTATGAAGAAAAGCTAAACAGATGAATGATCTTCAGCTGGGAATAAAGACGACTGAATGAGGATATGACAGAAGTTTATAAAATCATGATAGGGGTGCAACAGGTACATAGGGGACAGTTATTTACACTTTCAAATAATACTAAAACAAGGGGACGCTCCACGAAACTAACAGGTAGCAGATTTGAAATAAATAGTAGACAGCATTTTTTCACTCCATGCACAATTAAGTTGCCAGAGGTCGTGGTCAAGGCAACTAGCAAAGTGGGATTTAAAAGAGGTTTTGACAAGTTACTGAAGGAAAAGATCATAAATAATTATTAACCATGTAGACGTGGAAAAGCCAGCACTTATCCCTGGGAGTGAGCAATATGAAATAGATCTACTTTCTGGGATCTACTATGTTCTTATGACCTGAACTGGCTACTGTTCTTATTTCCATGTTACAAATCTGAGATACTTTCTGTGACTTGGATATATCTCTATGTGGTATAGGTATACTTGAGGACTAGAAAGCACAGCCAATCTCCTTTGTTCAGAACAGGCCTGGATTTAGGCATAGGCATATGCTTCTGGTGCCAAATTAAGAGTCTTCTGGGAGCAGAGAAGGCAGTCTTCAGTTTACTGCAGGAGTGAGATACCTGCCAATATCCTTTCATCAAGTCCAGCGTGGATATAAACTGGGTTGCTCCCAGCCTTTCAATAAGTTTATATACTCAGAACATCTGATATGCTACCTTCTTGTCCTCTAAAATGACCTTCTCTATGACCTCATAAGGGCCTTACCAATGGGCTAGCAACTTGTTCTCGGAGGAAGGTAATAAGACCAAGATGCAACCTCCTGGTTGGAAGACTCACTGGACAGCGGATCAATTATATTCCTGAGCTTTGGCAACTTGGGCCTTCTTTAAACATAGGCAAATGTCTTCTCCAGCCTGCTTTAGCCATTCCTGTATCCAGATCACATATTCAACCAGGTTCTGTTCTGAGCTTGGTTCCTCTTCCCAAATTTCCCAGGCCACATCTAGGATTCAAGCTCTTCCCCCATACTGGAGTTCAAATGGGGAGAAACTAATTGAGCTTTTGGGAACTTATCAGACCACAATATAAAGAGCAAAACCCAATCCCAGTTCTTGCCATCTCCTGTGAGGAACTTCCTCAGCATCTGTTTGAAGGTTTCACTAAAGTGATCTTCGGGCCTGTCAGTTTGTAGGTGATAGACTCAAGTTCAGAGGGTTTTCACTCCCAATAAGATGTAAACTTGTTCTATCACTCTGGACACAAATGGGTTTCCCCGTTTGGTCAACACCCCCTTGGGCAATCCAACTCTTGAGAAGACCTTTATCAAGGCAGTTTCTACCATCTAGGTCTTCATATTCCATAGGGGTACAGCCTCCGGATACTGGGTGGCACAGTCCAAGATGACTAAGATATATTTATTTCCATGGGTCCCACCAGGTCCATAGCAATTCTCTCAAAGGGAGTCTCTATGATGAGTATTGGGACCAAGGGAGCTACTCAAACCCAGAGAGTTTTGGTTAACTGGCATATAGGAAAGGACTGACAATGGTCCTGGATTTGTCTGTACAAGCCAGGCCAATAGAACTGGGCCAGGATTTTCTCCCAGGTCTTTTCTTCCCCTAGGAATTGGCTGTGAACTAACTGAAACACTTCTTGGTGGTAGGGCTGGGGTGCCAGGAGTTGTTCGTAGGTTTTCCCTTCTATATTTCCCTTTGCCATCCGATACACCAGGGCTTCACAAACATTTAGTTCACATGACCTCAGAGGACAACCAAAACATACAGTATTAGCAGGTGTGCGGTCTCTCTCCACGCAGCCAAGCTTATCCCCTCTCTCAACCTCCACTCTTTCCAGTCAATCCTCTCTCTTACCCTTCACATCAGCAGACCTCCTCTCTTGATCTTCTCCCTTCCAACAGATCCCCTCTTACATACCATACCTCCCAAGCCCATCCCATCTTTCTCTCCCCCTCCAGCCCTTTACATATCCCCCAGCTGATCCTCTCAACCTATGCCCTTCTTATAACCCTAACTGATCCTGTCACTCTGATTCCCCATTCTCATCTCCTCTCTCTCACCTCCTCCCCAACCCTTCTCGCAAATCTTCCCAGATGATCTCCTCTCACCCCAGCTCCTCTCTTACATCACCAAGTCAATCTTCTGTCATTCCCTCCTTTTCTCACCCTCCACAACCAACCTCTCTCCAACTGATCCAACCCTTAAACCTCTTTTACATCTGATCCCTCCTTTCAAACAGTCCCTTCTTCAGATAGCCCTCTGCTCATGGTCAGCATCATTTTTTATTTTTTTTTAGCAACTGGAAAGAGCAGGCTGATAAAGGAAACATTTTTCTTTGTCTAGGTTCAGTGGTGGGTGAGGAGAGAGGAGCAGTGGTAATCTCCACCGGCCTGTGCATATTCATCCCTCCCCTCTCACCATTGGCTTGTCCCTGTTATATTTTGTAAGGTTTGGGTGGACCCTTGGACACTGTGGCAGCTGACCATGCCCACGGGGGGAAGTCCCATGAGGGGCCACAGGTCAGGCTCAGCTCTGGCCACACAAACACAGATTATATCTTTATTTAGACAGTTAGTAAAGCCACCAGAGGTGGCGGTAGTGAGTAGAAGATGGAGCCCGGCTGGACTAGTATTCCTCAGGGCGCTGGAACAGCGGTTCCTCCAGTAGCAGTGCTGTAATGAAAAGAACTGAGAGAATGAGTACAATAAGATATTCACAGAGTCCCCACTATGGAGAAGCCCCGAGATAGGGAGAGCTGGCCCTCGAGGAGCGAGTACCAGATACCTGGGAGCCGAGACTCGTTGGCAAGTACTCATGCAGCAGTTCTCCGTAGGAGATGGCACTGGCGCTGGAACGGAGGCAGGCCCTCGAGGAGCGAGTACCTAGTTCCAGGGAAACAGCTCTGAGGAGTAGATGGTAGTTGTACTCACAGATGGCGTCTGTAGCGAATTCTTCCAAGTAGAAGAGGAGATGGACACAGGCAGCGAGTCAGGGAACATGGGCCCTCGAGGAGCGAGTACCGGTTCCTGATAGTGACCTGAAAGAAGCAGAGAGGCCCCCGAGGAGCGGGTACCCCGTTAGCAGAAAAGAGTCCAATAGATGTTGGAGGCAGAGTAGCTGAGTATGGAGAGCGAATCCCATCCATAGGAAATCCCATGCTAACTCAATGGCTAGCAATAAACAATAGGCTTAAATATCCGGACAGCGTGACGTCACCCTGAGGTTCGCGCCATAGAGGAAATAAGAATGAGGGCAGCGCGGCACACGCGCCCTAAGGTACCTGAGGAGCATGGCGGGAGGCAGCGCCCAATAGGTCCGGGGACGCCGGAGAGGATGGCGGGCAGACGCCGCGGCAACCAGACGCCCACAAGGAGCAGGAGTCGCCGCAGAAAAAGAAAGGTAGGCGGAGTGAAGCCGTCAGGCAACGACGGTTGCAAAGTCCCAAGACTGACAGTGATCTGCAAATGGTAGTGACATTAATGAAAGTCAGCATGAGGCTTGTGTGTTAGTGCATGCTCACAGGCCCTCCAGTGGCCCTGATCTCTACTCATTCAGGGCTTCCTAGTACCACAAAAACTTCATACAAGGGTGGGGCCACTGCAAGGCTTGTGAGTGTGTGCTGGCTCACAGGCCCCATTCTGCCTTCCACTATTAATGCTGCTGGCACTTGTGACCCCCAGCTGAAAGTTTTCTGACTCTATTTGGAGTCCTGACCCACAGTTTAGGAAGCCCTGCAATACACTAATTCTTTCCAAATTATAAAGATGGATGGAGTCAGATTATGGGTGTCTAACCCTGGGAGTAGCCTCCCACGTATCATCTGGACATGTTCCTGGGCAAAATTGAATGACTCATTTTCAGTTTATGTGCATCTAAAATTCCCAGGGTTACCATTCCCATCCCATTCTTGGGGGACAACTAAAGAGTTTCTGGGGTGTTGGTTTTCCTGAGACAGACAGGGGGCCCCAATCTATAGCAATCCCTAGGGGTTTGGAATACATAGCTTTTCCTGGCAGCACTACTGTTGGGGCTTTGGTACTTTGGGTTCCCTGACACACAATTCGGGTTCTATTGGTGGAAGACCTCCAGGAATGCCTCCTCATCATGAGTCAAGGTGGCCAGTCCAGTAATAAGCCAGGCCCAAAGCCTGGACAATCGCATCCAAGAATGATGGGGTATGGGAGCCATGGAAGTAATCACATTTCTATTTTGGCTTGTCCGGCCAGGTTATTCAGTGAGACCAAGCTGGTTGGATATTGTTGCTGGTCTCCATGAATACAGGTAAGAGTCACCGTACTGTACTCTCTTGACCAGTTCCCCCCGTATGAGAGTTTTTATGCTTCCTACTACTTTATGAGTCTACTAGGGCCTGTGTAGGGGAGCCATCCCATTCCATTGGAATCTCAAAACTGGTGAATCCTGAGTGTGGAATGTCCACAAAGTTGCAAAAGTGTGGGGTCATCAGACTGACATCCATCAGTTCGTCATCCATCCAGCAATACTTGCAGGTGAAGCAGGACCATGGGCCTAGGTACCATGGCCGGTAGAAAGAACCAAACTGGTCTTTCTCTGACATCCACAGCGGCCATCTTGCTTTCAAACTGAGGCATCTTGGGACCAGTGGTGGTGGTGGTCTCTCTCTGGCAGCCTGACAGGCTCTGGCATCAACTGGGCTTGGTGGAAGGCATCAGCCACTTCCAAGATTATCTCCAGGATGAGCTTCACGTGTTGGCATACCCACTGCTGCACAGGTGGATCCAAATCATCCAAAAACTACTCCAGAAGGACCAGTTTGGCCATTTCAGTGCGCATCTTCCCTTCAGGCTGTAGCCATTTCCAGTCTATATCTTTTAACCAGTAGAAAAGGCTCTGTGGACTTTCTCCAGGCTGGAGGATTCCCTGCCAGAGCTGCTACTGGTAATCTCTACATAGCTGGCCATTCTGTCTGGGTTTGCAGCCTGGAAGGCAGTCTGGCTGCTGCCTATCAGAGATTACCAACGAATGTGGTCCACGTGGGCTCTGCCAGTTGGGCTGTTCATTCAAAGTTCACTAGGAAAAAATCTAGATCCTCTCCTGGAATCAATTTGGATATCATGGGGGCTAGCGGAGTAGGCCAATTTGTAGTAGGTTGCACAGTTTGGGCTGCCAGTGACGTTTATTGCTGGTCAATGCACTCCTGCAGTGCTTGCTGCTGGGCCTACCAGTCCTGTACGATAGTCTACAGTTGTTGCTGCCCCTCTGTGAGACCCTGAAGTAAACGCTCCATGCTGGGTTAATGAGGGCAAACGCCTCTCTGTTCCAGAGAACCACTGCCTTATTCAAAACACAGCGGAAAAAAACAACTTTTTTCCCAGGGAAAGGAAAATGTAGTCTATCCAGCTCAGACTCACTATAATTCTCTCTATCCAGGCAGGGCTAGGCCCTTTAGCCTGATGGATTCGGGTCTCAGGGCTGCTGCTGCTGCATCTAGGACCAGAAGACAAAAATAAATTTAGTGGCATGGGTCCCCAATCTGTGCTGGGCTTAGACCAGTAAACACCACCACCACTAACACCATATGTGATGGGATGGGGAGCGGCCCTTGGCTTCAGGAATAGTGCCGAAGGACAAAAACAACAACTCTGGACTCCAGCCTCTCTCACAAAACCTACTTTTTTATTATTTACAGAAAGAAAACAGTGAAGTCTGTCTCAGAAGTTAGGATATTGAAGCACATAAGGTTTTAGCATAGTGTCTGGTGTTTCCTCCCCTCCTGGGCTTGTCTGGTCCTCCCTGTGACCTGGAATCCCGCTCTGGGTAGTATTTGGACTGGGTTGGATGATTTGTCTCAGTATTTTAAGGTGTTCTAGGGGCTCTCTTCTATACCCCTTCAAAGTCTGCAATAGGGAGAAGAGCTCGATCTTTAGCATCACCTGGTGAGAAGCAGAAAAAAAGTTTCTTTCAGAGGGTGATTTGGGGGTTCCAAAATCTCAATCCGCTGCCTTCCTTTATTATCCAGAATACTCAACCGTCTGAAGTAAACAGGGGCTGTTTAAATAAAACCTCAGCCAACAGGAAGATTCTCCGGCACTGAGAATAGGATCCTGGATATGAACTGTGGAGCCAGTCAAAACCCCACCCTAGTTTTGTCTGGGTTACTGACTGGGGCTTTGGGCTTTTGTGGTTGTGTTCGTGAGGCCTTGATTTCTGTTGCTGGTGGGAGTTGGAATATATAGAAGATAACATTTCTTCAAGGGAGAAACAAACCTGCCTCCACAGACTGATGCAGTAACAAGACCTTGTTGAATCCTGGAGCCTCCTGAACACAATATTTCATGTCTGCATTTCTATCAACAGGAAGTAGAGTGAGTGGGGTTTCATCCACTTCTGCACATCCTGGAGTTGCTGGTAGAAGGGCACCGCCACTAGCTCCATAGGCGGAGGAGGGGCGGGTATTCAGGTAGCAAAGGAAGCCAAAATGAGGTGACCTGGGTTCACTTTACACCTCCAAACTAAATGGGACAGCCTCAGCCATCTACTTCACAAATCCTGGATACGAGAGATCTTCCAGTGGGTATCTACTCCTAGTCTGTGGTAGCGAAGGATCATAATCTCAAAGTCATCAGACCTGAAGGACGGATTCCATGACTGCTCAGACATAATACAACAGTCTCAGAGGCCTGAAGTAGCATCGACCCTACAATCCAACCTTTAGGGGATTGCGGTGGAACTCTATGACTTCCAGTATGAAAGCTGATACACTACAGTGGTCGTTTCCCTCTCTGAAGCTGATCAGCTATGGCTTGGCATGAACAGCATTGAAATTGAACCATGGTGCTGTGGCCTCAATGTCAAAGTCAACTCATTTGGTGCCAGGGCACACTGCTGAGCTTTGAGAAAGTTCTTCCTGTGCCACGGTGCTGGCAGCCTCAGCATGCTCCTCCTCCCTGGGCTCAGGCTCTGACTTTACTGGAAAGTGCCCCAAATCTTTTGCTTGCTGCTCCAGCCCCTACCTTCTATCGCCATGGAAAACAGAGGGCACCAAGGAAGACTGGAGGGCAGGGCAGGAGCCGAGAGCCCACACAGCAGCGGCAAATGCCAGAGAAAAGCCTCTGCTCCCTGCTCCAGCCTCTCCCCCCCTCCCACCTGCTGCTGGAGTGCAGGGCTCGTTTCTGCTGTGCTCTGCTTGGAGAGTCACAGCTGCAGGACTTAAGATGTCTGTGCTGCAAACACTTGAGACTCGGGTGACGGCAGAGAAGAGAGTTACTCCGAACTCCAGTCAGGCAAGAATGATTTGAGGGAAGGGAAAGGGGGTTGGAATGCTGAAAGGAGGTGAGGGGTAGAATGCATTGAGGGAGGGGGGCAGTGCAAAACATGGTAAATGTTGGGGGAGGTGAGGAGGGGGGATAAGGAAGGGAGAGAGAGGGAGGAGTGGGTATGAAGGAAGAAGTGAGGAAAACCGGGAGGAGGGAAGTAGAAGAAAGCGAGAGAGGACCAGTGACTGAGGGAGAAAAGGGAAGAAAGGATGCTGGATAAGGGGCAGGGTGCTGGA
Organism: Rhinatrema bivittatum; assembly: GCF_901001135.1. Classification (NCBI taxonomy): domain Eukaryota; kingdom Metazoa; phylum Chordata; class Amphibia; order Gymnophiona; family Rhinatrematidae; genus Rhinatrema; species Rhinatrema bivittatum. Next base: position 30,407,387 of record NC_042619.1, on the reverse strand, counting down.
AAGGGAAAGAGGACCCAGGATAGAGAAAGAAAGGACTAGATGCTGGGAAGATGGAGAAATGATTCGGAATAGAGACAGAGATCTAGGGACTGGGGGCAGGGACAAGGAGAAAGAACATTGGATAGAGGAGAGGAAGAGGGGACCCAGGCTGGAGGGAGAGGGAGTCAGGATCAGGTAGGGATGGACAGAGGATAGGGGGTGAGAGAGAGAGAGAAGACCTTGGATACGTGGGTGGGGGTATCCTATGGGAGAATTAAGAAGAAAGGGGATGAAGAAGAGAGAAGAGAGAAGGCTGAAGGAAGACAAAGTATTAAAATATCCAGTCTGAAGGAAAGAGACAAAGAAGGAAAAAGAGCAGCAAAGAGTGAAGGAAAACAAAAAAAAGGAACAGTGAAAGAGAAAAAAAAAAGATACATCGAGCCAGAAGAGCAAGCCCGGTACACCAAAGGTTGGAAACTTATCGCCTGCTAGAGAATATTAATAACTCAGAGGGATGAAATATCCTGGGACACAGTTCAAAGTCCCTGACCTGGTCATGTTTCCCACATAAAATATATACATGTTGGGAATAGTTGGATTTTAAGCAGGACATATCCACCGACATGGAGGCTTTTATACTAGGCCTAAAATATTTTGTGATAAAACTTAAAGAGTGGGCGTGTAGCTCTATTTTGAGAGTAAATTACTATAATTTTCCATGGAGAAAATCCACCAGTCTTCTCCCTCTTGCCAAAATGATCTGCTCACTCACTGCTAGCACAATAGAGAATAAGTGTCCCAAATTCCCCCACCAGATTCCCTAACCCTCCCTCCTTTCCACTGCCAGGAGGAGAACAGTGCGTCCGACTCGTGTAACCCCCTCTGCCAGTTTCAATCTGATATTTACATGTGTGAGGCCCTGTAATCCGCCGGACCGCCTGGCTTCACACATTCAGATTTCAGATTGAAGCCAGCAGAATGAGGCACGCTGGTAAAAAGTGCTACGCTCCTCCCGCCAGTAGGGGGAAGGCTGTGTGAGAATCATGCAAAATTTAGTTTGGTGTTCCAAGAGGATTGAGCAAATATGAAACTGTACCATGAGATGATAAACTTGAGAAGCCCTGGTCTGGCGCACTGGCTCTATTAGTGCCACAGCAGACACCAAAGCACTGAATGACAATACTTCGGCCTGCATAGCCTCAAGGATCCTCCTGTCCACCTCCTGCTCGAAGACTGCTGACGCCAAAACTAGATACAGTAGGGGAGGGGGACATTCTCCTGATTGACCATAGGGGATGTGCCGATGGTGGTGGTGTGGATCCCTGGTGGTGTGCATCTTGTTCACTGACAGAGGCGGAGCTCACTTTTTGATAAAGTGATGGAGTATAGAATGTAACAGCCTCAATACCAGCCCCTTGGCCTTGAGCATCAACAGAAATGATACTTCCACACTGCTGCCTTTGCATGATGCCCAGTGTCCTGAACCTCTTCTTCAGTATTAGCTCAGACAATGTCAATGACCTCTTGGTGCTGACAGACCATTAACGGATGATGTGGCTCTTAGGTACTTTGAGGCTGATGGTTGCAGTGCTGATGAAGGTGCATCAGTCTTTGATGTTGATCGAAGATGTCAAGAAGCTTCAATTTCTGGAGCTTGATGGACCTAGGTGACATCTTAGTGCAGATGGCACAACTAGGGTTGTCATACTCCTGTGCCCAAACATCTGATGCAATGCTTTAGATGAGCCATTTTGGACATCTTTGACTTTGTGAGGGGCACCACCTGAAGCCACTGATCTGTTTCTCTGACATGGTGAGGAAAATCAACACTGCAAAATCAAATGAAATCTTGATAGAAAATTGCATGAAACGGCGCTGCCAAGAAGCCTCATCAAAGATAACAGAGAAAAACTCTAGGTACTGCAGCTGTTGCTAAAAAGAGAAAAGTTTTAAGAAGTGCAGCAGAAGCTACCTGGGAAAGTAAAGGAATTGCAGAAGAGGCCAACTCACATATCAGAAGGATATTCAGACAAAACTGTAAGACACCAAAATGAAAATTAAAAAAATTAATAGGTGGCCTGCGCAGTGGCAGTTGCACAAGAAGTTTTGCAAATGTCCAGAAAAGCCTCCTAGGGTTTTCTAAGTTTTGCAAGAAACATTCACCTTGGCACCGTCAAATGCCGTTGGTTATTTGTGGAGCTGATTGTTACTGCTGGTCCATGAAGAATTTGGCTGAACTGAGGCTAAGCTTCCCATCATTTAATCAAGAATTGAATGTACCGTATTTTTCGCTCCATAAGACGCACCTAGGAGTCAGAGGGGGAAAATTAAAAAAAAAAAAAATGGTGTGCTAAACCGGCTCTGTTCCCGGGCGTCTGTGAAAATGGAGCAAATTAGGGGAGTGCATAAAATTTTTTTTTGTCCCCATTTGATTTTCTGGTCTGGGGAGGGCCATTTCGGTCCACTCCCCAGATCAGAAAACTTTTATCGTTCTCTTTCTGTGGGAAACCTCCCCCATCCCAACCCTTTAAATTTAATTAACTATAACCCCCCCCCCTCCTGACCCCCCCCCCCCAAGACCTGCCAAAAGTCCCTAGTGGTCCAGCGGGGGTCCGGAGCGATCTCCTGCACGTGGACCGTCGGCTGCCAGTATTCAAAATGGCGCCGATAGCCTTTGCCCTTACTATGTCACAAGGGCTACCAGTGCCATTGGTTGGCCCCTGTCACATGATAGGAGCACTAGCCCCTGTGATATAGTAAGGGCAAAGGGCCATCGGCGCTATTTTGATTACTGGAAGCCAACGGCCCAAGTGCAGGAGATCGCTCCGGACCCCCGCTGGACCACCAGGGACTTTTGGCAGGTCTTTTGTGGGGGGGGGGGGGGGGGTTGTAGTTAGTTTTTTTGTTTTTTTTTATATTCATTCCATAAGACACACAGACATTTTCCCCCCACTTTTGAGGGAGAAAAAGTGCGTCTTATGGAGCGAAAAATACGGTACTTTACAACTAAACCACCACAGTTAGGCTCAGTGGCAGTGCGCATACTGTCATGCAAAGAACCTGGCTTTGCTCCCCAGGCCGGTCAGGGCTGGAGATGCTGCAGAGGCAGGGTTCAGACCCCCTGTGGAAAGTGAGTCCCAATCATCGCACCGTGGTGATACCCAGGGCCCATGACTGCATGGTTCTGGAAGGAGCCCTGGTGGTTGGCCTCCAGCTGCAGACTATTGCTGCAATAACTGAGCCAGGTGAACTGGGAAAGAAGAAAAAATCCCCAGCTAGTTGCAAATGAAAGCTCTCATAGCACCCGTAATCTCAACCCTGGTTATTACTGAGCTGGAAGCTCAAAGGAGCAGGATGAAACTTCTATGCCCCCTTACCTTCCCTCCCCAGAGAAAAACCTTCAGTAAGAACATAAGAAATTGCCATACTGGGTCAGACCAAGGGTCCATCAAGCCCAGCATCCTGTTTCCAACAGTGGCCAATCCAGGCCACAAGAACCTGGCAATTACCCAAAAACTAAGTCTATTCCATGTTACCATTGCTAATGGCAGTGGCTATTCTCTAAGTGAACTACATCCTTGGATGGTCTTGCAGAACACATCTGGAATTTGATCTCCATGATGGATTCCAAAGGGAAGAGGTGCTAAGCTCTCGAAAACTGAGATGTTTACCCTCCTGCTCCTATTTTCTTGCTCTTTTTTACAGTAGCTGATGAATAGAAGAATCACAAAATTATCTAAATACCTGACAGATCTAAAATAGAAGAGATGGATGCATGTTTTTATGCTTGCAGATGTGTTTTGTTTTCACCTCCCTTTCCTTTCCTACCTCTAAGCAAGCTCATGAAGGGAAATATTTGGTAAAAACAAAAGGAGGAAGCTCTGCAGAACAGAAGAAACCTACTCAGGGGCCATGAAGAGAGCCTGAAGGATGCTGTTCATGTAACACGTGTTGCCCAGGTTAAGCAGGCCAATCTTGCCTGTGTCAGACTTTGAAATGAGTCGCGGGTAGAAAGGACCAAGCTCACTCTTCTGGGAGGTCCAACCATTTTGCCCCAGCAGCTGTTTGATTCTCTCTTCATTGGGAACTGGGAGGGCCTATAAAAGAAAAACAAAGCAGATTACATTGATAAATATAAGTCTGTGTCCATAGGCTGGGGGGGTGTTTTGGCTCCGTGCTTGTCCGTTCTAGTTCCAATATGGACACGGCAGACTTTCAGTAGCCTTGCTCCCAAGACCCTTCACCTTCAACAAGCATTATTGTGCAGTCTCTCTCTCTCTCTCTCAGTTGGAACCTTAGTTGTATGATGCAGGAATGCATACAAAGGTGAATGAATGTATTAATGTTTATGAAAGACGAATGAAAGTTACGTAGCAAAAAGTTTGAAGAGCTGGGCTGGCAATTCTCAAATAGCCCATGCAGTTGTAAAGTACACAGGAACTTTTAACACATGTACTTTCCCTAATTTTATATAGTTATTTATTTAGAAATGTTATATACTGTCATTCCAAGTCAAAAATCACAACAACTTACAAAAGTAACATTCGTAGTTTTAAATCTACAAGTAATAATGGGTAACGGAGGTAATTTTCATAAATAGGCATTCACTTCCATCAATTGAATTGTTCCAACATATTTGACTCAAGGTTTAAGCCATGGGACTGTGTATGGACTAGGTCCTGGTACTGAGTGTGCCCCTGCCTTCATACACCTACATATGCACAACAATGATAACAGAGTAGCGGACAATGCAATCACAGTTAATGACTTATAGGCCCCTATACTTCATACTTTGTCATCTGTTATCCATATCATGCCCTATATCTAACATACCCCACAGGACAACACCATGATTTGGTCTCCTATAAAACTGATTGTTAACAGTTCTGGCTCAGAGCTTACAGGTATATCCAAACTGAAAATCCTAACCCCTTTATATTACCCACACTGCACTCGCAGCAAAAGCACAAAATCTGCTATTGCTACACATCGAAAACTAGAAATTTCAAGATGTGTTAAGAGCAGCTTCTATTTTGTAAGACAGTGCATTTACAAAAATTGCACTTATGAAATTATCTGTTCTGGAACATGATTTTGGCATTTAATACCCAAATCAATGCCCAGAAGACGTGATGAAATGTCTTACTTTTATTGCATCCATGACTGGTTCGTACAGATCAGGAAACCCAGAAAATCGGAAGACCATACAATGGATCAGCTCAGCCAGCTGCTCCAAGCATCTGTCTCCAGACTTGGAATTTTCATAGGAGAGAGCCCTCACCAGTCTGGGAATGTGTGGGAGAAGCTGGAAGGGAAAACACATGAAACGTAAAAGGTAATAATTAGGGTGATCATGATGCAACATGTCAAGGGGAACAAGTTGAGTCACTTCTGATTTTACCCCACTGCATGCAGGAGATGTAGTTCTAATTTTCTTAGGGAAATCAGAACCACATCCCCATGCATGCAATGAGGTAAAACCAAAACTGGCTCAGCTTGTCCCCCATGACATGGAGATATCAGAAGAGCCAAGTTACCCAGTTCCAGGAGTGAGATTTTAGGCCAGTTCTGGTTTTTAACCTCCATTCCAAAGCAGTGTAGAATTTGTACTCCCTGATTCTACTCATTGAAATCCATGCTGCAGGTCCCATAGTGCATCAGGGCAGGGTTTTCAGCAACACAGGACTGGCCTAACATCTCAATCCTTGAGTGGGTAACTTGGCATCTCTGAGACATATGGGCCCCCCAATGAAAAATTATATCATGGTGACACTGGCCTCTTTGTGAAATATGGAGAGGAGTAAATTCTACTCAAGAATAAAAGCTAAACATTCTGATATGACTTCCATTTCATTTATTTGCAGTGGAAGAAAAAGGCCCAGGGCTAAATATTTCCATATATGTGGCTGAATATAGGGCTCAGCTATTTTGCCAAACTGAGGCTAGAGTTTTAGGATGACATACATGCAGCCTTCTCCTCGTGGTCTCCAGAGAAAATAAGAGGTCAATATTCAGACAGGCAGCAAACAGCAAATTTACCCAGGTCAAGTTATAAATGTAACTTTTAATAGCTATTCAGCAGGACTTGCCCAGATAAGTCTACCACTGAATATACACAGATACAAAGCTTTGCATGTAGTTTTACCTAAATAAAGTTAAGGCAACTATTTTTCCAGACAGACTTGTATGCATAGCGTTAGGCAGGGAATGCTCAATATGCGTGCTTACCAGCGAAAGTTTAGACCTGCCTCTGGCAATCCTCCATCAACGCACCTTTTTGCCAGATAAAGTTTTGTGTGCACAAAAAGTTAGGAGCCACAAAATTTTTGTGGCTGGTGGCGGGGGGGAGCGGGAAATATTCAAATATCAGGTTTTGTACGGGTAACTCAAAAACTTACTTGCACAAAACCTGTCAATCTCTATGTTAATAGGTTTCACTTCATCATACAGATTTGATCGTGAGGACCGCGAGGCAAGCAGAGCAAGATGGTTTGTCCTAACGCGTCATGTCTGGATGCCCCAACAGTCTTAATGGGAAACACAGGGGGACAATTTAAGGAACCTACCACTAGATTCATTGCTCTTTGTTTCCTGCAGCAAGAGTTAACAAATTCCGTAGCAGATTCTTCAGAATTCTGCAGCAATTTGCAAACTTTTGCAAGCATTTAGTGCTTATTAAAGTACATTTGTGTTTTATTTTATAAAAATAAAGCACATTTCTGGCATTGCTGTGTCCAGTTAATTTGGTTCTTCTGGATGTTATGGCCCACAGGAGGTGCAGAAAAGAACATCATGCTGTGGTCTCAAACAATGAAAGCGGCGGTTGTGGAGATCCGCTGAAGACATCTTGTAGGAACATCTGGTACATCTTTTGAAGTCTGGTTCTTTGTTAGTCATTGCAAAGAAGCCAAAGTTAATTCAAACTCAATTTTCACAAATTTAATAGAAAAACACTTTTTTTTTTCCAAGGAGACTAACAAAAAAATGAAAAAATAAAGAAATTACGTAAAAACTCCATGAGCAAAAAAAATGTCAAGTGGCTTAGAAGAGAAAGCAAAAAACATGTCCATGATTTTAAAGCATTCCCTGAGATAACAGAGATAACGTGCTTTATAAATACAATATTATTTTATGATCACGCTCTGTATTGTAGGCTCATTGTGCATACTGTCCCATACACTGAGGGCTCATGGTTCCTATATTCTCACAGTAAGTTTCACAACATTAGATTCTGAATAGGTGCAATAATGTTCTGCTGGGAAGAGCATGGGTCTGCGCAATAAGCTGTTTTATGAAACCTGTACCGGTTGCACCGCACAAATAATACTTATCCTCCACTCTTTCTGCTTTTCTGTTGCACTGAATGGTTCCCTGCACTGAATGGTTCCCTTTACTTTTTGGCACACCCAAAAGCATCCCCTGGGGATCAGCTCTTACCAAATGAAAAGCCTCAGTTGAATGCTGGAAGCTCAGCAGCATGGACTTCAGAACAGCAAATGCACCCTCCCGGACAATGGGATAGAATAATTTGGCAAATATCTGCAAAAAGAAAGACAGGATAGAAATAAACTGCACTGCAGCCAGCAAGCTGTGAGAAGAGCTATGCCTCCACTATTCTTCCTCTGCTGGATGCTCAATCTGCCCAATCTTATTCCCCTCTGCAAACCATTCCAAGCCTATAGAACTCTGAACGTTTTCCACCTCCTCCTTCTTTTTCTTATTATAGAAACATAGAAATGACGGCAGAAGACGACCAAACGGTCCATCCAGTCTGTCCAGCAAGGTTTTACACTTTTTTTTTCATACTTTTCTGTTACTCTTGTCCCTTTAAATAATTTTTTTTGTTCTATTTCCCTTCCACCCCCGCCATCGTAGATAGCAGTGCTGGAGCTGCATCTAAGTGAAGTATCTAGCTAATCTGTTTGGGGTAGTAACCGCTGTAATAAGCAAGCCACTCCCATGCTAGTTTACCCAGCCTGTACAATTTTGTTTGAATATAAATCCTCTTTTCTTCTTGAAGCAGTGAGCTGTGCTGGATATGAATTCTAAGTGAAGTATCAGGCTCGATTTGGGGTAGTAACTGCCGTAACAAGCAAGCTACACCCATGCTTATTTGTTTTACCCAGACTATGTAATTCAGTCCTTGTTGGTAGTTGTCTGAATATAAAACATCTTTTCTTCATTCCCCCTGCCCTTGAAGCAGAGAGCTATGCTGGATATGCTTTGAAAGTGAAGTATCAGGCATTATTTGTTTTGGGGTAGTAACCGCCGTAACAAGCAAGCTACTCCCCTGCTTTTTTACACATTTCCTCTTGCCACTGAAGCATAGAGCAATGTTGGAGTCGCATTAACCGTGTGTATGTTTATTGAATAAGGATATTCATCTCCAGGTAGTAGCCGTCATTCCCGCAAGCCACCCTCATGCCTCTTCTCTTCATTCACATCCTCTAGACTTTATGGATCCACAGTATTTTTCCCACACCCCTTTGAAATCCTTCACAGTTTTTGTCTTCACCACTTCCTCCAGAAGGGCGTTCCAGGCATCCACCACCCTCTCCGTGAAGAAATACTTCCTGACATTGGTTCTGAGTCTTCCTCACTGGAGTTTTAAATCGTGACCCCTGGTTCTGCTGATTTTTTTGGAACGGAAAAGGTTTGTTGTTGTCTTTGGATCATTAAAACCTTTCAAGTATCTGAAAGTCTGTATCATATCACCCCTGCTCCTCCTTTCCTCCAGGGTGTACATATTTAGATTCTTCAATCTCTCCTCATAAGTCATTCAATGAAGACCCTCCACCTTTTTGGTCACCCTTCTCTGGACCGCCTCCATCCTGTCTCTGTCCCTTCCGAGATACGGGCTCCAGAACTGAACACAGTACTCCAGGTGAGGCCTCACCAAGGACCTGTACAAGGGGATAATCACTTCCCTTTTCTTACTCGATATTCCTCTCTCTATGCAGCCCAGCATTCTTCTGGCTTTAGCTATCGCTTTGTCACATTGTTTCGCTGACTTCAGATCATTAGACACTATCACCCCAAGGTCTCTTTCCTGCCCCATGCACATCAGCCCTTCTCCCCCCATCGAATACAGTTCTTTCATATTTCCACACCCCATATGCATGACTCTGCACTTCTTGGCATTGAATCTCAGCTGCTATATCTTCGACCACTCTTCCAGCTTCCTTAAATCCTGTCTCATTCTCTCCACTCCTTCCGGTGTGTCCACTCTGTTGCAGATCTTAGTGTCATCCGCAAAAAGACAAACCTTACCTTCTATCCCTTCCGCAATGTTGCTCACAAAGATATTGAACAGGACTGGTCCCAACACCGACCCTTGTGGCACTCCGCTCAACACCGCTCTCTTTTCAGAGTAAGTTCCATTTACCATCACACATTGTCTTCTGTCCATCAACAAGTTTGCAATCCAGACCACTACCTTGGCACTCACTCCTAAGCTTCTTATTTTATTCACCAGTCTCCTGTGCGGAACCGTATCAAATCTCATTTGTCGCGCACAGCTCTCAAGTTTCAATGGTTTCCCCACCTCATCCAGGCATCACCATTCTCCCTGAGAGTACCTCGTCACTATCGGCACACCTCTGCTTCTCTCCTCCATACCCTTCTCCTCATTCTCCTCCTCACAACTGAAGATAACACTCCCAATCCTGGTGCTTCAAGGCAGCTCTCACCCATCTGTGCATGTCAACACATTACCCTTCCAATTTATCCCTATCTCCCCCTTCCTCCCTCTTTTCTTTTTTTTATGTTCTCTATGGAATGCCTCCTGGAATCTCAACCTGGTTCTCCGCCTCCTTGGGCAGGCTCCCTACGAACCACTGCGGCAGGCCTCCCTCAAAGATGTCACACTTAAGACGGTGTTCCTGGTCGCCATAGCCTCGGCGAGACGCATCTCCGAGCTTCAGGCGCTCTCGTGCCGAGAACCGTTTCTACGCTTCACGGATTCGGGAGTTTCTATTCGTGCGGTGCCTTCTTTCCTACCTAAAGTGGTGTCGTCCTTCCACTTGAACCAGTGGGTGGAGTTGCCGGCCTTCCCGTCGGATGCGCCTCAGGCCCTCCGGCGTCTCGATGTGAAGCGCTCTCTGCTACACTACTTGGAAGTGACCAATGAGTTCCGGGCTTCCGACCATCTCTTTGTGCTTTGGTCCGGCAATAAGAAAGGACGGCAAGCGTCTAAGACGACTATTGCACGCTGGCTCAAGGATGCGGTTTCCTCGGCCTACATCGGTGCCGGGAAGGCGCCCCCGGAGGGTGTCCGGGCTCATTCGTTGCGTGCTCTGGCCACGTCCCGGGCAGAGTCTCAACATGTTCCCATTCAGGAAATCTGTCGCGCGGCGACATGGAAGTCGCTGCATACCTTCTCGAAGCATTACTGGTTGCAACTACCGGTAGGTGATTCGGGTTCCTTTGGAGACAGGGTTCTTCGAGCAGGGTCTTCAGGGACCCACCCGGTTTAGGGAAGCTTTGGTACATCCCACGGTCTGGACTGATCCTAGTACGTACAGGGAAAAGAAAATTATTCCTTACCTGCTAATTTTCGTTCCTGTAGTACTTAGGATCAGTCCAGACGCCCGCCCGGGGTTGCTAAGTGCTGGTCAGACGCCTGCTCGTGTACGTTTTTTACCCTCTGTCTCTCATATTTCTACATCCTGATGTTTGTGTTTGTTACTTCGTTCTTTCACAGTTCGCATTGCAAGTTGCATTGGTTATTTGTGTTCTGTGGTTACAATTTGTTTGGTGCTTGATCCATACTACTTTCCTGTCCAGTATTTCTGGCTCTGGGCTTTGATATTCTCGATACTGAGGATCCCTAGGGGGTGCACAGGCTTATATGTCAGCACCCCTGGAAGTTTGCTCTGACTCCATCTGCTGGACGGGGGACATAACCCCTTCTTCCTTCCTCTCTATCTTCCTTTGAGGTCCACTCCATCTGCCTATTCACACCTTACCTCTCTGAATAGTGTCATCTATTGACTCCCTGATAAATCTGCTTCCTTCTTCCTTACCAACTTTGACTTCTAGCTTTCCTATTTCCTCGACCTAACATACCCTTACTTTATTTTTGGAGACTTTAATTTCCATGCTATCGACCCCTTTGTCTCTTATGTCTCAAAGCTCCTTGCTTAAACCTCATTTGAGCTCCCCACTCACTGTCCCCACTCACCAGCATGGCTGCTGCATTGAGTTAGTCCTTTTTCTAACTCCTCTCTTGTTCAGGCTTCTGCAATAGAGTTACTCCCCTTTTTGAACCTCATCTAATAACCTTCACATGTAAGGAATGCTCCGATCCCTTAACAATAAATGTACCCTTTTTGACCAACACTAAGAGTCTTTGAGTATTTTTAGACCCTCAAAGTTCCTTTTCCCAAAGTTTGGGATTGATCAGCTCTACCCTATAAATTGAGGTTGAGCACATGCAGTGAAGAGACAAGAGTAAGGGGAGAGTTAAGGTGGAAGTTGGAGAGGGGTAAAGAACAGTAAGAGAGAGAGAGAGGTTTTTGGTTTTTTTTACTTGTTTGAAAGAGAGGTTTTGGTTTTCAGTCCTGTCAGGAGGGAAGCCCTCTGCCTGAGGGATTCAAGATAGGGTTCTGCTCTACCCTATGACCAGCTGAAGTGGGGTTTGCAGTTGCTCTTGAGAAAAGAAATTGTGGAGAAAAGTTTTGTATTTTGGAGGTGTTTGGACTTTGCCATCCAAAGTCTAAGGTCTTTGGTAACCCCAGAGAGACTGAGACCTGGCCTTTTTCCCAGGAGCCCAATTTCAGTAGCCCGAGAGTGTGGATGTTAAAGAGGTCCCTAGCTCATAAGGATACTGCCTCAGACAACATCAATTTAAGAAAAGACACTATGGGCATTTGAGTTTATTTTTGGAAGATTCATGGGCATTTGAGTTTATTTTTGAAATGGACTTTCAAGTTTAATTTTGTTTCAGTTTCTTTTGAATACCATTCAAGTTGTCCTGTCTGTTCTTCAAAAGGAAAGCATCTTCATGAACAGCCAACAGACAGTGAGTACCAAATGTGAGAGAGAGTGTCAAGACAGAGTGGGCCCCCACCCCCGTGCATCTAGGGCCCCCATAGGTGTATCCTCTTCCCTGCCAGAGTGGAACCCTACACCCCAGTGTAAAATTGTTTGGGGAGAGAAAGAGAAGAAAATCAGAGGTCCGGGTAGGTAAATGGCCCGGGGACTACTGTATACTTTTGCATTCTAGGAGGTCCCCGAAATGGGGATTATATACATTTAACCACCTTCCCTCACAGTCTTGTCCCCAGTCATACTAACACATTTAGGAATCTCCAGGCTATTGATCTTTGCATCCCTTCCACTACTGTCTCATCTCTCCTCCATTATCGTGCTGGAGTCTACTGCAGAGGCAATTTCTTGTTATAATACTTGTTTTATATTTATTTTCTGATTTTTAAAACGCACTTCCCAAAGAAGGTTACAAAGTGGTGTACGACCAATTTTAATAAACGACCATCAATATAACATAATAACAAACTTAAGACCACATTACATAATTCAATTATAACAGAGTCTGCTTTAGGATATGACTGCCTCACCCATCGCCCATACTGTAAAGCATCCCAAACCCCAACCCTGACTGATCTCCAGACATTGCATCCTTCGTGCCTGCAGCAGCTTGGCAGAGTGTCTCTACTTAAAATCCCATTCCCATGCTGTCTTTCCATGGTTCAAATTCATGTTCACCTCCTTCCAATCTACTGAACTCTCTAAGTAATGTTCTAATTGCCCGCATTGGTGTAAAGTCTGTTGGTAATTTTTAACCACAGATTTTTCACCAATTTTCAAAGTGAAAGTGTGCACCTACTTTCATTTTGAAAATTATCCCAGGAAGCCTACCAGCTAATTTGTGCAGGTAATTTTTCCTAGAAAAAAATTAATGCATACTTTTGAAAATTCAAAAGTATGTTTGCAAGTGTGAGCCCCTCTCCAACCAGGGATGTACAGTCCAAAAAAATTTCATTTTGGTTCATTATTTTGTTTTGGGAGAGGGTGGAAAATTCATTTGTTTGGTTTGTATAATGTTTATTTTGGTTTAATTAATTTGCCAAACTAAAATAAACATTAAATAGCCCCCCAAAACAACAAAAACCTCAAGACGAGGCTTCCCTGTTACTTCCTGCCATTCTCCCCCACCCCCACACTCCCTGCCAAATCCCCAGCTGGGGCCTCCCCCGGTCCCTTTGGGCTCCCCACCACCTGCAAAGAAGCTAGGGCTGGGGCCTCCCCCAACCTCATCTACCCCTTAGGTGGGGGTCTTCATTCCTAAAGGGGCAAGAGGGATCCCCAGTGGCTCCTGCTCCAGCAGATTCCTCTTTAAAAATGGCATCAACCAGCCCTGAGATTGGCGCCAAGTTTGATGTCAATAAAATAGCGCTGGTCTCAGGGCGGCCAGCACCATTTTCTCGGAAGAAGTGGAGAGTTCAAGCGGATCCCTTTTAATTTTCTATTTTTAAATTTTTACAACACACTGAAAATATCTGAAAATTTTTGGATATCTTCGATCAAGCCCATCTTCTGTCCATTCCGTTCAGAACAAACCGAACATAGACTTTTTCAATTCAAAAACTACATTCATTAAAAATGCTCATCCCTATTCCCAACCCTGTCCCCGGGAATGCCTCTTCTCTTTGCATTGCTACTATGTACATAAGTTTACTCACACACAGCGAGGAAATTTTCTAAAAGCCCATTTCCGTGCATAAAGTGAATAATTTTATACCTAACCAGAAATATAAAAAAGAATATACGGTTATGTTTAAAGTTATCTGGCTAGGGTTAGCTAGATAACTTTAATCAGGGATAATCAGTGGGAAGTTTGTCCCACTGAATATCCAGGACACAAGTTATCTGGTTAACCTTAGCTGGATAACTTGTCCACTAAATGGCCTACTGAATATTGGGCTTAATGTGTGCACCATGGAGTGATACACAGGTATTATGATAATCTTTATTTTATTCTCCATTCCTTTCCAAATAATTCTTAACATTCAGTTTGCTTTTTTGACCACCACTGCACACTGAGCCAAGGATTTCAATGTATTGTCCATGATGACGCCTAGATCCCTTACCTGAGTGGTGACTCCTAATGTGGAACCTAAAATGGTGTAACTGCAATTCAGATAACTTTTCCCTACGTGCATCACTTTATACATGTCCACATTAAATTTTATCTGCCATTTGGATGCTCAGTCTCCCAATCTTGCAAGATCCTCCTGCAATTTATCACAATCTACTTGTGATTTAACAACTTGGAATAATTTTGTGTCATCTGCAAATTTGATCACCTCTAAGAGAGACAGCACTGGAAGCGTAAGCTTATGAAACAGTGCACAAGAGCTGCATTTTTTGGGTTCTGAGATCAGAATCCTTGAGGTGAACCTTCTGCCCTTTAAATGGAGTGACAATTCTTTAGATTACCTCCATTCAATTTTTGTTGTTGTGTGTTAGTGGAAAAGGTATCCCAGAATATCATTTGCATAGTTTCCGAGCCTGGATTGTTCAGGGATCTACTGATTTAAGTTTTTTTCCCTATTAGTTACCATTATGTGTAAAGCTGATATGTCTTACATCACTATTTTGTGTCTAACCTCAACATAGGTTCCTTAAGGGAGTATTTCATTATCTCTGCTGTATTGGTCTATCTTTCTGTTATATCATTCTCCGCAGGCTCTGAGAGAACCTCATTGGGTATGGACAGTTTCCTGCTGGTAAAGAAGAAACAAGAGAGTTTTGCCCGAATTACAGGAGGTGCCTTCCTCTGCCAAAGGATTTGGAAATAACTGTTAGTTTAAGGGGGGATTTGGGTGGAATGATTTTGATTGTTGTATGGTGGGGTGTGTGTTTGTATATGCATGAGAGTATGTGGGTGTTTAACCATCCGGGTTAAGTACCGCTGTCTAATCTGTTGCCTGTCTCTGAAGCAGCAGTATGATGGGGGGGGGGGGGGGGAATCCTTGGGACTATGTCCGACGCAGCAGGTTGTCTTGTCCTTATGCGTAACAGATGATTACCATCAAGGTATAAAAACTTGGCTTTTCAGAAAGGCCCATCCTGAAACCAACCAAACCTAGATGCACCCCCAGTACCCCTCTCCTTGTCTACCCCCCTCCCCCCTGCCCGCCCTCCCCCCTATCCTAATGCAATATCCCATTGCCATCCCCCTACCCCCCTCCTTTTTATCGTACTGCAATTTACAAAATTATACAGTTAAACTGAGGTATACAATCTTACTTTAGTTGCAACTATTGTAAATAGATCCTTCTGT
Source organism: Rhinatrema bivittatum (assembly GCF_901001135.1). NCBI lineage: Eukaryota > Metazoa > Chordata > Amphibia > Gymnophiona > Rhinatrematidae > Rhinatrema > Rhinatrema bivittatum. The sequence goes on along the minus strand of NC_042619.1, from coordinate 30,392,101 downwards.
AAATAAGTTCCTTCTCTCTTAACGGTTGTTCTTTTATTCTCTATTTCATGCTACCTATCTTTTCCCTCTTCTCCTGTCTCCCTCACCCCTCTCCTCTTTCTCGCCTGCTCCCACCCCCTGCCCCCTGTTCATTGTAATTTCCTCCTTATTTTGAGTTACTTGTAAACCGGCATGATGTGCCATACGAACGTCGGTATATTAAAAGTTGTTAAATAAATAAATAAATAAATAAACAATGTTTGCTCTATAAATATAGACAGATTGCATTCTCCTATTAAGAGGAAGAAACTTCTAACTGACCTGCACAGGTGCAAAGCATATATTGCTTTTATTCAAGAAACACACTTAGAAGATGAAGAACATCAAAAACTACAAAGGAAATGGGTGGATCAATGTTTTCTTTTCCTCCTTCTCCTCCAGGCAACAGGGTGTAGTGATCCTTATTAATAAAAACACCAATTTTGAAAAGGAAAGAATAATGGCGGATCCTGATGGAAGATTTATCATGGTGGCAGGATCACCGCAAGGAATGAAAATAGTTTTGGTCAATCTTTATGCCCCGAACATATTCTAGCACAGTTGTTTTGCTAACTTGGTTTCTAAATTGTCAAATTGGGAGGGGTATTCTATTATCATGGGAGGGGGATTTTAAAATGGTGGCTAAACCTATTGTGGACTGCAAACTGGCTAAAACATCTAAGAAAAATCAGAAAGACATAGGTATTGGTTGTGTAAGTCAGGAGTTACAACTGGCTGATGCCTGGTGCACAAGGCATTTGGAGGATATGGAGTTCATGCTTTTTTCACATGTACACAATGTATATTCTCCTGATTACATTCTGTTAGATGAAACTTTATTCAGCAAGCTGTTTCCATGCACCATTTCTGATGTACCTTTTTCAGATCATGCAATGCTGGCACTAACTTTGTCCTTAACAGTTGGGGGAACTATGCCTATGCGTTGGTCCATGTCTCCTTCACTTTCGCATGACAAAAAGTGTGTTACTTTCTTAAGAGATAAATGGAAGGAATATACAGAAATTAAGTTTCTCTCAGAGACTGGCCCAATTGTGTTTTGGAATAATGCGAAAGATCTTATTAGAAGACACATCCTCTCTTACCAAGCAAGTGCAAAGAAAGAAAAAACATGGAAAAATATTAGAGCTAAGTGAATTTCTCTACTGAGGCAAGCACATGTACATGAGTTATCACAATTGTCTAAAGAACAAGTTGTGACAGCCAGGAAGGAACTGAAAGCTCTTCTAAATATAAAAGTGCAGCAGAATTTATTGTATTTTAAATATAAACTTCACCATTGGGGAAATAAGTCCGGGAAATTGCTAGCCAAATTGGTCAAATCTGATTCGTCAACCAAGGGCATTGTTACCCATCTTATTTATATCTCGCAAACCCATTTGATTACTCCATTAATTCTTAAAGCATTTGAGGACTATTATCAGAAGTGAATGGCTAATAAAACAGTGAATGTCATAATGCCTTTGTATCACTCCATGGTGAGACCGAACCTTGAATAGTGTGTGCAATTCTGGTCGCCGCATCTCCAAAAATATATAGTTGCACTGGAGAAAGTGCAGAGAAGGGCAACCGAAATGATAAAGGGGATGGAACAGCTCCCCTATGAGAAAAGACTAAAGAGGTTAGGGCTGGTCAGCTTAGAGAAGAGGCAGCTGAGGGGGATATGACAGAGGTCTACAAAATCACGAGAAGTCTAGAACGGGTATATGTAAATCAGTTATTTACTCTCTCAGATAATAGAAGATAATAGGGGGCACTCCATGAAGTTAGTTTGTAGCTCATTTAAAACAAATCGGAGAAAATTCTTCTTCACTCAACGCATAGTTAAGCTCTGGAATTTGTTGCCAGATCATATGGTTACGGCAGTTAGTGTAACTGGGTTTAAAAAAGGTTTGGATAAGTTCCTAGAGGAGACGTCCACAAACTGCTATTATCAATAAGAAATAGTAGATTGAGATCTATTTAATGTTTGGGTACTTTCAGGTACTTGCGACTTGGATTGGCCACAGGATGCTGGGCTTGATGGACCCTTGTCCTGACCCAGTTTGGTACTTCTTATGTTCTTCTGGCCTTAAAAACATATACTTTGCTGTCTTCTTTCCTATGATGGGTAAGAGCCCCAGGCTACCTATAGATGCATAGGTTAGGAACACCTGGGAGCCACCCAAGCCACGGGAGGGAGACCAGTGATTGTACAAAACGACAAAAAAGGGAGGATTGATGTGGTTCTCCAGGGCCCAACTACAGGCATGACTTGTGATAAAAAGTGGTGAATCACTTTTTGACATGTCACACAAGAAGTTATTATTTTTGTTCTCCTAAGTTTTTGATCATAAGTAACTTTATAATTACTAATAAGTATTCTCTAGCATGTATGCTTCAGTTTTGTGTTCTGCTTTACTAGACAGGCAGAAGGGGAGATGCTGGATAGAAATGCTGAATAAGGTAAAAGTTAGTAGGCCACACTATTACAGAGTTATGTTTAGAAAACACACCAAGGTCGTTTGGCACTGTAGCTTAGTTGTGGGCCCATAGATATCATTTGCATACAAAGTGAGAGTGAATTTACACACAGAGCGAGAGCAAATTTACATATAGCCATTTGGATTAATTCTTTATAATAAAAGGCCAATTATAGAAATATTTTGACAATTGTGTAACCCAGTTATTGGTTTAGGAATTGAATCTGTGAAGAAGTCTAACCCCTATATAATGCCTTATGATCAGTAAAATCATTTCAGCGAGAGCTTTATATTGGTGTCTTGCATGGCACTGTCTTGCTCTCCATAAGCAATGCTTTATTATATTATTTGTAGCATTTAATAAATAAGGGGTTTTCTCCACAGTTGTTGGCCCTAAGCATCAATTTATTGAACCACAACAACCCTGTGAGCTGGTTTTGAAAAAAAAAAAACCCGGGGCTGTTATTTTCCTGTCCGTGGACCAAAAATACCACCTCTTTTCCAACACCAGGGATCTAACAAAACTCAAGGAATGGTCTGGCAACTAAGACTGAATGCTAAAAAAAATGTAAAGTCATGCATCTGGACTACAAAAATCAAAGGGAGTAGCACTGTATGGGGGTGAAATTCTAAGCATGAAAGGGAAGTGTCTAGGGGTAATATTATCGGATGATCTTAAAGTGGCCAAACAGGTGGATAAGGTGACAGCAAAAGCCAGAAGGATGCCTGGTTATCTAGGAAGAGGAGTGGTCTGCAGAAACAGGGAGGTCTTATTAGGAAGGTCTCGGATACGGTTCTGGAGACAGCATCTTCAAAAGAATAAAATTGGTTTCAGTCAGTCCAGAGGGTGGCTACTAGAACGGGAAGGTCTTTGTTTGAAAGCATAGGGAGACAGACTTAAAGATCTAAATATTTATACCTATGAGGAAAAGCAGGATAGGGGAGGTATGACAGAGATATTTAAATACCTCCAAGGTTTCTGTGCACAGGAGGAGGACCTCTTTCAAAGGAAAGGAGGCTCTAGAACAAGGAGATGAGGGTGAAATGCTGTAGGCTTAGGAGTAATCTAAGGAAAAGTTTCTTTACAGAGAGGTTGGTGGAGACAAGGACAGTATCTTATATTCAAGAAAGCATGGGATAAAGACAGAGGATCTCTAAGGTAGGGATTATAAAGCTGAACATTAATGTGGATGGGCAGACTAGTTAGGCCATAATGGCCTTATTCTACTGTCATGTTTCTAATATCTCCCCAACCCCTCTTTCCCCATGCCTAGCAGCTACCCTTCTCCTCCCTCTCTTTCTTCCTCCCCAACTCATTTGTGGACCAAGGATGGGGGGAGGACTCCAGCAGCCAGCCTTGGATCCCCAGCTGTGAAACCCCCAGTCTTGGACTCCCCAGCCAGCCTTAGGCCCCCCCTAGCCTCAGACTTCCCCCCAGTCAATCTTGGGGACTCCCCCCCCCCCCCCAGCCTCAAATTCCTTCCCCAGCCGGCCTTGGACATCACATGTCCAGCCAATCTCAGACCTCCAGCCCCCCAGACACTTACCCTGTACCCTCCCACAGGCGTGGCACAGTTCTGCAAGTCTGAGCCGTGCAGATGCACGGAGTCTAGTGATAGTCAGCCTGAAACTACAGGTGTCTGCATGGCTCAAACTTGCAGAGCTGTGCAATGCATGTGGGACTGCTTCAGAGATGGTGGGGCCAGGCCTAGGTGGCTCGCCCCATTCCAACGCCTATGCACCGTGATATCATTTGCGCCCTGGTATCACACTGCCCCATTGGCTATCCTCCTTCCACCAGGTCTCTGAGATGCCATTTACGTTTGCCATTCATTTAGTGCTATACACTCTAACTTTCCCATTTTATATTTTAGACTTCTGGCATTTGCATTTAGGCATTTCAAGGTATTTTTTTGTTTGTATTTACAACCTTCATAGCAGTTGACAGGGATAATTTGGAATCTTTTAACCCAGTCCGCCCTTTACTTAAAGGCACCAGGGCTACTTTTGTCTTTATTGGAACCTCTCTATCAGGATGCTCTTAACTTTCTTGGTTTGTTAGTATCCCGCGAAAACCATGCGCTGCTGAGTGATTGCCGGCTTTCCCCCATGTTCTAGTTTAAAAGCCGCTCTATCTTTTTGAACGTTAGTGCCAGCAGCCTGGTTCCACCATACTCATTTCCAGTTTAAAAACTCACCTTTTTGAAACCGCTTTTAAATCCTAAGTACTTCTCTACAGTAAACACATTTCATGTATGTTTGTCTTGACTTAGATTGTAAGCTCTATAAAGCAGGGACTGTCTCTTATATGTGTGACTGTACAGTGCTGCATATGCCTAGTAGTGTTAATAGAAAGAAAGAAATAATAGTAGTAGTAGTAGTAGTAGTAGTAGGTGCACAGGAATGGGAGGGGAGAAGGACAGAAGGAACAGTGAATCAAAGGGGAGGACAAAGAATACAGAGGAGGGGGTAGAAATAATTTAAAGGGATAAGGTGGCATGAAGAGAGATGGACAGAGGGGCACAGGAAAGGAAATTCCAGGCCCTGCACAGAGGTCCTGCAGAAAAGAGGGAGAGAAAATAAAAGTGAAGCAGGGAGAGAAAAGGGGAGTTGATGGTGAAGAGGGCTATTTATTTATTTATTTAAGGCTTTTATATACCGATGTTCCTGTACTGGTACATATCACGTCGGTTTACATAGAACCAAAGTTGGAAATTACATCAAACAAGAGGGCACAGATAACAGGGCTAACTTCGTATGAACTTATAGATAAAGCAGCGAACGACTTAAAATAAAATAAAATAATAATAAAGTATAAACATACAAAATATAAATAAACATAAACAATCAACAAACTTGGATTTACAGCAGACTTGAAAAAGCTTGAATGCATTATAACATACAGCTAGCGGGGAAATAATGAGATTAACTTATAAGATTAAATGGTTACGGCGTCGGACATCTCACATATTGGGTTATGAAATGAGTGAATCTGACCCTGGAGGGCCAGACCTTTAAGTGAAGGCTTTTGTGAAAAGCCAAGTTTTGAGCTTCTTTTTGAACGTCCGACTACAAGTTTCTAGCCGAAGGTCTGTGGGGAGGGCATTCCAGTGAGAGGGGCTGGCGGTCGAGAATGCACGTTTCTTGAGCGATGACTTGGCTGGAGGTGCATATAAAGGTGCCTAAGTAGCTGGTTCTGATTGGTCTCGATGATGCGTGGGGACGAAGTGGGTTAGCAGAAGAGGAAAAACTGTAAGCAAGAAGTGTAGCTTTAGTGTTTTGTGATACAAATGACAGTGACACAAGTGTCATGTCAGCACTAATGTACCTTTCCTGCGGGCATGTGCACAGTGAATTTGGATACTCATGTGCCCTGGGAAATGGGGCGTGAATGACCCCCACTGCCTCCCCCCACCACTCACAACCCTCACTAACAGCACAGTGAGCAAAACTTCAATTTGCTTTTTCCCCATTTCTTGCCACTGCCTCCTGGTTAAAGATGATGCTGAGCAGATCAGCTGCTGAAGAAAAAAACCACTGCACTCACCTTTTCTATTTTCAAGAGAGTGACTTCGATCAAAATACTGAACTTTTTCACTGCAGCCAGACCCTTCAGTAAAGCGATAATCCATTTATCAATGTTCTTTGCTAAAGGCCATGATACCCAGTCAATCATCCTGCAAGAAAAAATAATGGCAAACATAGGGCCTATTTTATGGCATGGTCTACCACGGGACCTTCAGCCCATTACAGATTTTAGTTCTTTTTGTAAAAAGCTTAAGGCTTTATTATTCAGGATACATCTATTAATTCTTTATAACATGTTTCAGGAAGAAGCAGGTATTAAGTGTGTATTGTAAATGATGACATTGTAGCTGTATGCATGTTTTTAGTTTTGAATTTCATTCTATTTTTTTTTTTTTAATATAATCTTCCTAGTATAGCCAGCCTGCTATAGGTGGAATAGAGATATTTTAAATGAATAAATAGTAACATACTAGGTGATGGCAGAAATGGACCAATAGACCCATCCAGTTTGCCAAACTATTACTGCCCCCGTACTAAGAATAGGACATTTAACAGAGTCCTGACTTAAGAACATAGGTTTTGCCATGCTGAGTCAGACCAAAGATCCATCAAGCCCAGTAGCCAATCCAGGTCACAAGTACCTGACAGGATCCCAAAAGGTAAATAGATTAATAACACAGTAACATAAATGAAATAACGATGGCAGAAAAGGACCTAATGGTCCATCCGGCTTCGTATGGTAGTAGTATCTGCCGTTCCATCCCCAAGCCTTATGATTTTTGTGTCTGTGAGCCTTTGAGCCGAGGCGAGATTGGCTCTACCTTCAGGGAGGAACCCTGCCGGTTCTCACCATCGGCAGGCAGATCCAGATGAAGCAGAGACCGGTCAGGAGCCATCTCACGTTCCTCTCGGGTTGAGTCTTTGGGTGCCGGGGCAGGCAGGATCAGGCTGTGATGAAGATGGGACCAGGCTGAGATGAAGACCTGTAGCAACACATACTACAGAGTATTTGGACCTATTGCTGAGGCAATGAGGGAGAGGCAGAGAGAGCCCTTTTATAGGGCTAAGCTTGTGATGTCATCAAGAGGTGCCGTGGGGCTTTCCCCATCGTGGGCCCTTTAAGTAGGTCAATGTTGAGTGTGCATTTGCCTAAGGAGAAGCATGGTGCAGCGGCTGACGGCATCCTGCTGCGTGGAGCTTGGCGGAGAGTTGGCAGCGTTCACTGCATCTGGAGACAGTGGGACCAGCCCGGCCAGGGAGGTAAGGGCAGCGGTTTGCGGGAGCAGCCCGCAGACTGCCGAATTCAACAGTACCCCTCTCTTAAGCCTCTCCCCGAGGCTTTGAATTTCCAGGGATACCACTGATGAAAGTCCTTCAAGAGGTTGGAGTCCAATATGTTGGAAGATAGCTCCCATGAATATTCCTCTGGTTCGTAGTTCTTCCAAGAGATTAGATACTCTACTCTTTTGCCCCTCCGGTGGGAATCCAGGATTTCTTGGATTTCATATATTGTGTGGGCATCATAAGGTTTGGGTGGCACTCTGGAGGGCCAGAAAAGCACCACAAGCTGAAGCAGAGAGAAGCAAAACATGTGGATTTTTAAAGTAGGTGGCAGCTTTAGCTGGTATGTGACAGGGCCCAATTGCCCTAGTACTGGGAAAGGCCCAATGAATCATGGAGCCAAATGCATCAAGAGGAGCAGCAGGCGTTAGTGTCAAGTTCTTAATCAAAGCTTCTCCCTCATCTGGAATTAAGGAGCTGGTTGCCTTTGGGCATCTGCTGTCCTTTTGGCTCACATGGCAGCCTTTTCGATCAAGAGATTGGTTTGTTCCCAAAGGTCCTGAAATTCTTATGCCTGTCAAGGTTATTGAAAGCAGTCTTCCATTCATCACTATCCTTGATATGGATGAGGTTGCACGCATCTCTGAGATCCAGTTTTGTGACTATTTGGCACTCTGTAGGCAGCCCAAGAGCTTGGTTATTAAAGGCAGAGGGTACAGGTCTTTGTTAGTAATAGCATTCAGGCTGCAGATTATACATGGTCTGAGAGATCTGTTTTTCTTTGCTATGAAAAAGAAACTAGCTCCTGCAGGAGAGGAGGAAGGCCGGATGAATCCTCAGACCAGATTCTCCTGGAAGAGGGACAACAAGGCATGAGTTCCAAGCAGAGATAGAGGATAAACCTGGCACCACAGATGCGTAGCCCTGGGAATGAGATCAATACCGCAGTCATGTAAGGTGGGGCAGCAGGGTCTCAGTACTCTTTTTGGAAAAGGCATCTTTATAATCCGCATATTGAGATGGAATTCCAAGAAGTGCAGAAGCCAAGGCCACTGGGCAAAACAGTTCTACGAATATCAGGCAGGAGTCTGCACATCCATGCACCCAGTGAGCGAGTTCCAAGGTGGCCCAATCAAAGTGAAGCTGATGCTGTTAGAGCCATCCTAGGCCACGTATAATGGGATTAACGGCTCTGGGGATAACATGGAGGCTGATGCTTTCTGAGCGCAAAAAGCCAATGTGTAAAATTAGAAGCATGTTGGTCTGGGTAACCTGTCCCAGGAGTGGATCGCCATAGACTGAAGATATGACTAGCGGAGGAGTTGTTTGGACGGTGGATATAGCTGGTCAACCAGGTCTTGTAGAATAAAGTTTCCACCAGAGTCCATGAAAGCCTGAGCAGGAAAGCACATTGAGCCCAGTTCCAGTGTGGCCAGCAAGACGAGTTGGGGAGCCGGAGCAGTAAGCCTAGAGTAATCTCCCCAAAAGACCCTAGGCATTGGTGTTTCCCGATGTCTAGGACAGTGAGCCAAGAGATGGCCCCGTATTGCACAGTAGAGACAGAGGCCCTGTTGCCTGTGATAGAGACACTCTTCAGGGGCTAGGCAACTTTGACCCATCTGCATTGGTTCCTCTGGATAAGAAGACAAAGCTATGGGTGTGGCCTTAGCTGGCGAGAGTGGGCATTGGAAGCGTGGTGCCAGAGAGACGCTTCTGCATACCAGACGGATCTCACGAAGCCTATCAATTATGCTGGTTAGGATGATGAAGGCCATCAACAGTTCCCGGGTGGCGAGCTCATCTTTAATTTTCCCTGAAAGACCTTCCAGTAAGAAAGCAATCATGCTGTCTTCCTGCTAATTTAATTCAGAGGCCAGGGTTCTAAACTCTACCCCCATGCTCGCTTAGGGGCGGATTTTCAGAGCCCTGCTCACCTAAATCCGCCCAAATCCGGGCGGATTTAGGCGAGCAGGGCCCTGCGCGCCGGTGAGCCTATTTTACATAGGCCTACCGGCGCGCGCAGAGCCCCGGGACTCGCGTAAGTCCCGGGGTTTTCGGAGGGGGGCGTGTTGGGGCGGGACCGAGCGCAGCGGCGTTTTCGGGGCGTGTTGGCAGCGTTTTGGGAGCGGGTACGGGGCGTGGCTACGGCCCGGGGTGGTCCGGGGGCGTGGCCGCGCCCTCCGTACCCGCCCCCAGGTCGCGTCCCGGCGCGCAAGAGGCCCGCTGGCGCGCGGGGATTTACGCCTCCCTCTGGGAGGCGTAAATCCCCCGACAAAGGTAAGGGGGGGGCTTAGACAGGGCCGGGTGGGTGGGTTAGGTAGGGGAAGGGAGCGGAAGGTGAGGGGAGGGCAAAAGGAAGTTCCCTCCGAGGCCGCTCCGATTTCGGAGCGGCCTCGGAGGGAACGGGGGTAGGCTGCGCGGCTCGGCGCGCGCCGGCTATACAAAATCAATAGCCTTGCACGCGCCGATCCAGGTTTTTAGCAGATACGCGCGGCTCCGCGCGTATCTACTAAAATCCAGCTTACTTTTGCTTGCGCCTGATGCGCCAGCAAAAGTAGGCCAATTTGCGCTATTTGAAAATCTACCCCTTAGAGTTGATGAGTGTACCTGAGCCTGAAAACCAACCCAGAATCCTCTGCTCTCTTAGCCTAAGTGAACTCAAAGTGACTTGCTGAGCCTGACCTGCAAGAATTCTCAGGACATCTGGACAGGCAGTCGAAGCTGGCTCCATACTGTGATGCCTAATTATAGGGTTACACAAAGCAGAAGCCAATGGAGGGAACTTCAGGCTGTACTGTCACAATAAGAGGCACTATTCTCAGAAGTATCTGTAAACACAACTTCAGATGTGTTAATTGCCCTGACCATTAAGATTCTAACAGAACAAAGGACTATCTAAAGAGTGATAGTAAATGGGCCCCACCTTGGAGAAATACTCAGGGGTAGCTAGGGATGATCTTATCATGCTGATGACATGACAACCTATGTAAATTATCCTCGAGGTAGTCACGCACTCTAGAATCTTCTAACCCAGTACAATATTGTATGTTATCTATAAAAGAAGGATCACTTCCTGCATACAATGAGATTCTGATAATCAGTTTGTCGGAGACATGGCATCAGTATCTCCCAAGAATACTTATATTGATCAATACAAAATTAAAAAATTATGTTTTCTACAAAAATCTAAGTGTTCTTGTATCCCTGGATATATATGCTTCATAAATAATGGTGTGGCGCTTAACAGAGTTCAGGAGCTCTGGCGAAGGCGGAGTAGATTAGAGGCCATTGCAATGACTGGACCTGGATACTCTAAGATGGAGCAAAAACATTCCATGAACTGCTGGAGGTCAAGAAGGGGAGAAGCTCAGGTTATCGCTGTTCCATCAAGTAATGAAAGGATGAAGGTGGTATTAGCCTGATTGTCCAGAAATAGTGGAGCCTGTAGCTGAAAGTGTATCCTGTTCTGATTGAGGAACCCATGACAACACTTGGTATCCCCTGCATACCGAGGAGGAGCTGGCAGCTGAGGTTCAGGCTGACTAGGCGCTGTACGGGGTGGCAGCATCACTACTGGCAGAAGTGATGTAATGAGTGCGGTCAAAGTGTCCAGATGCATGTAAAGGTGGTTCTTCGCTGTGGTCATGAACTCCACGACCCCCTGTTGGTCCTGTAGCTAGCAAGCAATACCAGGGATGGCCTGGAGCGTATTCAAGCCCGCCGAGTCCATTGCCTCAGCAAACTGTTGTGTCTGTAGACCCTTGGACCAAGGAGAGATTGAGTCTACCTGCAGGGAGGGAACCCAGGTGAAGCAGACACCGGTCAGGAGCTTCACGTTTACCAGCCCACATTCCCCTCAGATTAAGACTTTGGGTGCTGGGGCCAGCAAGTCTTAGGTGATGGTCTCTGTTGGTGACTGGACATGTGGTTCAAGGCCAGGCTAGGGGTATAGGGAGGCAGTGGTTAGGAGTATATGAGTCCAGGCAAGGGTCAGAAGCAGGCAGCAGACATATCTAGTGTCCAGGCAAGGGTCAAAGGCAGACAGCGGTCAGATGAATCCAGAATCCAGGCAAGGTCAAAGGCAGGTATATCCATGTGAGGAAAGGAAGTGGGGCGGATAGTGCAGGCAAGGCTGAAAGAAGCTGAGACACAGATGGGAACAGGCTGAGATGAAGATTGGAACAGGCTTAGACGAAGACTGGAACAAAGACTGGTAGTAACACACACTACAGAATAGCTGGACCTGTTGCTGAGGCAGTGAGGGAGAGGCAGAGAGGGCCCTTTATAGGGGCTCAGCTTGTGATGTCATCAAGAGACGACCTCGAGCACGCACATGCCTAAGAAGACGCACAATGCATGCAGCTGGCAGGTCCTGCCGCATGGCATTCCATGGTAAGTAGGTGGCGTACGCTGCGTTGGGAGGCAGCAAGCTTGGCCCGCCCAAGGAGATAAGTTTAGGATACAATATAAAATTCTGTCTACCATCCATGGCTTGATTCACAACCCAACCTCCACTTGGCTCTGTTCCCTATTACGGATTTATAAACCCACTCGACATTTACGATCACTTACTCAAAATCTCCTAGATATCCCATCCCCCAAACAAGCAAAGCTGGATGTCACCAGAAAACGAGCTTTCTCTGTAGCCGGACCTATTCTGTGGAATTCACTTCCCAACGCTCTTCGCCTAATTTCAAACTCCTCATTTCAAAAAATCACTCAAAACTCATCTGTTTCAATTAGCATTTAAAACACTTACTCAAGACCAAACAAAGCTTTTTCCACCATCCCATTTATAGCCCCTATCAGTCTCACTCATATCATTTTGCTCTTCCCCTCCTTTCCTTCCCTCCAACCAGTTATCTCATTACTCTTATTTCATTTTTTGTTCCATCCCCCTTTCCTTCCTTCCCTCCCATAGCAATAGCAAGTCCCATGGCAACAATTTTATTTTATTTATTTTAGTAAAATATTTGATTTATTTTTTTTAGCTGGAATTTGTTCCAGCTATTAATTAATTTTATGTATATTTTAATTTAATTTTGATTGTTTTTTTTTTATAATTTTATTTTCATCTAATGTAAACCACTTTGACAAAACCGATTTTATAAAGTGGTATATAAATACTTTTAAATAAATAAATTAAATAAATAAGTGCGGTGATTCGCGGGAGCAGCCTGCGGACCACAGAACGCAACAATGATAACTCATAAAAAATTTCTGCTACCAACATTTTTAATGTGTGATGAGCCTTCTTGAAATTTCAGACAGCAGTGCTTGATGTGCTTTGCTTATGGACTTGCCCACAGAAGCAGTCCTGTGATTTTTTCCCTTACGATTGCATATCAGTACCCCAGACCATAAAAGTCAGGGCCCATGTTGGTTGTCGTCTGAATCCAAATCCCCTTTCTCCCACCATCATATTTTATTGGTTAAGATTAGTAATCCCATGCCTTCTGTTAAGGGTAGGAACTGCAGCTCCATGCAGGTTACCCCCTTGCTTATCAGTACCCCAGACTATACATGTCGGGGTCCTCGGTTGCTGTCTGAATCCAATTCTCCTTTACCTCTACCGTTGAAGTAGAGAGCAATGTTGCAATTGCATCAAAAGCATCAAGGCTTTTTGGTTAGGGGATAGTAATCTTCATGCCTTCTGTTAAGGGTAGTAACTACCGCACCAGCCAGTTACCCCATACATCTTTTTCTTCAATTCTGTCCTCTAGACTTTAGGGATCCACAGGGTTTATCCCATGCTCCTTTGAGTGTTTTCGTCTTCAACACCTCCTCCGGAAGGGCATTCCAGGCATCCACCACCCTCTCCGTGACTTATCTGGTTACAATTCAGTCAGATAAGTGGCCAAATATTCAAAAAATTGCTATTTAGAGAGATAACTTGTGCAAGTGTAGCCTGGGGATAAAATAATTATTTACACTACTTAGGATTAGGCAGAGTCAGGAATTAAAAAGAAAAAGAAAAATGCAGCAGTGGCAGCTCAGTAAGGAGAGATGCAGAGAGGGAGCACTGGAAAGAAGGTCAGCTGGAGGAGGAGAGGAGTCTGGCTGTGAGGCGAGTGAACTCCGCCTGGAGGCACAGAAAAACTACAGCATGCAGTATAGAGAAGAAGAAAAAAGGCCAGAAGCCCCTGCAGCTGAATGAAAAGCACAAGGCTCCTCATGCTGAAGCCAGGAAGCACATGGAGGAGGAGGAGCTAATCCAGAGGGCGTAAGAAAGGGCCCTGAAGACTGGAAGTGTCAGTCACCCAAGAGCTCCGAAGAAGAAAGGCCGTGCTCAACCCAAGGGCTTGGGTGAGGCAGGGGAAGGTGCCAGGAGCCAGCTGAAAAGACCAGCAGAGCAGAAGAGTCACCCAGGTGCTGCTGGAGCTGAGAGACGCTGTGGAGGGAACCCCCAGCTCAGCTGAGGTCAGGGAACAGCACCAAAGTGGAGAGAGTGGGCCTGCTGTCTGAGAGAGCGGCAGGGAAGGAACCAGGGTGAGGAGAATCCAGTCTGAGTGCCTGAAGTGGGAGAGAAAGGAAGCAAAAGGGTCCAGCCAGGAAAGCTGCGAAGAGGAAGAGGAAGCAGAGACAGGCCAGAGTGAATGCCCCATGGAGAAAATGCTCAGAGCGGCTGGTCGTGAGAGATCAGATCCTGAGGAGACCAGAGGGGCGATCCTGACTGAAGAATTGAGGAGACCATGGGAGTGCCACTACTGAATGCCTGCTCTAGTGGGACTGAAGCAGGGAGCTGGGGAGACTACGGCCGAGTCTACTTGCTGAAGCTGAATCCAGAAGAAGGAGCGCAGCCTGAAAAGCAAGAGCAGTGAGGAGCCATCCCTGCCAGAGACAGTGCGCAGGTTCAGATACCTCAAACCTGAAAAAGGTGCACTGTAGCAGCTCCTGAACGAGGACACCCCCTTTCCCTTCAGCTTAGATAGGGATCCTGAACTGTTTTTTTTTTTCTTTTTATAGTTAGATCCCTAGTGACCCTAGGGCTGCAGGGAGAGGTAGCTGGAGCCAAGAACTACCCCCATTAGACTGGAAGATTGGTGATGGTAGTGTAGAAAAGGTTTCTTTACCTTTTATTTTATGAAATAATGTTAGTAGGTATCCGGCGAGAGTCAAGAGATCCCTGATGGTTTACAAGGGAGGAGCAATGTCACACGGCCGGCCCAATGCTAGCAGACAGATGGACTTTCTACAGACAGAGGAAGGCATGAGCTCATCCACCACCACACGTGATTAGACACCGACGCTCAAAAGAGGTCTTGAGTTTTTTAGAAGCCTCTAAAGTGGAAACTCTAGTAACAGCGTTATGGTTGTACTCATCCGGTGTAATACTCTCCTTCCAGCAAAGTCTGCACAATACCAATAGGTAAAAGATTTTAAGAAAAGAATTGTGATCTTTTGTAACGGTAAGAAGCACCTAGTGTTACAGTTAAACCTAGACGTTTATTTGATATTGAAACCTGTTAAAAAGGGGGAAATGTAGATTCTTACTAGTAATGGTGAAAGAATGGGTTCATATATTGTAGAGTTGCACTGAGTGCTCCTAATCACTGTAAAAGAATAGAATTTTTTTTTACTGGTTGAGTATTGTTGTTAGAAAACTGTAAATTACCTGTCATCCTGATTTGCCATCCTCCCAATCTGTTGGAAGGAGGAAAATAAATTTGTTTCAATTATTCCTTTGCGTCTTTTTTTTTTTTTTTTGAACAGGTACCAAAATCCATTTAACCTGTTCTTTTCCATCCTGGCCCCTTTTTTCCTACCTGTGGAAGATTTCTTAACAGGGTGGGATTACCCATTGCGTAAATAATTGGAAGAGGGGGAGGATTGAGAGGACCCTCCCCATCAATTTATGTATCAAGGAGACGACTTGGAACCTCTAGGCCCAACTGAACCTTTGGCGCTGTGAAGCAGGGGTCTCCGCTGGCCCTGGGGTGTTACATAAGCATATGCGCTCACCGACAAATAGCTGTCATCATCTGTGGATCTGTGATACTGTCATCATTAGTGAGGTTTCTAATAACCCCATCTGTAAGCTCCAATGGGATGTACTGGACCACACTGGCCAAGGCACTGGATGGGGCTGTGAGTCCATCTGTAAAAAAAAAAAAAAAAAAATAGTATATATATTTGTTAATGTTTATTTTCTACCTTTATAATGGTAGCTCAAGATAAAGTGCAATAAAAATTAATAATTAACATAAAAATATAAAAGAGCAGGTAACATACAGTTAAAACCAGCTGTCATAAAGATATTATAGAATACGTATTATGCGACAATAAGCTACTAAGCGTAAGAAACATACCACAACCTAAAATCAACTACAAAACGTGGATAACACAACAAAACCAAAAATCATCAACAACAACTTGGCTTAACAAATAAACATACAATAAAACATATACTGTACCACATAGAACTAAAAACAACCAACCACGTTTTGTGGATTTCTTCTATCAAGGCAGCTACAATACAGTCCTTAAGTATAAAGATTTGAAAGAATCATTTTCATCAATTTTTATTTAATAATGCCCTTTCATTTCAAAATAGTGCTCAAGGCAAGTTTAAAGTAAGTAAGAACACCTGGAAAACCAGCTGTTCAGTGAACATATTGAGATCCATATTCAGCAGCAGGCAAGTTATTTGGACAGCTCTACTAAGATAGTAACCAGAATGCAGCCAAAAAAAAGTCATCCAGATAACTTTAAGACTGCTCTTAAATAACCATAATCCGATATGGTTATTTACTATGAAGGTCGGTATATAAAACTGTTAAATAAATAAATAAATAACTTATCTTGATATCAGGGTTTGAACCTATAGCCCTGGAAGTAACAGACTGTGAACCTGCTATTAAGGCAACAGAGGCTGCCCACTATCCTCTGAAGAGCTAGACCTGCCTCTGCTCTATTTCACCACCCCCTTTTTCAGATGTAGTATTGTTTCTCTGGCGCCCCCTGGTGGAGGCACCAACAACTAATAAGGAAAACCTAGGCTGCTTTTGGAGCCAAGGTCTAGCCTGACTTGAGGCCATGCACCTAACATGCATGCCTCATGAAATAAACAAGGTATTAAAATAAAATAAAATATAAAACTACCATCTGGCTGTGTTTATTTTTCTGCTCTCCCTTCATTGTGATGGTTAGAGTGGCTGCAGCAAAGAAAACAAAGAAGGAATAGACGGGGAGGAGGAAGCCCCGCAGCAGAAGAGGAGGGGGAGAGAAGGGGGCAGTGACCCTGGCAAGGTAAGCTTCAGCAGACATGCCTCTGCAGCAGTCTGATTGGACTCGATGTGCCCCAAATTGAGACCAACATTTAAGGCCTTCCCAGAGGGCACCGAGTTGCTGGACCAGCAAACTTCTCGGCAGCTGCCTTGAGGAAGCCCTAGCTGTCTGGCCTCTGATCCTGGCCCTGATCAGTGTTTCTGACTTGTAATCTGGTTCCAGTGTTCCTGCTCAACACTTCTAGCTCTTGTCCAGCCCCTGGGCTCCACCATCATGCCTTGGGCCTAGGCTCTCCAAGTAGGCACCTTCCATCTGGGGTGACCCTGATTAGCCAAGTCTTGATACCTGCAGGCCTGGCATGACCGGATGTGCCTACCGTGCCTTTGCACAGAACAGCACACACGGGGAGGCGGTGGGCCGGTGGCAGCAGGAGAGGCTGCGGGCCGCCAGTGGAGCCTAACCAGTCAGCAGCCAAAGAAAAAGAGAGAGAGTGCGGGCCTCCCGCTATCTTCGGGCCGTACGGTCCAATGATCTTCCTGCTTTGGGGGGGGGGGGGGGGGGAAGAGGGAGCGGAAGCTGTGGGCGGGCGTACGCACACGCATGCCCATACCCAGAGAGGCCCGACTTCCAGGCCCAAGCAGGAAGATCAGTGGGCCGTACGGCCCGCAGACAGCAAGAGGCCTGCAGTGCCACGGCCCGAAGACAGCAGAAGGCTCGCGGGGCCACAGCCCAAAGACTGCAGGAGGCCCGCAGTGCCGTGGTGGAGCTCATCCCACCATGGCCCAAAGACAGCACTGGAGGCCTGTGGGACTGGGGTGGAGCTCATCTCACCACAGCCGATGATAACAGGAGACTATGTGTGTATGTGAGCTTGTATGTATGAGTGACTGCAAGACATAAAACCCCTTAGATTTTTAGATCAGAGGTTCCCAAAACTGTTCTGGGGAACCCACAGCCAGTCGGGGTTTCAAGATATCCAGAATGAATATGCATGAGATACAATTTGCATGCTAAGGATATCCTGAAAACCCGACTCGCCGGAGGTCGTCCTAGACAGGTTCAGGAGCCACTGTTTTAGATGATCACAGAACTAGAGCTGACCTAAAAAGTGTGTGTGTGTGTGGGGGGGGAGGGAGGGCAGGGGGAAGTGAGCTATTAGGGTTTTGTAAAATGAGAATCTGAAAGACAGTGCCATTTGTGCAAGACCATAGTGCAAACTGGAAAACGGAACTGCTTGATGAGTGAGTGGTTGTGCTGTGCATTGCCTTGCAAGAGACTTGGGTTCTTTATTCTAGGGAGTGGCTTCAGGCATGTACCCCCCTAGTCCCCAACCAATTCCTCCCACAACCAGCCGGGCCTTTGCCCAAAGGAATCCTTACTTCCCTGAGGCAGAGAGACTGGGTATGAACAGTCCCCACCCTTTTGCTCTTTACCTGTTGATGAAATAATAACAAAAAGTTCCTTTAAAGAAGGGAGAACTGATGGGGTGTGAAGTTTCCATATTTTCTGCAGCAGGCCACTGACTCTGTCCACGTGCTTCAGAAATTCCACGATGTCATCTTCTGCAGTCGACAGGCACTGGAACTGGCCCATGCATCTGATAAGCTGTTGGCAAAACAAGACCATGTGCTTTCCCGTAGGAATGCACGGAGGATACTGGATTAACAGCTTGCTGATCCTCGCGCAGAGCTTGGGCCCAGGTCTCTCACAGACGATCCGAAGAAGTTCAATCTGGAGCAAGCTGTAAATGTCTCCGACTGAAGGACTCTCCAGAACAAACTGAAGCCCCAGGTGTATATAATCTAAAATGTAAGGGTTCCTTTTCCCCAGTGGGCCATAACCTTCTTGAAGAAGACTTAGGATAAATCTGGCATTGAAAAACTCTTCAAACTCCTCCAGATGGTAATGGCCATGCACCTCTAAAATTTCTCTGGCTACCTCTCGCTTGAATTTAGAGTCATCCAGAAGGTAAATATTAGTGGAGACATCAAGCATGGACCAGCACTGGTCACTGTCCATGGGCTGCTTTGCCGCCTCGATGATGCGTCGCACCAGACGGTACTTCGTAGCATCGGGATATGAGGACGTTATCACTGCTTCCAGAATTTTATCCATAGTTGTCTGTCAGTGCTGAAATACAAATGGTGCTCCATTAGTTCTAGTGCCTTGGGGGGAAGGGAAATATTATTGCTAGCAGTGCAACCTGTCTATGATGTCAATTTTTATTCACAACACAGGAAAAAGCAAGCAAGAAAATAATAAAAATAAGCATCTTTGACTTTCATGAACAGAGCACGCATTCAAGGGAGGCTTCAGGAGGAGTTGTCAAGAAATGACAGCTCCCTCCACCACCACGGAAAAGGAGGTCCATAGCCTAGGTATAAAGGGGGCAATTTAGAAGAGCCTGTGTTTGTTTGCAATGTATGTGGGCACTTTTAAACTGTGTACAGTACAGTCAGGGCCGGCTCTAGGGTGAATTGTGCCCCCCCCCCCCGAGATTCTCTCCAGCCTTCTCCCCCTTCTCTCCCAACATTCTATTTCCCTCTCCAACCCCACCCTGGCATTATTCCCCCTTCTCCCTCCAACCATTCTCTCCCCACTCTCTGCAGTAGTTCTCCTCCCTTCCCTTTCTCTCCCATCTTATCCCTTCTTCCATCCATTCACTCCTCTTTCTCCCTCCCTCAACATTCTCACTCTTCTTCCCTTCCCTTCCGCCGTATTCTCGACACTTCTCCCCTCCCTCCAGCCATTCTCTCCCTCCTTTATGGCATTCTCCCTCCCTCTAGCCATTCCCTCACCCATCATCCTGTCCACCCTGATCTGCCTGTTCCATCTCCTATCACCTATTCCCAAGTCCCAGTTCTACTCCCACCTCCCAAATATCTGAACACCTGCGCTCCCCCATCTTCCCCACAACCCCAATACCTTTCTTTCCCCACCCAGTTTACCAAAATAACACTAAACCAGTCAAAACAGAGGAGCACAGGGCACTGTTCGTATGTCACAGCCCAGTTACTGCTCTCTTGCCATCTCCAGCGTAGAGCTCAGACTATTAAAAAGCTGAACTGTTAAAATACAAACAATTTTTGACAGAGAGCCAGTAGATACAGTATGGACTTTTGTTGAGATGAAAATCAATATTTGTAGCCATCACTAGTAAATACTGACCAAGAGGATGATTTGAACATTTTCCTCAATGTGCACAGACACACAATTCACTATCTCTGTGTATTGTTGCATATTGTTAAATGTTCTGGTTATTAACATTTTTTAATAAGAAAAAGATTTCTAAAAAAAAAAAAAAACAAAAAAAAAACAAAACAGTTTCTAGTAGTGTTCCTGAGATCCTGTTGCAGCAATAAAAAAAGCACAAAATTGAAAAGCATTGTGCTGTCAAAGGTTCTGCCCTATTACTGACCTCCTAGGCAACTCCAGTTCTCAAGAGCGACAAGCAGACTTGCTTTTCAGAATCTCCACAATGAATGTGCATGAGATATAGTTTCATACAATAGAGGCAATATATGCAAATCTAAGTCATGCATATTCATTGTGTAGATCCTAAAAACCAGACCTGTTTGGTGGCTTTTGAGGACTCGAGCTGGCCACTCCTGTCTTGGGGTAATTTTATAAGAGCCCACCTAAATTAGGTGGCAAATACATGCACACCAATTTTCAGAGTAAATGTGTGTGTTTAAGTCCACTTTGAAAATTATCCCACCTGCACACAATTACATCTGCTTTTTCACTCAGCACATAGTTAAGCTTTGGAATTCATTGCCACAGGATGTGGTTACAGCACTTAGTGTAATTGGGTTTTAAAAAGGTTTGGATAAGTTCCTAGAGTTAAAATCCATAAACTGTTATTAATTAATTAGCTATAGTAGCTTGAGATTTATTTAATGTTTGGGTATTTGCCAGGTACTTGTGACTTGGATTAGCCACCGTTAAAAACAGGATACTGGGCTTGATGGACCCTTGATCTGACAGAATATGGCATCTTATGTTCTTATGTGCATGGAAAATTTTCAGTGAAATTGTGTTTGTGTAATTCCAAATCCCTCCCCAAATCCACCTCTGAGATTGCCTCCACTCAGTCTGGATAAACTTGCATGTGAACAGGTAGTATCCATGCAAGTTTACTCACATATCAAGTTCTTTGATATGTGAGTAAACATTCCTGCAGGTAAAAAACTTTTATCCACAAAAATGCCTTTAAAAATTATCCTCAATTAGTCAATGTGCAATTGCAAACTATAATCTTATTATTAGAAAGCAGTTTAGTATTTTTTTTTACGTGAAACATGCTGACTCTGTACATCCGTGATTCTCAACCAGTGTGTCGCGACCCGCAGCCGGTGAGGCAAAGACCTGAAGACCGGAGTTGCTGGCTGCCGCAGACTAGGCCAGCGGGGCTGAAGATCTGAAGACTGGTGCTGCTGGCCACTATTGAAGACCAAATTGCCGGGGCTGAAGACGGAGCTACTGGCCACCGCCAGAGACTAGGCCGGCAGGGCCAAAAACCCAAAGATTGGCGCTGCTGGCCACCGTCGGAGCCGAAGATTTGAGCTACTGCTGCCCAAGACCATGCCAGTGGGGCTGAAGACTAGCTGTTCAGCTGGGGGCCGGTGGGTGCTTGTGCGCGTGTGGTTTGTATATGTGAGACAGGGAGGGTGCTTGTGTGTGGTGTGTGTGTGTGTGGTGTGTATATATGAGACAGGGAGGGTGCTTGTGTGTGTTAATGTGAGAGAGGGAGTACGCTTCTGTATATGTGTGTGAAAGAGAGATGGAGCATGTTTCTGGCTGGTTGTGTCTGAGAGAGAGAAGGGGCATGTGTGTGATTGAGAGCCTGTGTGTAAGTGAAATAGAGAGCGCATGTGTGTGAATGAAAGCCTGTTTGTAAGTAAGAGAGAGGTGACGTGTGTATGTGTGTGAGAAAGACTGGTCAGAGAGGTGACGTTGTGTGTGTGTGAGAAAGACTGATCAGGGAGGTGACTGGTGTGAGTGAGAGTGAGAGAGACTGGTTGGGGAGATGATTGGTTTGTGAAAGACAGAAACTGATTCATGAGGGTGTGACTGGTGCATGTCTGTGTGCGTGTGTGAGAGAGAGAGAGAGAAGAGAATGGTTGTGGTCTCTAAGGAAGAGGACCATGAGGACAGCTTCAGCAGCTACTGCTACTTCTGGTGTGGCTCCAAGGGAAAGGAATAGGAGTCCTGCTGGAGAGGGTAAGTAAAGGAGGCTTTTAAAGTTCATTTTTCCTGATTGACTGCTATTTTAATTATTAGGTATTATGTGATGTGACTGCTGTTTTGAAATATTTTATTGGTGTTTGGAGAATTTTTAATAAATTTTAAAAAGTTTTTAATTGTTGGATGTTGTTCTGTTCATCAGCTGTTTTGAAACATTTATTCATACAGTTTTACAATTATTTCTGTGTGGGAATCTATAACAGCTTGGCTTTTTCTGTTTTCCTAATGGGAGGTGTATTGGTGTTTAGAGCCTAGTTTAATATTTTAGTGTTGCCTTTTTATAGGAAGGGTTGTTCCATTTGAGTGCATGCCATAATGCAGGTGCAACTTTGTGTGGATTAGTTTATTGCAGATCCTGGGACTTTGTTAGGTGCTATATTTCTGTTTCCATTTCTCTAGTTTTGGACTGCATGCAGAGTGGCTTTTTTGGGTTTCCATTCCAGTTTCTGTCTCCATATTTGTAATTTGTGGTCTTTCTGTACTTGATGAAGGTCGATCTTGTGTATATAAGAAAACATAAGAACATAAATTGCCATACTGGGTCAGACCAAGGGTCCATCAAGCCCAGCATCCTGTTTCCAACAGTGGCCAATCCAGGCCATAAGAACCTGGCAAGTACCCAAAAACTAAGTCTATTCCATGTAACCATTGCTAATGGCAGTGGTTATTCTCTAAGTCATCTTAATTAATAGCAGGTAATGGACTTCTCCTCCAAGAACTTATCCAATCCTTTTTTAAACACAGCTACATTAACTGCACTAACCACATCCTCTGGCAACAAATTCCAGAGTTTAATTGTGCTTTGAGTAAAAAAGAACTTTCTCCGATTAGTTTTAAATGTGCCCCATGCTAACTTCATGGAGTGCCCCCTAGTCTATTATCCGAAAGAGTAAATAACCGATTCACATCTACCCGTTCTAGACCTCTCAGGATTTTAAACATCTCTGACTGAGATGAGGTGAGGTATTTAACTGGCATGTAGGTTAGTAAAATACCTCATCTTATTTGTTGTGCTTTCTTTTTATAAGTAGGGCTATTGTGCCTGGTAGTAGAAGGAGTTTGTGTTGCTGTTATTGAGATAACACCAGAACATCTTTTTTGTGTGGTGAGTTGTATGGAGAATGTTCTAGTTCTGCTTTATACCCATTGCTGAGGGTCAGGGTGGGGTTCCCTTGTGACTGTCATGTGTTCAGTGTGTCACACATGTAGGAACTATCTAGCAGGTGTGTCCCGATAGAAAAAAGGTTGAGAACCACTGCTGTACATTATTACTGTCAGGCAATCCATGCCTAAATATGGGACATTAGGGAGAAGGCTCTCCATGGTGTCCTACAGTTTTTTTTTTGTTTTTTTTCAAATATGTTTATTAAATGAGTACTCTATCACATATAAACAATTCTCAATAAAGTCTTATTATAACAACAAAATCTAATTATAAAGTCTTATTATAACAACAAACTGTGTTATAACCAACTCAGTTAACTCACATTTTGATACTTACATAATACATAATCATCCACACATTCCAATCATAAATCCACCATATCCAGACAAGAAGTGCTATAATGTAAAGCTACTAAAATGCATGTTACAGCAAACTACACACCTTTTCCATAATAAAAAATGTGTTTATACTTCAATAAAGTTTTATTTCCAATGACCTCTCTCTGTTTCATTTGTTCCATAATTGCGAATGTTCGCATATCCAATTTCCACAAATTAAATACATCATTATGCCAATGGGAAAGGATGACTTTCTTTGCCAAGGTTAAAGGAATACTGCCAGCAGGCATTGCCAATGATTTGTCAAATAAACACATTTTGCCATTCCAATTTAAGTCTTTTCCAAATAGACGATTAAAAAAAAACCGTAGACTTATCTCCAAAAGTTTCGCAATTCATGACATTCAGTTAGCACACGACAAAAGTCTCTCTTCGATTATTACACTTTAAACAAAGATCTGATTCCCATAACTGCATTTTAACACAAACTGGTTATGATGTCCAAGAAATTGGTGCAGAGGGACCCCAAAACCCACACTGAACAGGGATCAAGGGAACACCTAGATGATTTTAACTTGTATAACAAGTTCTCAACTTCCATTTTTGAAACAGTGTTCAAAGGAAGTCCAGCCTTGAGAATTCAATAAATCACCGCCCTGACAAAGATTAGGGCAGACCGAAATAGCTTTCTGAAGGGCATTAACTTTGCCCCTCAAATAACCAGCACAGTCTTCTGGCAGGATATCATCAACCCCTGGGGAATGCTTCTTTCCTCCTATTAACGACCAGCCAAATCAAATAGCTCAAATGGTCGATTCACCTTACCAAAATGCGCAGCTAAACATCAAAGATATAATACCATGGACCACAATTGAACCCATATCGATTACTGAAATGAAGAAACTATTAAGAACCCTAAACCCGGCCTGCCACGAACTTGACATAACCCCGATACGAGCCTTTAAGGAAATAGCTCAAACCATTACTCCAACCATCACGGCAATCATAAATTAATCTCTAGAAGGTGGTGAACTTCCAGACAACTTAAAAATTGCCACTATTAAACCCACAATAAAAAAAAAACCTCAATCCAGATGAATTTAACAACTACCGCCTAATCTCAAACTTACCTCTCCTCGCCAAACTGACGGAAAAAGCAGCACTTAAACAACTCAATGATCATCTCGAAACAAACATCCTGCACCCCACCCAACACGGATTCAGGAAAAATCATAGCACAGAAACCTTACTCCTCAATTTATGAAACACAATAATAAGAGGTTTTGACAATGGACAAAGATACATCCTCATCCTACTCGACCTCCCCGCCACCTGTGACACTGTTGAACATCTCCAGACTAGCTGAAATCGGTCTATCTGGTAAAACTCTAGACTGGTTTACCTCTTTCCTTCAAAACAGATATTTCAAGGTAAACATCAACAACCACTCCTCTAATGCCATGCCACTAGAAACCAGAGTACCCCATGGATCCGCACTTTCAGCCACTCTGTTTAATATATACCTCCTGCCCCTATGCCAGCTACTCACGAGTCTCGGCATCACATACTTCATGTACGCCGACAATATCCAACTAATCATTCCTGTAACAAGCACCCTCGAAAGCGCAAAGAAACTCTCGGCCACTTACCTCAATACTATAAAAAAACATGCTAAACCACATGAAGCTATGCCTTAATATGGAGAAAACTGAATGTATACTGCTTGAAAGAAAAAAAAAACAAAACTCTGGAGCTCACCAGAACCATGCCATCCAAATTGACAACACACTCATCAAATTAAAAGAAAATGTGAAAGATCCAGGAATATGGCTTGACCCAGAGCTGAATTATAAAAAACACATTGCAATGAAAATCAAAGAAGGATTCCATAAATTACTAATCCTCAAACACCTAAAACCACTACTGAATTACCCTGAATTCAGAACCATTCTCCAATCACTAATCTTTACAAGCTTTGATTACTGCAACTCACTCCTGATAGGCCTAACCAAATCAACCATCCGACCAGTCCAAATACTACAGAACAGCACAGCCAGAATCCTCACCGGCTGCAAAAGATCTGACCATATCACCCCTGTGCTAAAAGGATTACACTGGCTACCTGTAGAAAAGAGAATCGAATACAAAACTCTAACCATTTTCCACAATGCAATTCACAACAGTGAAAGCACATGCCTAAACACCATTATACAACGACTCAATTCTCAACGCAATACTAGATCAACAAACAAAGCACAGCTAGTCATCCCATCAGTCACAACAGCCAAACTCACTACCGTAAGAAACAGAGCCATATCAATAGCAGGACTGCGCCTCTGGAACTCCCTACCGGAACACCTAAGACTACAGAACAACACTAAAATATTTAGAAAACTGCTCAAAACCTGGCTCTTCAGACAAGTCTACAAAGAAGGAATTGGCTAATTGCTCACGCCACAACAACCAAGAATCTCAACTCCCATGAGGAACCTTACTAACCTCAACCGCTTCTTTCACCACCCAGCTCTCATTCCTGCATCATACTCAGTTGAGCCTTTAAGCCCAACTGATATCACACTATTGTAATTTATAAAATCACAAGATTTCACCACGCGGAGAAACCACTAACGCTAGATGACGTAAATACCATGACAAAACCTGACTGCATTAACATACACAGCTTGACGATTCATTTGTCTCTAGTTTTAGCACCTCCCACAGCCACTTTCTATTCCCCATATCTACTCCTATAAACATATGTTCTCTGTAATGTTTCTCTTTCGGAGCGAAAACCTACTTCACCTCCCACAGCTTTATTTATGTATTTATTTATTTAATAGTTTTTATATACCGAAGTATAGCTAGCTGCCTTCACTCTATGAATATAGTCATTAATATTTTTCTGTAACTGATGTTATACCTGTTGTGCGACCCCAGTAAACTGTTGTTACACCTGTAAACCGGAGTGAAGGCCTTCCACTAAACTTCGGTATATAAAAGCTTACAAATAAATAAACATCCTTTATTACTTGTTATGCGCCGGTTCGTTTTATTATATTTTGATAGCTCATGTAATTTTAGTCTATCATTCTATATGTTCTATAATGTTTTAGTATTTAGTTTACATTTGTTTGTCTTATCACTTTATATATGTAAAATTTTTTGTTCTCCGCCTAGGCCATTCTGTGTTAGGCGGGCTATAAATCCAAACAAATGTAAAATGTAAATTGAAAAAAAACAAAAACAATGCAGCAGGCGCTAGTGCCCTGACACCAGGACTCATTCCTTTCCTGCTTTTTTAGAACAAAACCACAATTCCCTCCTCCCCCCCAATCACTTACAGCTTCTATTCTACCCCACCCCCCCAACCCCTCCGGACCTCCCTGAATCACCAAAACTGGCAGCACAGTAATGTCTCTTACCAGTTCCTAGCCCCTTCTAGCATTGTTTTGACGGCAGCAAGCAATGCTGGAAGCGGCAACATTATTGTTGTCCTGGCTGGAGTTTCAGAGATCTGGGGGAGGACCTTTGGGGGTGGAATAGAGGTTGTGGGGTCAGTGATGAGGGGGAAGAAGGAGATCATGATTTTGCACCAAAAAAACTGGATAAGGTAGGGGGGTAGGGTTGCCTACTGGCTCCAGATTTTCAGGACAGGCTGATCCAGTCCTGGTTTTACCCCACTGCATGCTGGGACTTATTCTGATTTCCCTATTGCACTCACCAACAAAAGCAAGACTATAAATATCTGCATGCAGGAGCGTAAAACCAGGACTGGATGAACCTGCCCTGAAAATCTGGAGCCAGTTGGCAACCCTGATTTTGCAGCCACTTAACCGGTTATACTTTGAACATAGCCAGTTAAGTAGCAGACAACTTTAAGACAGCTCTGAGGCAGTCCTACCGTTATTCAGAGGGCCAGCGCTAGCTTTTTTGCTGCCCTGTGCAAACAATTATTGTGCTGCCCCCCTATCACCACCACCACACTTCATTCAGTCTCTGTCTCGGGCCTGCCAAAAAAAAAGCCCAGCTTTTTTCAGCAAACTAAACTTTAAAAGCCCTCACCCTCTTCACCCCCTCCCTGGAATCCATTGCTGGGGCAAGAGTATTAGTTGCCCTAGGCAAATTTTATACCCTTGCCCCCCCACACACCTCCTGCTCTCTCCATGCACACAGTTAAAAATTATGCATTTATAACAGATTTTACATGAAAAATAATATTCAAAGTACAGTCTTCTCAGGTAAAAAAAAAATATCATAAGTATTTGCATGAACTTCTTTGGTGGCAATCAGAAAACCCTACAAAAAAAAAAAAAAAGACACTCGGAACCCATATGGAATTAGGCAACGCGTGTTAGGTGTGGGCTTGACCCTCAGAAAGTCATGAGTAAATTACAATCAAAATATAATAAACCTCCCATACCAAAATAGCACTAACTGCCAGCACTTAAAAAAGTAACAACCCTACACCAGGCCCTAAAACACCAATACACTTCCTATTAGGAAAATAGAAAAAAAAAACCAAGCTGCTATAGATTCCTACATGCTAGAATACCTCTCCTCCATCACACATGCAGAACAGAGGCAGACCCACACCAAATACAGGAAAAAGAAACCACAAAGTATAACTAGAAACATGCAGGCAAAAACTGCAATACGTCAGACTCTATGCAGTGCAACATTGGAAAAAACAGAAATCATCACCATTCTCAGACATTAAGCAATAAAATCAAGAAATTATAACAAATACATTAATCATAATAGCATGAACATACTAATAAAAAGAATATTTCAAAACAGCTGGAGAATGGAAGATCCAATACTTAAAAACTCATAAACAATTTGTTTTACATTTTTCAAACACCAATAAAGTATTTCAAAACAGCAGACACACTGTAACGCGTGCCGTCCGCGGCAGACCTTCGGCACGGCCCCCTCACCTTTTTCAGTGACTCCAGCTTCTGGTTCCTCCTCGCTGGCGGCAGCGGGTCATCAGCTCCGTCCTCGGGCCTGCCCCGGTGCCCCCGGCTCTGCCACAGACCCCGGCGTTCCCGGTCCTGTTACCGCGCTTCTCGTCGGGGCTCTCCATGTGGCCCGCGGAGAGACGCTGCTACTCACGCTGCCGCCCCTCCCTAGGCGCGCGCGCACCATTGATTCTTAAGTAGGGACCGTGGCGGGAACCTAGCCGCGGCCCCGGATGATGACGCCAACTTAACTACAGTATTTAAGCTCAGGCTCCGCTCCCTAGCGTTGCCTTTGCAACAGGTCTCCTCGCTGGTCGAGTACTCGTTGTCTCCTAGAGATTCGTCTCACTCCCTGTGTTCCTGGTCCTCGTTGTTCTCAGTTCCTGTCTCTTCGTTCCTACCTTGCTTCAAACCTCGGATTTACACGGACTATGACTTTGCTTTGCCTGACTTTGTCATTGATTCTCTCCAAGCCCAGAGCTCTGCTTCGCCTGACTACGCTACTGCATATCTCCAGACCCAGATCTCTGCTTCATCCGATTATGCTATTGCCTATCTCTGTGATCAGACCTCTGCCTTGCCTGACTACGCTCTTGACTATCTCCGTGATCAGACCTCAGCCTTGCTTTCCACTGCCTTCGGATTGCCGCCAGCCCTGACTCAAGCCTGCCCCTGGACGCTTCTCCAGCTTACTCCCTGGACGTGGTTTCTTCAGGCTTCGGCCTGCTTTTGCTCGAGCGCCCTCTGTTTGCCTCCGTTCCATTGGTGCCCGGGTTTCCAGGACATTACCCAGTCCAGAGTAAGACTGTACCATCTCTCACCTGCTGTCTCTGGGCTGAACCAACTCTCACTGCGACTACATACAGAGGCCCACCTAAGTCCTGCTGGCCCCGGCACCCAAAGGCTCAACACACGGGGAACGAGGGCTGGTATAGGTGAAGCTCCAACGGCCTCTGTCTATCAGCCCACTCCGCCTGCCGACGGTGGGGACCCGTACGTAGGTCCTTACCTACGGGTTGCGTCAACCCCACCTGGGCCCAAGGGTCCATCTCCGATGCAACACACATCAAACAGCATCCAAAAAATTAAAACTAATAAGAATAAAATAATTCATGCTCTCCATACCTGGAAACTTTTGATTTCCATTCACTCTTGAGATTGTCATGGATTAGTGAGAGAGGGATGCATAAACTTTCTCATCTCTCTCTCACAGATATAGATCTATACATACACATACATAAATATGCACTCTTCCTCATATACACATGTTCCCTCTTACATACACATGCTCGCATGGACATGCTTCCTCTCTCACACACATGCTCACAGATGCTCCTTCCTACATATACGTTCACACAAGTTCCCTCTTACATACACACTCACACAAAGATCCTTCTCTTTCTCACATATACATTAGATACACACACATGCTCAGTCACACATACAAAGAGAACACTCCATGCTCCAATACCTCACCCTTTCCTGATCTAAACTGAAGAATTCACTGCTTAAGAAGAATGTACTACTATTTAAACCTCTTATTCCGTCATCCCTAGAGCTTGCATCTGTCTCAGTGCTCCCTCTCACACACACACACACACACACGCTCCCTCTTTCACACACGCCTTCTCTCATACACACATGCTCAGACACCAACACACACTCCTCTTCTGCTCAGATATACACACACACACGCTCCCCTCTTTCACACACGCTCAGACACCAACACACACTCCGCTTCTGCTCAGATACACACACAAGTTTCCTCCTGCTCCTATACATCCCAAGGCCTCACCCAACAGCCCCGGCCCCCTACTT
Organism: Rhinatrema bivittatum; assembly: GCF_901001135.1. Classification (NCBI taxonomy): domain Eukaryota; kingdom Metazoa; phylum Chordata; class Amphibia; order Gymnophiona; family Rhinatrematidae; genus Rhinatrema; species Rhinatrema bivittatum. The sequence goes on along the minus strand of NC_042619.1, from coordinate 30,362,037 downwards.
CTGCTGCAGGGCAGGTTGGGAGCTGCCTCAAGGCTTGTTTTTACCTTCTGGCCACCTAATGGGTTGGGAACCACATGGTCCTGCAGCTCCTCATCTTCATCTGGCAGTTCTGAAACTCATCTTCACCGCAAGGCAAATTGGGAACTGCAGCACAACCCTACGGCTCCTCATCTTCTTCTCAGCACAGTGGCTGAGCAGCTCCTCCTCTTCTTCTCAGCACAGTGGCTGAGCAGCTCACTGAACTCGGTCTCGGCCCTGAGGCCACCGCCCTGTGCAAGCGTACGACTTGCACAGTGGGTTGCGCCAGCCCTGGTTATCCGGCTAATTTAGCTGGACACTGCTGAATACTGGCCAAGTTTGCTGGATAACTCTGCTCTACCTAGGATAGAGACTTATTCGGCTAAAACTTGACAGGTCAGTAGGGGTAATATATTTAAAAGCCAGATTTGTCAGGCTAAGATTGTGGCTTAGCTGGACAAATCTTTTGAATACCGATCTTTAAAACAAATACAATTACAAAGCAAATCAAAGATCCTTTTACAGCCGTATTTCACACAGAGCTCAGATTTGGCTATGTGCTTCTGCTTTTTTTTTTTTTTTTTAATTAGTGCTGCTTACTCAGCCAACCTAAAATCCTCACAGGGACATTAACAATTTACCATCAATATCTCAGTTAAATTATAAATTCTACCATAAGCACAAGGAACGTACAAACTGCCTTGTTTAACCTGCAAAGCAAGAATGGATAAACGCGATCATTCTGCACAGGCTGAAACAAAGGCAAGTCCTGAACGCTTCCCCAAAACAGGACTAAGAACGCGCTCACTCACCTTTCATAAAGCATGACGCCTACTCCAGCACAAAGAGCGGAGTCCTGCTGCACGGAAAAATAACGGGATACTTTTGCTGCACTTCTGCATCAGGAGGCACCCCTCGGTGGTTTCCATAAATGAGAACTGTGCCGTATTGCCTTTCATGCAGAGAGCCGGCTTACTATACCCTTACGCAAGGCTTAGTTTCACAGACAAAAAGGTCTCCTCCTAGTAGAGCATCTTAAATTTCGAGGAATGCTTTCTGTCAGCTTTTACTGATTAGTCACTCTTAAGGCTCACCCTGCTGTATTTATAGTGCGTAGCACAAGCAGCGCGCTCTTTATCGCGGCTCACTGCCCACCAGCGTGCCGAGGTCCAGCCCTCTCCAGCATGTTCTTGTAAATACAGCGGCTTTTTTTTTTTCCTTTATAGCTTTATTGAACATGCTAAAATAGACATGGAGAACACAGTCACTGCGAGAGGTATAACTTAGCGGCAGACCCCCTATCGCTGCCATCCAGAACATGCTGACTCGGTCCTAGTTTTACTTTACTGCACGCATGCGTGACCAACCATTCTAGCTCTTAAACCTGACTTATTGTAAGTAGAGCTCCTGATACCTCTGTACAGGCTTAGGTCTGTGAGACCTGAACTGGCTGAGGAGTGGCGAGGGGACTAGTCCCAGGATTGGGAACGGCTAGTTAGTGGAGGGTGGGGCAGAAGCTGTTGGTGCACGTTTTAATTGTAGTTTTAAGTTTGAGTGGGATATGCTGGGTCTGCCACCCCGATTTCTCCACATGACCAGTAAAGGGACCTTTGCTTGCACAATCCTGGCTCGGTGGACCGTTTTGTGAAAAACAGTAGTAGCATTTCCCCCATAAACAGCCAACTGGATTATCTGATTCGATTTAGGGGGTTTCATACAAATATATGTGTTTAAGGGACCTTTGGTTTCCCCCTTACTAAAGGAGTGTACCATTAAACTGGGGAGGTTCAATAAGTAGATAAGTGGTTTGGGTTTTGCTCCCCCATGTGGGAACATGCAGGTGGTGCGTCCTGGCTGTTTATCATTCTACAGCACAGGCTATCCTTGTGGATTTTTAGCTATCTTTTCAAAGAAGCAGGTTTTTGGGACAGGAGTAAGGGAGAGTTCCCATTTAGGAGTCAGCCTTCCTTTGGCTTGACTATCCAGCCTTTAAGCGTTGCTTTGGACTCTTTCAAGCATACAACAAATGTTGAGAGTTCCCTGTGAGAGCCAAACCCCTCTGGTTGCAGTGGATTGGGGGCATCCCTGTATTCTAGGATGGACTTGGGGTAAGAAACTCCTGCAGTGAGTTATATCTCCTTCAGAGTATAGACCTGACAGTGGCCTGATACAGAGGAAGAATATTTTTGCATTAACTGTCTTTTGGTTTGGAGGAACAGATGATTCTTGGGTGATTTTTTTTTCCCCCCTTATTGGTTTTTCTAATACCTTTTCCACTTGGAGCTGATAACCAATGATCCTGGGAGTCAGTATACCAAACTTTTGGAAGAGGGACGTCTTTCATCCAGAAAGATACAGAGGTGTTACAAATTCCATCTAAAGCAAGGGAACCCAGTAAAGTGCACTTCCAGGAGATGCAAAGAAAATACAAAGTAAAAGTAACAAGAACTTTGTGGCTGTTGAGGGAAGTTTTGCATGAGGGAGTGAGAAGTGATCACTCTGCCTAAGGAAGAAACAGAATGAAGTATCCTTCTGGCACTGTCTGTTACGGTCCCCGGGCCGTGCCCCGGTCCCTTCACCTACCTCGGGGCCGGCCCAGGCTGCTGCTACTCCTCCCCGGCCGGCAAGGCCTGTCCCGGCCTCTGCCGCGGCGCTCCCTCCTCGAGGGAGACGCCATCGATCCTCAGCGCCTGGCCCTGCCCCCTAGGCACTGCTGTTCTCTGCCAGATAAGTCGGTACTTAACTTGAGTCATTTTAAAACTTTAAAAAAATTGTTTTCTCCTTTTTTAGGGATTTTAACTGCCACAGCAATAGCACTGACCCAGTTAAGTTTCCAGTGCTAAAAAAAGGTGCTTTGACTAAATGCAGTCAATCTGCATCAGGGAGTACTGCTTAATGCCCTCAGTTGCATGGGATTTCCAGGTGAGGGCACTAAGTAGGACTCCTGTTTAGGAATACACATTTCTGTAGGCAAAACTCCTTGCTGCTTTGGCAGTGAGTTTTTCGCACAGAAAATGTGCATTCAAGTGAAAGGTTCATCTCTGCATCAGCCTATGAGTGTTTGACGGGACAATATAAACAATGTCTGCCGCAAAGGTGCTTTATTTAGCTCAGAAACATTTCAGCCCTGACTTCTAAACACTTTTTTTTTTTTTAATGTACTTAAGCAAATTTGAAACCGGAACTGAGATGGTGATGGAATCCTGCTTGCATGATTTATTCCGGCAGAAACAGATTTCAGAATTTAATGAAGGAAAAATCTGTCCCTGTAAGAAATCTGACAAAAACAAATCACATCTCTCTAACAAACCAAACAGGGGACTTTTAATAGTCATTAAATGCCCACAGTTGTAATAATAACTATAAGCTTTGGCCTTCCTGGCTTCAGAATTATTTCAAACCACAAATGGAGACATCAAGGGCATTAATGGATGACATCTCTACACGCACTTCCCAGGAGAACCGTTTAATGTATTAGGTTTCATAAAGCAATGCAGCATCAAGAGCAGACTCACAGACAGTTTCATGGCAGAGATGTTTTTGTGTCAGCCCTTGGGGCTATTGATTGAACTCACCTGCCTGTTCTTGCATTACAACATCATGATATGACTTTTTATAGTACATTAATAAGTTATTAAGGGTCTGATTCACTAAGCTTTCCTCCCCCCAAACACAGAACAGGAGAAAAGATTTAGTGAATCAGAACCTAAACCTACATAAAATGCTTAGTGCCAGTATTGCATTCCTAAAATACAGCAACAACACGTGATGACTTGTTCATTCTCAGATAATTCTGCAGCATGCTTTTATTTAAAGGGAGATAAATTGGGCTCACCCGGTGGTTCAGTCATGAGCAAGCTTCCCAGCCAGAACTGTTCCTTGGGATGGGCAGGGGTCTATGGAGGGAATGAGTATGAATCATCGCACAACAGTGTAATCTAGTGCAGTGGTTCTCAACCTTTTTTCTGTCAGGACACATCTGAGAGATGATGCTTACATGTGTGACACACTGAACACATGACCATCATGGGACTTAACAGAAACATATGCTCTGCATCCACAGGAGTCCCTCACTTCCTAACAATGGGGGCAGAGCAGAACTAAGACATTTCTGGTGTCACCTTAATAACAGCATCACAAACTCCCTCTACTACCAGGTGCATTGTAAAATAACACAAACAAACCCCACTCTGTACATGTCTATCAAACCTGCCATACCTCAGCAGCACTAACTCCCGGCACTAACTCAGGGCCGGGAAAAATAGTGGGAACAATTCTAAAGATCAAAATCACAGAGCATATAGAAAGACATGGTTTAATGGAACACAGCATGGATTTACCCAAGGGAAGTCTTGTCTAACAAATCTGCTTCACTTTTTTGAAGGAGTTAATAAACATGTGGATAAAGGTGAACCGGTAGATGTAGTGTATTTAGATTTTCAGAAGGCGTTTGACAAAGTCCCTCATGAGAGGCTTCTTCGAAAACTAAAAAGTCATGGGATAGGAGGTGATGTCCTTTTGTGGATTACAAACTGGTTAAAAGATAGGAAACAGAGAGTAGGATTAAATGGTCAATTTTCTCAGTGGAAAAGGGTAAACAGTGGAGTGCCTCAGGGATCTGTACTTGGACCGGTGCTTTTCAATATATATATAAATGATCTGGAAAGGAATACGACGTTGAGGTTATCAGATTTGCAGATGATACAAAATTATTCCGAGTAGTTAAATCATAATCAGATTGTGATAAATTGCAGGAGGACCTTGTGAGACTGGAAGATTGGGCATCCAAATGTCAATATATTTATTTTTTCATTATCACTCTTTAAATAAAATCAAAAGGACCAATGATTATGTAGGACCCAGATGGTTTTCAAGAACATATGAAACCTTGGGTGGTATGAGGGTCCTTTAAATCACATAATTTGTGAATATTTATTAATTTCTTTGCCTTGCAATACGTGTGTACTCTGTATTTTATTGGCATAGGTAGCATGGGATCTTCTTAGTGTTTGGGTACTTGCCAGGTTCTTGTAGCCTGGTTTGGCCTCTATTGGAAACAGGATGCTGGGCTTGATGGACCCTTGGTCTGACCCAGCATGGCAATTTCTTATGTTCTTAAATGAAACAACAATAGCCCTATCCAGGAGAGGTTATATGAGGCAGGGTGAGGCAGCTGCCTAAGGCGGCAAAATTTTGGAACGGCAAAACGTGCCCCCTAAACGCCCGGTGGCCACCTCACCTTGCTTCCAAGATGACGCTAAAATCGATCTCGTGGAAGAAGAGGCTGCAGGGCCACTAGTGGCTCCCATTCCACCAGCAGCTGAAGATCGGAAGAGGCTGGCAGTGGCTTAAAATCAGAAGAGGTTGCAGGGACACCGGTGGCTGAAGACTGAATGAGAGCATGGGACCGCTGGCGACTAAAGATCAGAAGAGGCTACCAGTGGCTGAAGATTGAATGAGGCCCACGGGGATACCTGGGAACTCTCCGAATCTGGCCCGGAGCCTCCGGAATTCTGCTGAAATTGCCGAGTCTCCAGGCCAATATCCAAAAACTCCAGGTGCACCTTCCTGTAGAAGCAGGCCCCGGAAAAATGACTGTAGGAGCCATGCAGGCAGGAAGTAGGAGGCACGTCGACCCTGCGAAGGGCAGGAAGTAGGAGTCATGTCAGCGCTGTACTAAGGTTGGTTAGCTTCTCTGAGGCCATGGTTCAATCAACTAGTCCTCCATGGTTTCCAAAGAAACAGCCCTATAGCAGGGCTGCCACAGATTCCATCCCTTGACAGCCCCGAAGAGGAGACCCAGCAGCAGGGCTGCCACGGACCAGGCCTTGAGACGAGGGGGAGGCGGGGGCTGAATTGGTGTGTGTGTGTGTGTGTGTGTGTGTGTGAAAGATAATGCTTGTGTGTGACAGGCTCATGTATGGGTGTGTTTGGAAAAGAGAGGGAGGCGGCAGAGGGCACCATCTCATCCCTCGCCTCAGGCAGATTGCCTTCAGCTGCTCATGGACCTACCCATTAAAAGGCAGCAGTTCAACTCCAGTGCAATATAATATTGTGAAAATACAACAAATAAGGCTAACACAAACCTCTAGTAAAGTACTCAGTCACATACACACAGAACACAGACAGACCTGCCTTCATCAAATATAGAATTAAAAAAACACAAATAAAAAATGTGGAAACAAAACCTGGAATGGAAACCCCATAACTACCTTCTGCATGCAGTGCAAAACTGGAGACTAGAAACAAAAATATATTTCCTCCTACACTAAGCAAAGTTCAAAGAGAGAAGAAATGCATATTCTCAAAACTGACATAGTCTGGCCCTTGTACCCAGTCACTCCCCTCCATGTCCCCATCACCCCTCACTTCTCCCAACTACTCAATCATCCCTTCACATGCTCTTATCCCTGTCCAACATTCCCAACACCCCCACCCCACATCCTCTTCCCTGTGCTCCCTCTCTCCCCTGTTCAACTTTTTCTGCCCTTCCCTCTCCCCTTCCCTACCCAGAATACTTCTGACCACCTCTTTCCTACTCTTTTCTGCTCAGCATCCCCCATTTCCCTCTCCCTCAATCCAGCCACCCCACACCTCCATCTCTCCACTTCCATCTTCCCTGCCCAGCAGCCCCCAAACCCTCCCTCCTCCCTCCTCCACCTCTCCCTTTCCCAGCAACCCCCAACCTCCTTTCCCCCCACCCCCGACTCCCCATGTCTTCCTGCGCAGCAGACTCTTGCACTCCTATCTTCCCACACCTTCCTGCCCAGTACATTTCCCCCTCTTCATGGCTCCCAGCCAGCAGAAAAAAAACTTGTCCAATCCAGAGTCTCTCTCCTTTATCAGCAGCAGATGAGGGCAAGAAGCATTGAGGAGAGGAAGATGAGGAGGCAGCAGTAGCGGACCTACAGAGCACACACCTTTCTCTCTTATGCTCCTGCTTTCACATCCAGGCACCATGGGGTGAAGAGAGCATCAGCAGCCTCCACCTTCAGGCCAGGCAGAAGAAGATAACGTTGGTGTGCTGCCAGGACCATATGAATAGGCGTTGGTGATATTGCTGTCTGATCTGGGTGAAGGAGGAAGGAACATCCTCCCACCAGCCAGGAAGAGGAGAAGGAAGCAAGAGCAGCTTCCTGTCATACCCAATAAAAGAGAAGTCAGACAACTCCTGCTCAGACTGATGAGGAAAGATCAGTCTTCTGCTGGCTCTACGACACACTCCCGGGACTTTACGACACACTAGTGTGTCCCGACACAGCTGTTGAGAACCACTGCTCTAGTGGCTGGATTCAGGACCCGTTATTGCAGAGCTCCAGAAGGAACCCTAATGCCTTTACCCTGACCAAAGAGTGTCATTGCAAAACCTGGGCTGAATGAGTTGGGAGCAAACATAAAACAGGGGAAAAATCCCCAGGTGACTGTGATCATGATGCTGGATCCCAGACCGTTCAAACTGAGCTGGAATTCCAAATAAATAGGAGGAAACTGCTGGGCCTAAAAAAAAGTGCTAAATTCCATAGGAATGAATGGCTTTAGAATATTCACAATACTTGAACACTTTTTTTTGGCTCTATTAACATGTAAGCAGACCTTTTAATTGGGGCTGGTCTTTACTCGGTGGTGGTCCTTGAGGGTTTCATGTTGCAATGTATTTTTACTTTTGCAGTTTCCTTTTGCTCCTTTGGGCTTCCATGTCATTCAGAACTGGGACTGGGATCTGGCACCATGATCCTTCACTCACAATTACCTAGGGATTTCTTCTCCTATTTCATATCCACTCCCAAGTCACTTTAATTCAGTCATTGCATTGACTGCCCTTAGCCAGCTGCGATGCACCAGGGCTCCTTCTGGAGCCTAAATCTGGCCACTAGATGTTGCCAGATGATGATGACTTAAGACTACCTCCCCACGGGAGCTGCGTGCACAGTCTCAGCAGCATCACTAGCCATGGCTGGGATGGGAAATAGAACACCAGCTACTGAGCCATCAGACCAGACTTAAAGCATTTTCTTAAGTAGAACACTTTCATTCCTTTCTTCTGTCAAAAGAGTGGAACTTCACACCTTGTCTGTTGTTCCCGGGACTTGCTTTTATTGCAAGGCAGAGACTGTAAACATAAGACAAAGCTTGAATGTGATGACACAATGCAGTTACTCCAATTCTGGACATTATCTGGCGGATTTTAAAAGCCCTTCACGCGCCAAAGTCAGGAGATGTGTGCATGACTCGGCCCAGGGCGCACCACGCGGATTTTAAAAACCGTGCAAGCATGCGCATATCTCCTGGCCGAGTCTGTAACATGAAGTCTGCACGTAAGTATTTACGCACTCAAGCGCACACCGGGCCCTCTACCGCGTAACTTTACTTCTGCTATGGAAGGCGTGTAATAAAATAACAAAAACTAGTGGGATGCAGTCTGGTTCCATCAGGAGATAAACTCACATTCTCACAGGCCCTCCAGATTCCCCTAACACTATTCAGCAGCTTGAAATTTATGCAGGCAATACTCTGCTGCCTCAATACAGGTAAAAAAGGAGGCCACAAGTCACGAAAGTCAAAGCTTGCATAGAGATTTCATTCAATATTAAACCCATAATAATAATAATACAAAATAAAATGTCCAAACAGCCAACAAATAAAACATCCAATAATTAAAAACTCACATTTCTTCTAATATTTCCCAAACATCAATAAAATATTTCAAAACAGCAGACACATAAAATAACACCCAAAAATGAAAACTAATAAGGATTAGAAAAATCTCCCGCTCTCCAAAGCTGGGATCTTTTGGTTTCCAGTCAGCCCGAGATTGTTGTGCATTAGGGGGAAGGGACACACAAATTTATGATGTCTCTCTCTCACACACACGCTTACATATGTTCATTCTCTCTTACACTCCCTCACATGCTCTAACACATACATTCCTTCTCTCCCTTGCACACATGCTCTCATATACACTCCTTCTTTTCCCCCTTACTCACACACATAGGCTCTCTCTCCCCCTCATACACATACAGGTTCACACACATCCACATAAGCTTCCTCTCTCTCTTACACACCATGAACTCACACACACACACACACCCACATAGGCACTATGTCTCTCTCATACATATGCAGGCTCTCACTCACACACATGCGTGCGCATGCTCTTTCTCTCATATAAAAGTAGGCTTCTGTCTTCGGCCATTTTGGGATGGACTCCGCAGCAGCAGCTTATTGCTCCTATCTTTGACCACAACAGGATGGGCTCCTTGGTGGCTTAACACTCTGCTTTGGCCTGTCAGGCCCTCAAGTTCAGCTCAGACTCCAGAGACTGCTTGAGGAAAGAAGGGAAGGGGAGGCAGATATGAAGGCAGCTGTATGCTGTGATCCTCTCCCTTCTTAGTGGCCAATTCATGGGCAGAATACAGGTGTCCTACAGGGCTCAGCCCTTCTGCTCTCTTGTTTAACATCTACATATGTCCAGTCTGCAGACTTCTGGCTGGGCTCTGTACAGGATACCAATTGTACACTGATGACATACAATTTTGTATTCAAATGGGAGAATCATGGGATGAGACTGCTACGTTAGTTTCTTGTTGTGTGTCTGCTCTATGCCAATGGCTGACATAAACAAGCTCTAAACATTGCTAAAACATGTATACTAGTATTCCAACGCAATATATCTATTCAACCACAGCAGCATATCTGTATTGAGAACCTAAATTTGCCATTATCCCCTGTTGTAAAAAGTTTAGGATTCTTAATTAACAGCAGCCAGACTTTAAGACTCAAATCAAAGTTTTAGTTTGTGCTGGATTCTTTAAACTGCATATTTTATGCAATATTAAGCCACTGTTGTTTCCAGTTGACTTTAGGACTGTCGCACAGGCTTTTCTATTGCCCCTTCTAGATTACTGTAATGTTCTGTATATTGGTCTCCCGGCATTTTCCCTTAAAGCATTGTAAATGCTGCAAAATGCCATCTTGAGACTGATCTCAGGTCATTCAATGCGTAACCATATCTCCCCTGTACTCAAAGAGCAACTTGCTCCTGCTCCTTGGCAGCAGCAATAGGTAAAATAAAACAATTAGGGGTAGCTAGGATAGGGATAGGGGGAGGGAGGTTATGGTGTTGGGTCGTTCCCTCCCAGTCCGCTCCTTAATTGGAGCAGACTGGGAGGGAACTGGGGAAGGCCCAGATGCGTTACCGCACATATTTGCAAAATGAGGCCCCCCCCCCCCTTGCGCGGGCTGACCCAGAATTTTATAACATGCGTGCATTGTAATGCTTTTGTCCTTGCTGTAAGAAGGAAAAGGCAGCCTCTTCCACGTAGCTGGCCTACTTCTTAGTGAGAAGACTGTGAATGTTTTAACCTGAAATTGTTTTGTGAGAAAAAGCAGATTTGGTATTTTCTGCATTGTAAATAAAGCACTTGATAAAGCCTCAGCCCGTTAGTGCTCTCTTACATATGGTATCAGCTAGGGGAATTTCTATGCTAACAGAGCACAGAGATCCATGCCTCAGGAGGAGGAAAGGGAAGTGAAGTTTGTTTGGACAGAGCAGAGATGGGGTTACAGGAGAGTCTGAGATATATAGCAGTAGAGCAGTGCTCACGCCTCCAGGGAAGAAAAAGGAAAAAGAAAGACAATTTTTTTTCTGGGAAACTTGGCTTTGCTCTAAAGCTTGGTACAGAGCAGCAACTTGTGCTAAAAGGTTCTGGGACAGACAGTGGCACAGACCAGGGGAAATGAAGTAAGAACAGAAATTTGAGAAACCTGTTTTATTCATGCACAGAGCAGAGGGCCTGTGGCTCTGAACAACTTACAAAGCACAGGAATGCAGAGAGCAGATGGCTTGCGCTGGTGAAGTAATGCTCTAAGGGGTACACAGAGCATGAATAAGTGTGAAGGACTGTGGCTCTAAATTATGTACAGAGCACAGGTGCATGTAATGAAGAAATTTGCTAAAGGGGCAGCCATGAGAGTATACAAAAATTAGCAGGTCAAAGAGACTAGCTTTGCTTGAGAGAAGAAAAAAAATGAGTTAGAGCTGCATTATGAGGGTTTTGTTTCTTTATTCCAAGAAAAAGAAAGGGAGGAGAAGTTTGTGTGTGTTTGAACAGGGTGTAGCCCTTGAAGAAAGGTTTGCTGCCAGAGTGGTTTCTGGAAAAAGAGAGAAATTCGAACTGCAAAAAGGTGTGGCCCTTGTAAGAGAAGTACTGCAGCCAGAGAGGCCAGCCATGCAAAGGAGCTGGGGAGCTCATTCCCAGGAGTCCAGGCCATGCAAAAAGGCGAAAGGCTATAGCTGGCGTTTGAAGTAAAAGAGATTGAAGCCCAAGTGGACAGTAAGGTGATACTTGTTAGAGAGAGCACCATGCTAAAGAAGACATGGCAAGAACCAGTAGAGTATGCACTAAATGGGAGAGACAAAAGATTTGCTGATTCTGACATAGCTTCCTTGTACTGAGTCACCCAGTGGGCTGAGAAGGAGCCCGAGTCAGAGAAAGAGATGGTGGAAATCTAGGAGGCAAAAGCATAAGTGAAAACTGGTGAGCAGCGGCAATGCCTTATCAGGGCTAACCATTCCCCATAGAGTATGCCAAAGAGGGGGCTGAAGGGCTGAGGCCAGAGAAAGAAGACAAGGAATGCGAGGAAGCAGAGGTAGCATCCATGAACCAGGATGTCCAACTGGTTGAAGAGTGGTCGGGTCATGTTCAGGAGCATTGGGCCACTCACCGTCAAAAAGAGGAGAATGCCAAGATGAGAGCAAGAAAGGGATAAGAATCCTTGCTATCCGAACCATGAAAGACAGGGAGAAGAACATAGTTTTTCAAGGGAAGCAGCACCACCTTAAAAGATAGAAGAGAGTCCTCACAGAAAGAGTTTAATAAATAATATACCTCAAGGAGGAGGTCTGAAACTCAGAGCTTCATATGGACTCATGTAAAAGAATATGGGAAGACATTAGGCAAAAGGCACAGTGGGTGGTTCTGGTAATTGGGGCTTGGTTAAGGGTAACCCTAGCAAGAATGGGAAAGGATGACTCTGTAGCCCTTATCCTGGGATTAAATTGCAAGATGTCTAGCAAATAGTATAGAAAACATGTAAAGTGGAAAGGACCCTTAGATATGGGGGAAGAGTCAACCCAAGTTCAGGCCAGGCCAGTATACTGGAGAGAGAAGTCAGTTCCCTGTAAGAGATCCATGTTGAGTAGAGGCGCTCGACCTGATAAGTCCGAGCTGAGGGAGAGGGTATGTGAAGGAGGGTCCCTGAAAACCCTCCTTAACCATGCTGGACCAGGCATCTGGCCTAGTTCACCTTAAAAAGTATAAGGCAACCATGGTGGGGCCCTGACAGCAGGGTTAAGAATACAGCCCTAGGGGAAGGAAGATGGGCCTCAGAGACTCCAGGAGAAGTCAGGTTGTGTAACATTTATATCCTAACCATGAGGATGGGAAAGGCAGCCCCTTTGGCATAGCAGGTTAGTTCAAGAGAGAAGACTGTGAATGTTTTAACCTGAAGTTGTGTTGCTGAGAGAAAGCAGACTTTTGGTATTTTCTGCACTGTAAATAAAGCCCTTGAAAAAGCCTCAGACTGCTCATGTTCGGGCGGATTTTAAAAGCCCTGCTCGCGTAAATCCGCCCAGATTTACGCGAGCAGGGCCTTGCGTGCCGGCGCGCCTATTTTCCATTGGCCGCCGGCGCGCACAGAACCCCGGGACACAGGTAGGTCCCGGGGTTTTTGGAAGGGGGCGTGTCGGGGGCGGGGCCGATCGACGCGTGGTTTCGGGCTGGGGCGTTCCGGGGCGTGGCCGCACCCTCTGGAACTGCCCCCGGGTCGGGTCTCGGCGCGCCAGCAGCCCGCTGGCGCGCGTGGATTTACGCCTCCCAGAGGGAGGGAGGTGTAAATCCATGGATAAAGGTAGGGGGGGTTAGATAGGGCCGGGGGGATGGGTTAGGTAGGGGAAGGGAGGGGATGGTGATGGTGAGGGGAGGGCGAAAGAGAGTTCCCTCCGAGGCCGCTCCGAAATCGGAGCGGCCTCGGAGGGAACGGAGGCAGGCTGTGCGGCTCGGCGCGCACCGGCTGCCCAAAATCGGCAGCCTTGAGCGCACCGATCCAGGATTTTAGAGGATACGCGCGGCTTTGCGCGTATCTTTTAAAATCCAGCGTACTTTTGTTTGCGCCTGCTGCGCAAACAAAAGTACGCGATCGCGCTTTCTTTTAAAATCTACCCCGTTATTTTACTCAGGCTTTCACCTTGGACTGACTCACCAGATAAACCAAATTACTACTAAAATCAAGTTTGACTTCTTGTTTTATAGAAACATATAGAAACATAGAAATGACGGCAGAAGAAGACCAAACGGCCCATCCAGTCTGCCCAGCAAGCTTCACACTTCTTTTTTTCTCATACTTATCTGTTTCTCTTGGCTCTTAGTAACCTTTGGTTCTATTTCCCTTCCACCCCCACCATTAATGCAGAGAGCAGTGATGGAGCTGCATCCAAGTGAAATATCAAGCTTGATTATTTAGGGGTAGTAACCGCCGCAATAAGCAAGCTACACCCATGCTTATTTGTTTTACCCAGACTATGTTATTCAGCCCTTATTGGTTGTTTTTCTTCTCCCCTGCCGTTGAAGCAGAGAGCTATGCAGGATATGCGTGAAGTATCAGTTTTTCTTCTCCCCTGCCGTTGAAGCAGAGAGCTATGCTGGATATGCGTGAAGTATCAGTTTTTCTTCTCCCCTGCCGTTGAAGCAGAGAGCTATGCTGGATATGCGTGAAGTATCAGTTTTTCTTCTCCCCTGCTGTTGAAGCAGAGAGCTATGCTGGATATGCGTGAAGTATCAGTTTTTCTTCTCCCCTGCCGTTGAAGCAGGGGAGAAGAAAAACTGTTTTAATCCCTTTTCTCTCCCTTTCATAGGTATTGTACAGGGGTCATAAAATGGTCCCTTAAATAGCTGGCATCAGAATCTCATCAATAATTAAAAACTCGTATAAAAATCTTCCAAACATCAATAAAATATTTCAAAACAGACACCCAACAATTAAAATAAGGATTTAAAAAAATTTCTCATTATCCATACCTTGGAACTTTTGATTTCCAGATGCCCTGAAATTGTCATGGATTAGCAGGCAGAGAGTAACTGGGGTAGTTGTGCACACACATGCGTTCTCTCACGCTCCCACCCACGCTCTCACTCTCCCATTCACATGCTCCTTCACTCTCTCACACACAAGCAGCTCTCTCACACACATGCTCATTCTCCCACACACAAGCACACATGCTCTCTCACTCTCCCACACACAAGCACACGTTCTCTCTCACTCACTTCCTCCTTGATTTAGCAGTCTCCTTTCAAGCTCCTGTGGCCAAGGGATCGATTTCTGGCCACAGGAATTGGACTACTTCCGACAGAGCGTACTCCTCCTCCTCAGCAGTGCGGCCTCGCCGAAATTAACAGTGTGGTAAGCGCAACCTTAGTAAGTAGAAAAACAGCGTGGCCCCTGCCAGAATTGGGGCCACTCTGCTTTTCCACATACTAAGGCCATGCCGACCATTTCTAGGGGACCACACTGCTTTTTCATTTGCTGAAGACCCGCCGGCAGCCAGCCGCACTGCTCTCCTTGGCACATGGCAGCAGCGCCTATGGCCATGGGCATGCTATGGCTCTGCAAAGACTAGGGTACACACAATCAAGATACTAGATGATACATTTAAAACTAATAAGAGAAAATATTATTTTACTCAATGCATAATTAAACTCGAATCCACTGCCAAAGGATGTGGTGAAAACTGTTAGTGTAGTTGTGTTTAAAAAAGTTTGGCCAAGCTCCTAGAGGAAAAATCCATAAATCATTCTTAAGTTGGAGTTGCAGAAATGTACTGCTTATCCCTGGCATAAGAAGCTTGGAATCTATCTACCCCTTGGGATCCTGCTGTAACCGTCTCTTTTTAGTCAGTAAGGAGGTCCAGACAACTGATCCGCAAAGATAGACTTTTATTGCCAGCAAGATGCAGCTAAGACAAAGGCTCAGTACAACTGCATGCCACGCCCCCTTCGGAGCAAACTTTTATGCACTTTACAACTCTTATCTTTCACACATGCGTTCTGGTTTTTGCTGAACAAACATTTCACAAATTGCTGAACAAGCATTAGCTAGCGTGGTCCTCTAGTAGGTGTAGCTTAAGATCAGACTATTGTTTCGTCATTTAATTGACGTGTTAGACATTTTACATTGGCATTCGTATTAATACAATACAAAGTATTATTCCAAAATGGAGTTACGTTACGTTACGCTAAAAATTAGTGCGTCACTGCGTCACTACGCATTACGTATCATTTGCGTTGCAAATATTAGTATGTTCAAGATGGCTGTGCGTTTCACTGCTGGCATGATTAGTCGGAGGATGTTCAGTTGCTCGTTCGTACTTCAGGGGGGTCACGAAATTGAACCTCTTCACTGCCAGGTACTTGTGATCTAGATTGGCCACTGCTGGAAAAAGGATACTAGGATTGATGGACCTTTAGTCTGACCCAGTATGGCAGCTCTTACGTACTTATATTAGTTAAGAATTGTGGTCCATTGTCTCTAAAGCACTGTACATGAGAGTTATATTTAATTATAAATAGTAATATAGAAATAGCTTAACTGAACCTATCACAACATTAATTTATGTGCTTTAATCTTTATTGGGTCAGCACAAAGGCACAAGACCAGTATTCTGTTTCCAACAGTGGCCAATCCAGGTCACCAGGTTTGAAAGCTCACATGCCACCACATCTTTATTTATTGGCCCTTTAACAGAAATGCCAATCTGTTAAGGGTACGGTTTTTCTACATGACCTGATAATAATACTCAGCGGCGCGGCTTTCCGGTCTCTTAAAACTATCCGCTTCTTCCCTCCTTCACGGGGGGGGGGGGGGGGGGGGGGGGGGGGGAAGGCGGGAAAACTAGAAGACGTCTTTCCTCGCGCCCTATTGCTACCAACCCCCTGCGCGCGCTCCAAGTGGAGGAAAAAGCGGACGTGGCGTTTCATTGTAGGCGCTACCGCCAACGCTTTTCAGGCGCTAGGGGCGGAGTTACGGGTGAGGGAGGAGGCGCCTGCGCGGTAGGTAGGGTTTCGGCCTCGTCCGTTTCCGGGTTACCAGGGCTTGAGGGACGTTATGGCGGCCGTGGTGGTTGTAGACGTTTGTAACCGCCGTTGGTTTCTGACTTTGGCGCTGGGAGTTTCGCTGCTGAAATGCCTCCTCATACCGACATAGTAAGGACAGACGGACGGGGTGAGGGGAGCGAGCTGGGCTTACGGTCTCCCAGCTGTTTTCTGGATGATGTTTTGGTGGCTGGGCGCGTTGTACGGTGCGGTTCTTCATTCAGTGGATTCTCCTTTTGATCCTTTCCCCCTTCTTCCCAGTCCCCGGGGATTGTATCTGCAAAACCCTCTTGGTTCACTGATGATTGCAGGTGGGGTGGAAAGGGTTGAGTTTGAGAGAGAAAAACACACTGAGAATGTTGAAGATGGCAAGTATGACAAAAGCAAATTCAGCCCACGGCCATCAGAACTGCATTTAAGGACTGGTGCTGTGAGGAAGCGCAGGGAATTAAGTAGCATTCAATAATAATTTATGTGACACTATTACTATGGTTTCCTAAATGCTTGGGCGTAAAACGCTTTCCCGGAAGAGCTTGCAAACGTAAGAGGCCAATGAGAGAGATCGTGAACAACTTTGCAGATGCGGTAGCGCGTGCAAAAATGGCAACTAACATGCCTGAGCGAAATACACATTTTAGCGTGTATTATTTCGAATTTCCTTTGCTGTTAGTACTGTTTATACTAATGAACTGAAAAATCATGCAAATTTGATCCACAGTGATTCAACAGAGCAGAACAACTTCAAGTGAAATATTTTCTAAACTACACTACAGAAAGTTGTAGTTTAGTTTTCTGTGAAAGTCGGCAATTCTTGTGGTTGTTTTTTTTTTTTTTACAAAACTTATCCCCACAAAATGTTGTCTACACGGGAAGACTAATTTCTACAAGGCCTTTTAGAGGCCAGCGTGCAAAGCTGTGAATGAATTTACGAAATTGGCTGGTAACATTAAAAAAAAAAAAGTCCATTTAAATTTCTTTGTGAAGCTACTTTTTTTGTGTAAAAACATGAAATCATAGACTAATTTGCAAAACTGCATCTCAGTGTGATATAGTTACATTTTTCAAAAATGTTTTTGTGAAATTGTGCTATTGCTGAATTGTTAATGAAATTTGCATGATTTCTCAGCTCTGTAATTTAGTATGTTTTGCAAATATCTTTATAAATCTAGCCTATTACTAAAATTTGCAAAAGTGATTCTGATTATGTTTGCTGTTTCACATTTTTATGCCCTCTATTGTATTTGTGAAACTATTTACAACTTAGTATGTTGGCCTCTAGGTTTGAAAATGTAGAGTAAATGACTTATTCAGGACTGGATAGTAAGTAGTGGAGAAAGATTCAGCTTGGCTACATTACCAGCCTAAAAAACAAAACCTCATAAAATGAATTAGCATTATGTAGAATAATATCTCTGCAGTTTTGCAGATCTGGGCCCCAACTCCTCAGATATTTCATTGTTTATCAGATTTAAATCACATGCTTTTATATAATGCACTGCACCCTGTATATGGTATGATGCACCTATGTACTGATCCCAGCTTTGTGCAGTATATAGAACATATAAGCATGTCCTTAAAATTGTTTGATAGAAGTGGTTAAGTATATTCAGGAGACATTCAGCAGTGTATGGATAGTGAATAAAGATTCTTAATCATTTTGTTTGTATAGAATGAGATCCATATTCAGTAAGCCGGTTTGTTGACAAATTATCCAGCTAAAGTTAACTGGATAACTTGTTTGTATTCAGCTGGATAAAGGTCCAACTGAATATACCTACTTAAAGTTATCCGACTGCATGCAGCCAGATAACTTCAAAACATAACAGGCTATGTTTTAAAAATCTAAACTGCTATATTCCATTATGTGGCCGGATATCTTTAATAGATATCAGAAACTTTTTTAAAGAAAGTACAAGGTCTTGGGGGCATCCCTCAAAAAAAACAAAACAAAAACCCAAAATTTCACAGATGCCCTACCTACCTTGTATCCCCAACACCACATCCCCACCTATATCTCATAAAAACCGTGATCCCTTCCCAAAATCCTTTTCCCTGGATTGAATTGAATGGGTGCTGCCAGGCCCTCCCCCCAAACCCTAAAAAGCCATACTGGGAGTTGGGTCCAAACTTACCCACTCCTGGCAAGCATAAACTACACACAGTTTATGTTTCCAGCGCTAGAAGTAAGTACTAACTGGATAAGGGGCTGAATGTTCCAAATTTTGCCATTTAGACAAATAACTTTTTTGTTAAACATCTAAATGGCTTTTGAATATGGACCTCAATAGTTTTTAAAGTTTTGGTGTTGGATTGATTTTCACCTTGTTTAGAATTGGATCCATATGAAATATGTCATGCAGTACCCAGATGTTTCCTTTGGAAGAATGAAATATGTTGGGGTTTATGACCTGTTCTAGAATTTGAAATGTTTGCTTGAATGTAAGGACTATTTTGAAACTTTGAATTGGCAAATATCAACTGTATTGCAGTCGATAATTAAATATAAATAAAATTAAAATATCCAAAGAAATTGTGGTATTTGGTGTTAATTTGTATAAATTTCTGTACTGGAGTTCTCCATGGTTATTTTATCTAGTTTCTCACCTCAGGGCAAAAGGGCCAGTCCTGAGACGGTGTGGTTTGGGGTGGTTTTTTTGTTTGGTTTTTTTTACAGTACCTGCTTATTTAAATATTATGGAAATAAAATTTGACATTTATTGTTGGCATGAAATCACAAACTTAACTCATTAAATTGCAGTTTTCTGTGTAATTTTTCTATACTAAAATTGCTAATGAAAAAATTTACATGGTTTTTCAGCTCAACAATTTACCATTTTTTGTGAATGCCTTTACAAATGGAAAATCTATATGTGTAAAAATGAGCAAATATAATTACTTGTATCAGTTGCCATTTTTGTTCACATTGTGCAATGGCATTTGAACTTTAGTACATCGATTAACTTCTGTAAATTGATGATGATATAAACATGCATTCAGGAAAAAGCTGCATTTAGGGCTCCTATTAAAGAGAACTGCACATCACAAAAAGTAGGGAGAAACAGAATAAAAGACACTTTAAGAGAAAGTAATTATTAATAGAATATGAAGAGGGATTTTCTGCATCAGCCTGTGGTTTCAGCTTATTTCATTCATATGCCTCCACTATAGTAATGTGAACAGGATACAGCTCAGAACCCTCTGCTCTGTCTACAAGTGCATGAATAAACAAGTCCTCCAGTATCTCTCACCTTCTTTTCCACTACATTTCCAGTAGAGATCTCTGATCCTCCCAAATAGCTCTCTTCTCCTCCCCCCCTCCTCTAATTTCAGCTAGACTATCCCGTACAAGACTTTGTGCCTTCAGTTGTTAATGCTCCTGAAATATGGAACAAGGTACTAATATCCATATGCCTTAAGCTGTGTTAACTCACTTTCAAGAAAAAGGCTAAGGCATGGCTCTTTAGCCACATCTTCCTGTAGAATTCCTTTGGCAGAGACATTAAGTCATTCAAACTATCTACCTGAACCGTTGATTAAGGACTGTTGTTCACCCTGACCTCTCAATGCTATCCATTGTAAATTTGATTCAACTTTGTTTATAAATGACCAATCAGTATACTGTAATTTTTAGTTAAAACTTTTGTAATCTCCCTTGAGGCCATGCATTGAAAGGCAGAATATCAAATGTCTATAAACAATAAATATAACATGCTCGTAACAGAGCATGAGTATAGCCTCTTGGATGTCAAGGATTGTCCATGTGATTATAAATCTTTACTTGAACAGTGTGAGAAATAAATATAGAAACAGAGAAATATGATGGCAGAAAGACACAGCCTGTCTAGTTTGTCTATCCAGACCAACAATTGGGCTCTACAATTCTTACCACTCCCTTGGAGATCCCTGTACTTATCCCATGTATCTGAATTCATGTTAACCATCCTTGTCTCTACTACTTTTACTGTTCCAGGCATCCACCATCCTCTCTATAAATAATTCCTTAGCTTACTCCTGAGTCTACCCACATTTACCTTCTCTCCGAGACCTCATTCCAGAACCTCTTTTCTGTTGAAAGAGGCCCACCTTTGCAGTGTTATCTTGGAGGTATTTAAATGTCTCCATCATACCTCCCCTATCCTACCTTTTCCCTTAGGGAATAAAGTGCTTAGATCTTTGTCTGTCCCAATATGTTTTAGAACGAAGACCATTGACCATTGCAGTAGCCATGCTTTGGACAGACAGTCTGTCCAGAGCATGGCTACTACAATGAAGGTGCAGTCTTCAGAATTATACACAGTATTCCAAATGAGATCTTGACAGGCCTCTTACAGGGGTGATATCGCTGCTTTTTTTTTTTTTTTTCCTGCTGACCTTTCATCTTCCTATATGCCCAAGCATCTTTCTGGCTTTTGCTATTGCCTTATCCACCTGTTTGGCCAGTCCTGTTACTTTGTGCTTAGAATAATTTCACCACTGCACCTTTGTGTGTTTGCAGCCCAAATGCATGACTGTTTGTGTGTGTGTTTGTGTATATATATATATTTTTTTTTAGCATTAAATTTTAGCAGCCAGTCTAGACTAGGGGTGGCCAGCTCTGGTCCTTGAGAGCCCCAAACAGGCCAAGTTCTCAGGATATCCACAATGAATCTGTATATGAGAGATTTGCATACAATGGAATGGTCTAGACCATTCCTCAAACTTTGCTAGATCCCTCATCATGGTTTCCACTCCTTCTAGGTGTCTTACCTTTTTGCAGATTTTAGTATCATCTGCAAAAAGACAAACCTTGCCTAATTAGTCTTTCCTCAATATTGCTGACAAAAATGTTGAAAGATTTAGGTCTTCAGTTACCCCACATCCTAAGCCTAGTCGGATAATCTAACAGGTCCCCAAAGTCATTTTTGCAAGCACTACCCTTCTAAGTAGTGATGTTATGTTACCTGTTAAGTGGCCATCAAGGAATATGAGGATGGCAGAAGTATTTTGCAATGTAAAGGAAGTTCTAGAGCAAGGGGGCCATGTATGTGGCTCAAAATAGGGAGACTGAGGTATAACATGAAAAGTAACCACGGAAATAGCGGTGGATGCAGGGAGCAGCCTCCTGAAGGAGGTCAAAACAGTAACTGAATTAAAAAAATGCATAGGATCGGCACAGAAGATCCTTGGGCACAAGAACATGTGCATAAAGGCTGAGACATTACATTAGAAATGGACAGACTACAAGCATAGTCATGTTTTAAAACGTAGGATCGGCACAGAAGATCCTTGGGTACAAGAACATGTGCATAAAGGCTGAGACAGAGTAGACTATTGTATTGCATTAGAAATGGACAGACTACAAGCATAGTCATGTTTTATTTTTCTGTAAGACCAGGGTGCATTCTCATAATACTTCATGTGCTTTACCATTCTCTTCCTGCCACCTTACTTTCTGTAGCATAGAAGAGCTTAGCTTTGCTTCTCAGCCCTAGACTTTTTTCAGTCTTCACCGGCCTAGCATAGGTATGTGCCTCCTGCTAATCCTACGAACCTTTATGATGTGTCATGGCTGTAACTGGCTGCCTGTTCTATTCTGTTTCACATTTATACCACACTCTCTTCTCAAATGTGACTCAGAACAATACGAAGCAAAAGCCCATAAATGACAGACTAAAAGGGAGATGGGTGAAAGTATTCTAATCATATTAGATGGTAGTCATTTCAAATTAAATGACTGCTTAAATGTGTAAATGTAAAACACAATCTTTAAACCTTAGAGTCCAAGTAATGGGGGAGGGGAGAATACAGTGGAAGAAAATTCCTGTGCTCCCCTCCCCCCCCAAGTCCCTGAATCTCCCCCAGCGGGTTGACAGGCTGACTGTTACATCACTTTTGTCCAGACTCATCTCTGTGGGCCATAGTTTTGCCCATCTCTGTGCTAATCACTTTTGCCACTGCTGCTGCTCTGATCTTTAGCTTAGCAAGAACCCATGCAGGCATCACACTTACAGCTCCTTCATTCAACTTTTACGTGTATATTTCAAAGAAGGTGGTTTGTTTGGGTTTGTTTTTCTTTTAACTCTGACTGTAATAAAACATAGTTAAAAAATAAAAAAAACCCCAAACAAACCCCAATCCCAGAACATGAAAATTAATTAAAAAAAAGTCTGTAAGTTAAAATGTTACAAGTTAAAAAAAAAAAAAAGACACTGACAAACATGAGCACAAATACAGAAAAGATAATCAAAACAATAATTGTTACTTAGTATACTAGGAGTATTCATAGCACACAGTGCTTTTTTTTTTTAATGTGAAATGGGTAGGACACGAATCATTAATTCCTTGTTAAAATTAAACAAACAAGAGAGACGTGATGACGTCACCAGCGAGCATGGCGGCTTAAGCGAAAGCTCCCGGCTTGCTTAAGCGAATTCGCACTGATATCGCAGGCATCCGTTGCTTTACTTTGATTTTGATCGTGTGCCCAGGTCTATCGAGGAGACTAGATGGCGGGGAAACGCAAAGCAGTGAATTTAAAACAGTTTTCCTATGCCAAACCTGATGGCGATTCAGGCGGGCCGCAGGAAGAGCAGGCCTTGGATGGCGACCCGGAGCCGGAGGTAGACCACGCGGCGCCGCAGACTTTCAGCGAGCTGTCTTCCCGTGCAGAGCTTCGGGACTGGTTCGTGGCTCTCCGCGCAGACATGAAGCAGCACAAAAAAGAGCTCCAGGAACTCATCTCAGATATGAAAGACGACATGAATGCACTGGGCACCCGAGTGGATGATCTGGATACCCGGATGGAGGGCCAGGAAGACCTAATACAGAAAATGACGGAGGCTCAAACTGTAAGTCAGGCGGAGCGCCTAGCTATCGAAGAAAAGATTGAGGACCTAGAAAATAGGTCTCGCCGAAATAATCTCCGAATCAGGGGGGTGCCGGAGACACCGGAGTATGCGGACTGCCGGGCTGTGGCTGCCCGTCTGCTGCGCTTCATAATGCACTCCGATCCGTCGGCTACAGCGGAGGGCGAGGCTGGCTCACTTACTTATGGTATCGAACGGGCACACTGTGTACAAGGGCCTCGGAATGGGGATAGGCCCAGAGACATCTTAATCTGTATGCAAATCTTCCAGGAGAAGGACTGTATCTATACCGTCACTAGAAAACAGCGCACTTGGACCTGGGAAGGTCACACTGTGAGTATCTTCACAGATCTGGCAGCCTCTACACTTCGCAAAAGATTTGAGCTAAAAGCTGTAACCACCATCTTACAGGAGAGGGCGGTGCGATACCGATGGACCTTCCCCTTTGGCTTAATGTTTACTCTGGAAGGTATCACACATCGGATCAGGAACCTGGCGGAGGCCCGAGAGGCTTTCGCTAAAGCAAACATTCCTAACGCGCTACCGTCTAGCAAGCTGGTGGAGATCCCATTCCGCATGGTGGCTACGCCTGGATGGCAGCGGGTAGGCAACAACAGGTGCCTAGCCAGACAAAAACCTACCTCACCGCGGATCGACCGACAACAGGCCACGGGCAAATGACTTATGGCGGACAGCCTTTCCACTAGCTCTGCGTTTTACTTTTTCTGGTGGTATATTCAGCAATTAACGGACTACATGCCTTAAAGAATTCCAAGGGAAGGTATTCTTATGTTTTCAGACTGTAAAGTTCAGTATTTCTTTATTCTATGGACCTTCCTGAGCATGTGCACAGCAGTCAGGGACCGCTAGCCGGCTGGGCCACATGCTTCATGGTGCACGCACGCCTCACTCATCGTGGTATCCTGGGTGTGGATACATTGTGTTTGGGGGGGATGGGATGGGAAGGAGAATTGTCCTTGAGTACACAGGGTCTGTATTTTTGTCTGCATTTCTATATGATGCTTAGGGGGTATCCACAGAGGGATCCTGGCTATGCAATTGCAGGGAGATGGTTTAGGAGGTCCACATGGCGTTAAAGGTATGGTCCCTTAATGTAAAGGGTCTCAATACACACAAAAAGAGGCGATTGTTACAAAGAGATTTACAACAGCAACAGGTTTCCATAGCCTTGATTCAAGAAACGCATATCCGCAAGCAGCACGAACGGGTGCTACAGATTGCTGGATACCCTCATCGGTATCTGGCTGCCAGTACTCGTGGCACTAAGTATGCTGGGGTGGGCATTTTCATTTCCCAGGCAGTTACATATGAGTATCTAACCCATGTAGCCGATTCGGCAGGGAGATACATTATACTCAAGATAAAAATGGATCAGCAAATCTACACTATTGTCAATATTTATGCTCCCAACAGTGACCAAGGCACTTACTTGCGATCCTTAGCTGATAAATTATCTTCTCTTGTAGAAGGGCAGGTTATTTGGGGCGGAGATCATAATTTAGTGCGCAACCCAAGATTAGACACTTCACACCGCAAGCACTCCGACAGTTGGAAGGCATCTTCTGAATTGTCCACTCTTTTACAACATTGGGGACTAGTTGACATTTGGTGAGCTCGCCACCCTCTCTCGAGGATGTATACTTTTTATTCTTCTCCACATGCATCATACTCTCGCATTGACTACATATTCTTAGACAAGGGACTCCAGAATCAGGTTATAGACGAAGGTATTGGTGACATAGTCTGGTCGGATCATGCCCCTGTGTGGGTGACACTGATGCCGATTTGCTCCAGATACTGGCCTGCGGTTCTGGAGACTCCGGGAGGATTTATTAGGAGAGGAGGAGCAATGTCATGCCATCAATGATTGGCTTCAAGACTATTTTCGGCTGAATGCTGGCTCCGTATCTGCAGCAGGCTCATTGTGGGAGTGCTCTAAAGTGGTTGTACGTGGGCGCCTCATAGTGATAGCCTCCGCTGGGAAAAAGACACGGGAGCAGCGTAGGGTTGAGCTCTTGCAGGCTTTAAGTAGCCTAGCCAGGCGACATGAGGCTTCTTTAGACCCAGCTATTCTGCAGCAGTTGGGAGCTATACGTACCGAATTACATTTATTAGATGCTGCTTGGGTGGCTCACGCCCTGGACCGAACGAGGCAGAAGTATTATGAGGGGTCTAACAGGGCCGGGCGGGTTTTAGCTCGTCAACTGAAGCAACGTGCCTTACAAAATAATATTGCCAAGATAAAACACACAGAGGGGCATTTCGTCACTACAACCCCTGAGATCAGAAAGTGCTTCACCAAGTTCTATGAAAACCTCTATAAAAAAGATGACAGTATTACAACACCTTTCCCTCCCGGGCTTAACTGCTGAACAGCAAGAGGCCTTGGACGCCCCGATTACTGAGATAGAGGTGCGGGAGGCAATACGGGATCTAAAGGCGGGCAAATCTCCTGGCCTTGATGGCTTCACTGGCGCTTACTATAAAAAGTGTAGTGCCAGCATCATATCTCCATTAGTGGACTTCTTTAATAGCTTGCGGGATGGGGACTCTCTACCACCCCACACCAATGTTGCCGGTATCACAGTTCTAGAGAAGCCTGGTAGGGACCCAGCTCTGTGCAGCTCCTATCGCCCAATATCTCTTCTTAATATTGATTTAAAACTTTTAGCAAAGGTATTGGCGGCTCGCCTCAATTTGGTACTCCCAGGGCTGGTCCACAGGGACCAAGTGGGTTTTATCCCTCAACGGATGGCTGCCGATAATGTGCGAAAGGTCACGGATGCCATGTGGTGGACTTCACAGCAGAACATCCCGCTAATGCTGCTCGCTATCGACGCAGAAAAAGCGTTCGACCTGGTGCATTGGGACTTTTTGTTCGCCACTCTAGAGAAAATGCATTTTGGGTCGATATTCCTCCGCTGGATTAAAACCCTTTACCATAACCCACAGGCTCGCATAAAAATTAACGGGGGCTACGGAGATACATTTTCGGTACAACGTGGGACGAGGCAGGGATGCCCCTTATTGCCCCTGCTTTTTGCCCTTTTTTTGGAACCTTTTACTACTCGGGTGAGGGCAGCGGAGGGCATTACTGGAGTGCAGCTGGGGAACCTCCATTTGAAAATGTCTTTATTTGTGGATGATATTCTTATGACCATTACCAATCTGTCTGCCTCTCTGCCAGAGATTACCACAGAAATACAACGCTTTAGTGCGGTTTCTGGCTTTAAAATTAATCTCGATAAATCTGAAATTCTTAATGTGTCCGTGGACGAGAGCATTGTACAGGATCTTTGTCAGTCCTACCCATTCAAGATTGCAAAGGACTCTATTAAATATTTAGGGGTACATGTGGGGCGAATATTAATGACCTTTACCGCCTTAACTATATACCACTCATCCGAAAGGTGCAAAAAGATCTGCAGACATGGCATAGGGGACAGTATTCGTGGCTGGGACGCATTGCTATAATAAAAATTAACGTATTACCCAGATTTTTATATTTGTTTATTACCCTGTCTACATATATCAGCCCGGCCATTCTACGTTCATGGCAAAAGATACTGTTTGATTTCATATGGCGGCGGCGTCCCCCTCGTGTCTCCCGCCGCTTATTGTACCTGCCAAGGGATCGGGGAGGGCTTGGGATGCCTAATTTGGAACGCTATTATGTGGCGGCGCAATTTCTTGTCATCCTCGACAGCCATAGGGTGTCCTCTCCCAAACATTGGGTGTCCATGGTGGAGCGTATTCTTGGCAGCATGCCGCTGTCTGCACTTATGTGGCAGCCACGTCATACATGGGTGACGGTGGGGCCTTTATCACCTGCTATAGATACCACTATGAGACTTTGGGCCAAGTGGAAGAGAACTGTAGTAGGGGAGCGCCTGTACTTTCACTCTACTCATATATCCCACCTCATTAATTTCCCAGCTGGGCGTATTAACCCCACCATGCAGCGTTGGGTTAAACAGGGCCTCACCAAATTTGAACACTTCCTAGGTGGAGGATCGGTTCTGTCGCGGCCGCAACTTCAAGGGGTATACCGTCTGCCTGCCACGGATTTTCTAGCAGGCTTTCAGATTTCCCATTTCCTCCATACTCCCAGTGTGTTGCCCTCTCTCACCATGGGTAAAACTCTATTTGAACACTATTGTAATGATATTGATAAGAAACGAGGGATGGTTTCTAAAGTGTATGTTTTGTTGATGGGGGTTGACACTACACCCTTCCCTCATATGCAAGCTTGGGAGAGGGACTTGGCTCAGGTTATCACTGCTGAAGAATGGTCTCAGCTGTATTTGGCAGCGAAAAAATGCTCTGTATCTTCCACCCAGCAGGAGAATTGCTACAAAATGATTACACGGTGGTACTTGACTCCTCAAGCTCTGCATAGACGGTATCCCAACATCACTGACACCTGTTGGCGAAACTGTGGATCTCAAGGCTCCTATATACACATGTGGTGGGACTGTCCTTCAGTGTCTTCCTTATGGAGAGAGGTCGCACATTGGTTGGAACACATCTTACAGGTGCCCGACCTCCTGGATGCTGGTTTTATGCTATTACATTTAACTCACAAAGAACTGACCAAACCGCAAGCTTTGCTGTGTCAACAAGTCTTTATTGCAACACGATTGGTCATTGCACAATATTGGAAGCAGTCGATCACGCCGCCTATTAAACGCATTCAACAAAGGGTTCATTACTTTTGCAAGATGGCAGTGATTACAGCGGCATTACACAAGACAGTTACTCTCTTCCGGAATACGTGGACACCATTCATGGACTGGGAAAAGACAATGGTTCTTTAGTATTGATAGATGGGGGGATTTCGATGCTTCGCCTTTATAGGATCAGTTATGTACATAGTGAACTATCCTTTCATCATTCCATAGCCCCGCAGCAGATGTGGTATTTATTGAGTTATCTTATCTTACTACTCACAGTGTACTCATGGAAGGGGGGGTGGGGCGTTAGGGACATAATGGGAACAGGGTATACAGTTTAACACCTAAAAACAGTTGCAATGTTTTGTTTTTGTGACAATATTGGTGTTATGTTCTTTTTTGTTGTATGTTTGGCTTTCAAATCAATAAAATTACAAATTAAAAAAAAAAAAAAATTAAACAAACAAAAACTCAATGAAAAGGCAGCTCCAGACTTATCATCCAAAACTCCCAGACCAGACACGTGGGTTGGAAAAGCAGGCCTATTTCAAGATGATGTGTTCAATTACTGGATGCTGAAGATATCCAATGCACATTATAAACCCGTTTCTCTTCTCATAAGGACAAATGTCAAACATACAGAGAGGCCAGAGGGAAAAGCTTGCTGTTCATATTGCAGTATCTTACAGCGTGTGGAATTAGTGTCTAGATTTAGAAGCTTAGACAACAATGCTCAGGAAGACAGTCGCATGAGCTGTGAGAAGTTTACTACTCTAAGTAGGCATATAAAATATTAAATAGTAAAGTCTTACTGCTTAGTCATCTAAATATTTGCTAGCTGAAGTTGGGGACCTGCTCAAGTTGCCCTGTGATTGATTTCTGAGTTCCCCTTTTCTTGTGTATCTCTGGCTTCCCACATTATGGTAGTCTGGGCTGCTATTAGCCAGCCTGGGTAGTGTGTGGGCCTGGGGGGGAGTTTGTGATGATCTAATTTAAACAGGTAACCTTTTCTCTTTTTTTAAAGATATTTTTATCCTTAACTATGAGCACTAAGAACACTTAGGTGATGCGGTGGCATGGGTGGAGATGCAGTGACTGGGAAGTAGGCACATTTTTTATTTATTTTTTTATAGCTCTTTTCTACATTTATGCTGATAAATTTGTTTAAAAAAAAAAAGTTGAATACTATTCTGATTTTGAATCCACATAATATATTTAATTAATCTTCCTAAAGAACTGGATCTCTATGGTAGGATATCAGGATTTAAAATTATTTAAAACATTAAATATTTCATTATCTGAAGAACAAATGATCTGGGAAACTACAGACCAGTTAGCCTGACTTCAGTTCCAGGAAAAATAGTGGAAAGTATTCTAAACATCAAAATCACAAACATATAGAAAGACATGGTTTAATGGAACAAAGTCAGCATGGCTTTACCCAGGGCAAGTCTTGCCTCACAAATCTGCTTCACTTTTTTTGAAGGAGTTAAACATGTGGATAAAGGTGAACCTGTAGATGTAGTGTACTTGGATTTTCAGAAGGCATTTGACAAAGTTCCTCATGAGAGGCTTCTAGGAAAAGTAAAAAGTCATGGGATAGGTGGCGATGTCCTTTCGTGGATTACAAACTGGCTAAAAGAGAGGAAACAGAGAGTAGGATCAAATGGACAATTTTCTCAGTGGAAGGGTGTGGGCAGTGGAGTGCCTCAGGGATCTTATTGGGACCCTTACTTTTCAATATATTTATAAATGATCTGGAAAGAAATACGACAAGTGAGGTAATCAAATTTGCAGATGATACAAAATTGTTCAGAGTAGTTAAATCACAAGCAGATTGTGATAAATTGCAGGAAGACCTTGTGAGGCTGGAAAATTGGGCAAGTGCAAGGTAATGCATATAGGGAAAAATAACCCATGCTATAGTTACACAATGTTAGGTTCCATATTAGGTACTACTACCCAAGAAAGAGATCTAGGCGTCGTAGTGGATAGCACATTGAAATCATCGGTTCAGTGTGCTGCAGCAGTCAAAAAAGCAAACAGAATGTTGGGAATTATTAGAAAGCGAATGGTGAATAAAACGGAAAATGTCATAATGCCTCTATCGCTCCATGGTGAAGACCGCACCTTGAATAGTGTGTACAATTCTGGTCGCCGAATCTCAAAATAGATATAATTGCGATGGAGAAGGTACAGAGAAGGGCTACCAAAATAAGGTTGCTGGAACAGCTCCCCTATGAGGAAAGACTAAAGAGGTTAGGACTTTTCAGCTTGGAGAAGAGATGACTGAGGGGGGGATATGATAGAGGTGTTTAAAATAATGAGAGGTCTAGAACGGGTAGATGTGAATCGGTTATTTACTCTTTCAGATAATAGACTAGAGGGCACTCCATGAAGTTAGCATGTGGCACATTTAAAACTAATCAGAGAAAGTTCTTTTTCACTTAATGCACAATTAAACTCTGGAATTTGTTGCCAGAAGATGTGGTTAGTGCAGTTAGTATAGATGTGTTTAAAAAAGGATTGGATAAGTTCTTGGAGAAGTCCATTACCTGCTATTAAGTTGACTTAGATAATAACAACCGCTATTACTAGCAACGGTAACATGGAATAGACTTAGTTTTTGGGTACTTGCCAGGTTCTTATGGCCTGGTTTGGCCACTGTTGGAAACAGGATGCTGGACTTGATGGACCTTTGGTCTGACCCAGTATGGTATTACCTCCAGGTAGTAGCCATCATTCCCGCGAGCCACCCATTCTTCATTCACATCCTCTAGACTTTATGGATCCACAGTGTTTATCCCACGCCCCTTTGAAATCCTTCACAGTTCTGGTCTTCACCACTTCCTCCGAAAGGGCATTCTAGGCATCTACCACCCTCTCCGTGAAGAAATACTTCCTGACATTGGTTCTGAGTCTTCCTCCCTGGAGCTTCAAATCGTGACCCCTGGTTCTGCTGATTTTTTTTCTGATGGAAAAGGTTTGTCATTGTCTTTGGATCATTAAAACCTTTCAAGTATCTGAAAGTCTGTATCATATCACCTATGCTCCTCCTTTCCTCCAGGGTGTACATATTTAGGTTCTTCAATCTCTCCTCATAAGTCATTTGATGAAGACCTTCCACCTTTTTGGTCGCCCTTCTCTGGACCGCCTCCATCTTGTCTCTGTCTCTTTGGAGATACGGACTCCATAACTGAACACAGTACTCCAGGTGAGGCCTCACCAAGGCCCTGTACAAGGGGATAATCACTTCCCTTTTCTTACTCAATGTTCCTCTCTCTATGCAGCCCAGCATTCTTCTGGCTTTAGCTATCGCCTTGTCACATTGTTTTGCCGACTTCAGATCATTAGACACTATCACCCCAAGGTCTCTCTCCTGCTCTGTGCACATCAGCCCTTCTCCCTCGTTCGAATACAGTTCATTTGGATTTCTACTGGTCATATGCATGACTCTGCATTTCTTGGCATTGAATCTCATCTGCCATATCTTCAACCACTCTTCCAGCTTCCTTAAATCCTATCTCATTCTCTCCACTCCTTCCAGTGTGTCCACTCTGTTGCAGATCTTAGTGTCGTCCGCAAAAAGACAAACCTTACCTTCTATCCTGTCCGCAATGTCGCTCTGAAAGATATTGAACAGGACTGGTCCCAACACCGATCCTTGCGGTACACCGCTTAAAACCACTCTCTCTTCAGAGTAAGTTCCATTTACCATCACACATTGTCTTCTGTCCGTCAACCAGTTTGCAATCCAGGTCACCACCTTGGCACTCACTCCTAAGCTTCTCATTTTATTCACCAGTCTCCTGAGCGGGACCGTATCAAAAGCTTTGCTGGAATCCAAGTAGATGACATCTCCTAATGTATCAGGAGTTGGGGGAAAAAAGAAAATGTGAACAAAAAAGGGCTGTGCACAGAAATGCTTTCAGAAAGCATATTTTGTGCATGGAAACATGCTTTTTGTGTGCAAAGTGTGTTTTCCCCACACACAATCCTAAAGGTCCCAGCACAAGAACTCCAGCTTCTGCAATAGACTTTTTGTGTAGTGTGTATTATAACTCTGGATTCTGAGCCTTTATCTGGTGAGTTTTTTTTTTTTTATTTTGTATTAAACGGTTTTTGCTGTGATCACTTCCCTGTGCACTGGGTGGTACAAATACTGACTGGGTGTTTTCTTTCCCATCTAGCTTCCAAGAGGTCCAAGATCTAGTTAATGACATTTGTTGTTAATCCAGATTTCCTGGTTAACAAATAACATTTTTCCCCCTTTTTGTTTAGTCTCTCTTCTCCTTAGATGCTTATCTCTTTTTCTTTTTTTTTTTCTTTTTTTTGTAGCATCTTCAGCAATGTTGGTTTCCATTTTTTCTTCCCAGTCTCTTCAGTCTGCTATGATATGCATGGGTTTACCTTAGTCTCAACCCAGCCCTACTTCCAGGCTATGATCTCTTCCTTCTTTGTATGTATAGTTGTCACTGGCACACAGAATGTTTTTCCATCTGCCGAGGTTACCATTTTTTTTCTTACATATTTGTATTTCTCCTCAAAACTCTTTTCCTTTACAAATTATACTTTTCATAATATTGAGCATTCCTCCTCCTCCCCCCCCCCCCAGCCCTTATAGCTGTTAACTTTTATACCTGTCCTGCAAGTCAGTTTGAGCCCCCCCATATACTAAGAGTAGCCCTGGAAACTTTACCCCACCTCAAATTAGGAGTTAAGCTTCCAGCGCTAACAAAACAGGACTTGGGCGTAATGCCAAATCCCCTCATTAGCATGAAATTTCCATGCTAACTTAAATGCTCATGTTTTATGTGCAAAACTCCTTGCTGCATTGACAGAGTTTGCACTTAGAAAATGTGCCCACAACTGAGAGCTAAAACTGTGTGCCGTGCTGAGCGCACTTTCTTGCATCGGCCCCAAGATGAGTTAAATTCTGGTACCGTAGGTATTTCCCTGCCCCAGAAGATTGACAATCTGAGCCTGATTTATTAAGGCTTTTCTCCCATTCTGTGTCAGTGAGAGAACTCGCTTAGTAGCTGGTGCAGTGCAGGGTAAAGTGACTTGCCCAAGGTCACAAGGTGCATCTGTGAGATTTGAACCCTGGCTTTCCTAGTTCTCAGCTTGCTGCTCTAAAAACCACTAGGCTCTTCCTTCAAATTCTATTAAATACAGATTCTTGTAGTCCCCGCGCCCCCCCCCCCCCCCCAAGTATTGCCAAAAATGAGAGAGGGAATGTAATATTTCAGTATTGGAGGAGGTTGGGACAAATACGAGGCAGAGACCTAAAAGTAGCTACATCTTCGATAATAATTAAAAATGACTATAAAGTCATGATGGGGTGGTATTTTATTTCATTTTTTTAATATATATTCTGCTTTTTGGCACTTCAAAGCAGATTACATAAAGTAAAATTTGTGCATGGGATATATACATTAGAAAATAAAACTTGAACATAAGTTTATTTCCTAATGTATATATCTTAACATTTATGTTAATTGCATCCAGATTGACAGTTGCTGCCAAGTAGAAAAAATTCATTAATGGCAAACACTGAAAACTAGATAAGGTTGAAGGACACTATCAATGGAAAAAATTAACATGGGATAGAAATGGACTACTCGTAAATAATGGGACATGTGAAAACCCTTTTTGGATTATGTAGAGGGCAAAAGTAGATGTTAAGCTAAGAGGTCATAGTTTAATATATTATATGGATCATTATTTAAGCAAGGTATAGTTTAGATTGCTGTGATTCATGTTTCAGTTTAATGACTGGTTGGGAGTTACTTTTGAATTGATGGCTCTTTTCATTCTTTGGTGAAGAGACCTGTTCCTTGCTCTGATTATTGTAAAACTTTAATATTTGCCTTGTTTTATGTTATAAAGTTGAAATAAAGAGAAACATATCAGTTTTTTAAAGTAACTTTTTCTAACATCAAGATCTTAGAACATATTTTATGTATTTATTTGCATTTTATGATAGGCTGCCTTTTTTTTTTTTTTTTTTTTTTTTTAATTTACCATTAAGTTGGAAATAAAACCTCCAAACTATTAGGAGAAAATGGATTCAACAGAACTAAAAAATAAACAGGTAACTTGGTATTGTAAAGAATGTAGCTAGTACTACTGGGTTTTTTTTGTTTTTTTTAAATAGTGTGAGCTGATTTATACCTTTCATACAAACCAAGGCCCTTGTATAGTAAGAAGACTGTGGCAGAATCACATAGTTAGAAATCTTATTGATCCTCTTCTGACCTAAAACCCGCATGAGGGAGTTGCTGGAGAACTGGACTGTTCTCTGCCTGCTTAATCTTCTGTAATTGGTTGGGCACAGACTATTTTAGACTCCCATTTGCAGTGGTATTTCAACAGGTGAGAACCATGTCTCTTCCCTTTCATGGGACAGAAAAAAAACCATATGCACCCCCCTTCCCATCTACACTCGGCCTCGCATCCCCTGTGGACTGCCCATGCTCCCTATTCCCAAGCCGCTCTGCGGATTTTGTGGTTCCTGAAGCTCTGCAGTGGCAGGAAGGCTCATACATTCGCAGGCCATACCTCCTTCTCCTCCCTTCTGTGCTGGGGGTGGGACCTGTGAGTACACACAGGTTCGGCCAGTCCCTTCTGCTACTGCTACAGCACTGTTTTGGGAAGAAGAGGTGAGGAGGGCTGGGGAGAGCAGGAGCCATGAAGACTGGGAAGGAATGGGAGCGAAAAGGATAGGTGGGAGGGGGGTATGGTGATGACATAGATATGATGCTAGACTCTCTCTGGCCTAGGCCTTCCAATATTTTTACCAAGGTTCCAGTACCCCCTGTCTCATCACAGAACAGTTTGAGCTATTCCAGCTTTTACTACGAGCTTAAATAGGGTCATCTGAATTTTTATCTGCCAAGGGTTTCCTACTTGTGCTGTTGTGGCTAATTAGGTGTATGGTAAAAGCAGAAATATGTACAGTTGCTACACCCTGGATGTCTTAAAATGGCCCCTGCTAGGTGAGATGTTGAAAAGCAAAACTCATTGACCTCCATGAAGACTTCCCCCAGGATATGCTTGATGGAGCTTAGAGACTCTGTTATCTGGGACTGGGAAGTCCAGTGGGATTCAGGACATTTTTGTGACTCTTTCTTTTGACATTTGCTATGCAAAAATTATAAAACAGATCTTGGCATGGCATTAAAACCCACCTGATCAGCACTGTGCAATAGGGCAAGCTATTTGTGGAGACCTATGTTGTGCTCTCAAATCAAGCAGTATCTGGACTCGCAGCCAAAGAATCTTTGTATGCTGTACTGAAAGAAAAGCCCACCACCCATGAGTCAGTCTTTATAAAATTCACAAATTCCTATAGAAAACTCCTTATTGTTAATGATCGTTAAGGGAATTAAAAAAAAAAAGTCTTACCTTCCTAGGTCGGTAGCGATTACTGACCTGGGAGTGGCTGTCTTTCAGTCATTATGCTTGCTACAAGACTAATCCCACTTATTTTATACTCAAATTACATATCTAGTTTTGTGTTTGTTTTTTTCCTAGCTATTCCACAGACTTTGAAGTACACAGAAACTGGCTTGCCATCACCCACAGTCTACCAGTCTCTCAGTGGTATTATGAAGTAAGTCATTTTTATTTGTTAAGGAGGCAAAAATGGGATAGAGCAGAGTGACTACCATGTAGGGACTTCACTGATTTGCTGTAGAACAAAAATTGTATTGGTATTTTTTTTGCATTCAAAATATATTAAGTATCCACCTCTTTTCTCTCTCACCCACTCAATAAGCAATCCTAGTTTGTATTTTATCATAGAAACATAAAATATGACAGCAGCAAAAGACCAAACAGTCCATCCAGTCTGCCCAGTAAGCTTGTGGTAGCATCTGCTGCAACATTCAGGTCACGCCCATACTTAGTTTCCCAAACCGTCAGAGTCAGGGCCCTGTTACCTCTTGCCGTTGGATTAGAGTTAGAGCTGCATCAACAGTATGAAGGCTTATTGGTTTAGGGTAGTAACTGCCACAACAGCAAGTTACCTCCATTCACTCTTTTCTTCATTCCCATCCTCTAGCCTTTAGGGATCCACAGTGTTTACCCATGCCTCTTTAAAATCTTTCATTGTTTTTGTCTTCACCACCTCTTCTGGAAGGGCACACTACCCTCTCCGTGAAGAAATATTTCCTGTCTGTTCTGAGTTGTGCACCCTGGAGTTTCCTTTCGTGACCCCTATTTCTATTGATTTCTTTCCAATGGAAAAGGTTTGTCGATTGTGCATTATTAAAGCCTTTCAGATATCTGAAGGTCTGTATCATATCTCCCCTGCACCTCCTCTCCTGTAGGATATACATATTTAGGTCCTTCAACCTCTCCTCATAAGTCATTTGGAGACCACCCACCATTTTGGTTGCCCTTCTCTTGACCGCCTCCAACTAGTCTCTGTCCCTTTTGAGATGCGGTCTCCAGAACTGAACACGGTACTCCGGATGAGGCCTCACCAAGGACCCTGTACAAGGGGATTATCACATCCTTTTACTTTGGTTATTCCTCTCCATGCAGCCCAGCTTTCTTCTGGCTTTAGCTATTGCCTTGTCACATTGCTTTGCCATCTTCAGATCCCCAGACACTATCACCCTAAGGTCCCTCTCTTGCTCTGTGCACAGCAGCTCTTCACCCCCCATCACATAAAGCTCTTTTGGATTACCTCACCCCAGATTCATGACTCTGCACTTCTTGGCATTGAATCCCAGCTGCCAAATCTTCAACGACTCTTCTAACTTCCTTAAATCACGTCTCATTCTCTCTATTCCTTCCGGCATGTCCTTTCTGTTGCAGATTTTAGTATAATCCGTAAACAGACAAACTTTACTTTCTATCCTTTCCGCAATGTCGCTCACAAAGATATTGAATAAAACTGGTCCCAACACCGATCCTTGTGGCACTCTGCTTAACACTGTTCTACCTTCAGAGTAGGTTCCATTCACCATCACATCCTGCCTTCTACCTGCCAATCAGTTTGTAATCCACCCCCCCCCCCCCCCCACCTTGGCCTTCACTCCCAAGCTTTTCATTTTATTCCAAGCCTCCTCTGCGGGACCTTATCAAAAGCTTTGCTGAAATCCAATCACATCAAGCACTCTTCCTCGATCCAATCAAAAAAATCAATCACATTTGTCTGACAGGACCTTCCCCTAGTGAATCCATGTTGCCTTGGGTCCAGCAATCCTCCTGACTGTAGATAGTTCACTATCCTTTCCTTCAGCAGATTCTCCATTCATTTTCCCATCACCAAGGTGATTCTAACCGGCCTGTAGTTTCCAGCTTCCTCTCCGTTTCCACTCCTGTGGAGCAGGACCACCACCGCTCTTCTCCAGTCACTCGGCACTACTCCCGTTTCCAGAGATCTATCGAACAGGTCATACAGCGATCCTGCCAGCACATCTCTGAGCTCCTCAGTATCCTGGGATGAACCTCATCTGGCCCCATGGCTTTGTCCACTTTGTTTTCCTAGCTCTTCCCATTCATTCTCTCCTGTTAAACGAAGTTTCATCCACCCCATCTCCATCTACAGTCTTGTCGACCAGCAGCGATCCTTCTCCAGGGTCTTCTTTAGTGAACACCAAACTGAAGTATTTGTTTAATATTTCCACCATTTCTTCATCTCTCTCCACACATTGATCTTTGTCACCTTTCAATTTCACTATACCACTTTGGACCTTTCTCTGAGATATCTCAAAAATGTTTTGTCATCTCTCTCTACCTCTTTGGCAATCCTTTCTTCTGCCTGACTTTTAGCTTTTTTGATTTCCTTCTTTGTCTCCCTCAGTTTCACCAGATAGTCTTCCCCGTGTTCATCATTTTGGGATCCTTTATATTTCTTGAATGCTCTTCTTTTCACTTTTATTTTATCAGCCACCTCCTTTGAGAACCAGATCTGTTTCTTATTTCTCATACTTTTTTTGTTTACTTTTCTAACATACAGATTTGTTGCCTTTGTAATTGCTCCTTTCAGTTTGGCCCACTGTTCATCTTAATGTAATTGGTACATACTATCAAGGTGTAGGTGGTAGGACCATCTCTGTACAGCCTAGAGTTGTACGTTTCATGCAGGGCCTGCTTCAATTGAAGCCTCCCCTAAGGCCTCCCACTGTGTTTTGGGACCTCAACGTGGTGATAGCTCAGCTGATGAAAGCTCCTTTTGAGCCTCTGCTTACCTGTGACCTGAAGTACCTGGCCTGAAAGGTCATATTTTTGGTGGCAGTCATTTCAGCATGCAGGGTCAGCAAGCTCCAGGCCTTTTAGTGACTTATCCACCTTTATACTAAGTTCTATCTCAGCAGGGTGGTCTTGCATATGCACCCTAAGTTCCTGCCTAAGGTGGTGACTGATTTCCATCTTAACCAGTCCATCATCCTGCGTATATTCTTTCCCAGGCCCCATTTGCACTAAGGCATATGAGCACTGCACAGTTTGGACTGCAAGCGAGCCTTAGCCTTCTATCTGGAGTGGACAGAAGCCCATAGACAGTCCACCCAACGTTTTGGTTCTATTGATAAAAATAGATTGGGCTTTGCTGTTGCCAAACAGACACTATCCAATTGGCTAGCAGATTGCATCTAATTCTGCCTCCACAGCATTCCTGCCATGCCTAGGGAGCAGAAGACCTGAGTCAAGAGTCAAAGCCAGGCCCTCCTTATGACCAGGCCTCAATTTGTAGACAAAAAGGAACTATGGAGGAGAGAGGGAGCAGAGCAGAGCCAGAACTCTGTATGAACTGGGTCTGGTGGTGAATGCTCTCTGACCTCCAAACACACGTGCTCTCTCACACACATTTACACACACACTGAAAAGAAGAGGTGGAACTCTGTAATAAGCTCAAATTGAGTGCCCGTTTTCCACCCACACACACACACACACACACACACACACACATCCACATGCCCTTTGCACTGGATACAATATTCTAATGAGAGAAATCCAAGCGGTGTATGAAAAGTGAGAAATGTCCTTCTGGCGCTCAAAAGTATACTGCAATGAGCGGATGGATGTCTAAATTGTGCATTCCTATCAAACGTGCATACTTACATGAAGTTAAGTTTTCGTTTTTTGTATCGTTTCCCCAACTGTTACATGTAAACCAATGTGATGTCCCTCGAACGTCGCTATAAAAAAGCTACAAATAAATACGTTACAGAAATCTGCCATGCCTGTTTGCCAAAAATAAAGGAACCGTCCACAGTTTTTTGTTTTTTTTAAGGTGTCCTTTATTTAATAATCATGCTCTGCACCACTAATACTTATATATATTTAGTTAATTGGGGTTAGAACAAAAAATAAAATCTTATTCTAAGCTCTCTAAACAACCCTAGTCTACAAGGGGCACATTTATCGCAACACGGAGGACCACATTTTTTATATTTCTTGTGAGCCCTTGACAGCGAATAAACTTTTTACTCCACCTCCAGAGCTGGAGTTAATTTTCCAGCATAAAAAATGTACATTGGGCACCCAGCCTTTGGGCATGCTTTCCTGCATTGGGCGGTAATGTTTTTGTTTGCAAGAAGTTTACATGTGATGGGCGCTATCCGATATGCTTTGGTTAGGGGGCTGTTTTAGAAGCGTTAATCTTGCTACATCGGAGGCTATTATTGCGCATCTGAAACATGCACCCAACCGTAAGTAAATCCGTACACTAGGCTGGGCGCTGCTTATTGTCAGTCAAATTTTTTAAACCACACAGGCAGAGCATTACTCGGTGAGCTTCTCAAGTACTGCACAATACACAGACCGCTTTCTTTTAAGTAAAATCCTTCTATCTGATAATTTTGAAAGCACTATGGGGTAGATTTTAAAAGCCCCGGGCGTGTAAATCCTGCCGGGGGGGCGGGGCGGCGTTCGGGGGCGTGTCTGAGGACGGGGTGGTGGTCCGGGGGCGGGGCTGAGTGCTCCGGTACAGCGGCCTGTGCCAGGGCAGGGAGCCGGAGGCAGGTGTAACTCAACTAAATAAGGTAGGGGAGGGGGGTTAGTTAGGGCTGGGGGGTGGGTTAAATAAGGGAAGGGAGGGGAAAGGTGGGGGGGACAAAAAAAAAAGTTCCCTCCGAGGCCGCTCTGATTTCGGAGTGGCCTCGGAGGGAACGGAGGCAGGTTGCGCGGCTCGGCGCACGCAGGCTGCCGATTTTTGCGCAGCCTTGCGTGCGCCGACCCTGGATTTTAAAAGATACGCGCGGCTACGCGCGTATCTTTTAAAATCCGGCGTACTTTTGTTCGCGCCGGTCGCATGTACTTTTTTAAAATCTGCCCCTATGTGATGGGAAAAGATCTCCTTTGAATCTGAATTATCCTTAATTAGAAGTGTTCCGTTACCTTCCTTGAGTGTTTTAAAGTCCTGATGAGAAATGTCTGTCCAGATTTATCTTTATTCCTTTAGGCAACTTCAGAATGGACTCTAGATTACCCTCCGCTTTTTGCTTGGTTCGAAAGGGCGCTGTCACACGCAGCTAAGTATTTTGACCGAGAGATGCTTGTCGTCCAGAATCTGAACTACTCCAGCAAGGAAACGGTTCTGTTCCAAAGATTTTCCGTCATCCTCACGGATATTCTCTTCATCTATGCTGTGAGCGAGTAAGTCTGCCCTTGGGGTCCATCTGAGACAGGGCCCGGGGTACATAACAGACAGCAGCAGGCTGAGTATGTTGCACAGATGGGAACGGCTTATTACCACAGCAGATCATTTTTCAGATTTGTTTAATTGAGATTTTAATTAAACAGCTTTGAAGACACAAAACTGGAAGTAGAGCACAAGTATATTACTTTCAACAGTACATTCAAACAACAATATCAAGCACCAAAATCCAAAAGGTCTTGAAACCCTAACATTTGAAAGTACCAGCTAGAGCCACAATAATATAATCCTCCTCAGGTAGCTGGTCAGTTTTGACTATATCTTAATAAATGTTCTTTCCTTGCCTGTA
This sequence comes from Rhinatrema bivittatum, assembly GCF_901001135.1. Lineage (NCBI taxonomy): Eukaryota > Metazoa > Chordata > Amphibia > Gymnophiona > Rhinatrematidae > Rhinatrema > Rhinatrema bivittatum. The sequence goes on along the minus strand of NC_042619.1, from coordinate 30,321,373 downwards.
ACTTTATCATATGCTTAGTTTGTGTTAATCCACTGTTGCCATCTTAGCTTTAGCTTGGAATTTTGTTTGAAGAAAGCAGCATAACGTAACTGCTTGCAGAAATGTCTCCTGCTACTCTGTAAATTGCTTCCACTGCCATTCTGTGACGTGCGTCTCCCATGCCTTAAACATCAGTCTTTGTTAGAGCTGCCATCTGTTCCTTTACCTCGACCCAAACCCTGTGTTCCTCCCAGACCTTGTGTTTACATCTTTTGCAGCCACGAGCAAGTGCGGTGAAGTTTGTTGCAAATGGGAACAATTCATGAAAAACACGCAAAATGGCTTGAAATTTGGTATTTTGTGCTCTTTTTCACCCTGCCCCTTTTGTGAAAAAAAGTCATAATTGCTCCTTGCAAGTAATATATATTTGCGCATAGTTTGCAGTATAGAAAAGTTTACTGAAATTCTGAGTTGCTCCAATGCAATATCACGTAAAGCATCTCCTTAGTTCAGAACTGAGGGAAAACTGGCATGTGGTGATGTTTTCACAAAAAGGTAATTACACCTCGTGTGAGGAGTAGTTATGTTTATTTGGCCATCCTGGGAGCTCAGGTTCATGTGCGAGTTTTCTACCCTGCTTGCTTGCCTGGGTTAGAAAACCTGTGGGTGAATGAGGCTGCTAATCTGTAGCCTTCATTGTTTAAAGGGACCACAAGGCCTGGTGAAAGTCCCTCCCACATCCCTGTGCCACCCATAAATGTGTGAATAAAAATTAGCCCACGTGCGGCACCCCTCCAACATCTATTTTAGAGGCATTGCTTGGTATTTAAAAGACTCGTGCCACAGGCTCAGGGGGAATAAGATGGGTACAATTTCGTTTTAGCTTGCTAATTTTGATCTTGTTGAACAACAGTGAAAATTATTTTATTAATGGATACAAGTGAAACCCATCCATCACTTTGGCATTTGTGATGTCGGTGCTTCAGCTAATTTTCTTTATTGGCCTGGCAGTTTCCTCCTGCCCACTTAAGATTTCCAGCTCGATTGGAACCAGCTTCACTTGGGCTGTGGCACCATGAGCCTTCATTTTACAAATATTTGGGACTTCCCCTTATTTTTATATTCCGCACCCCCTCCCCCCCTACTCAGTCAGTCATCGCAGGAATAGCCCTCAGCTCGGGGCAATAAACCACAATGCCTTCTGGAACCCGGCTAATGTGGGTCCGAGATCCAGTTACTAGGTGCTGCTGTGATGCAATGACAGACTCCCTCTCCCGCCAGGGTCCATGAACGTTCCCTCTTCGGCATCCCTGGCCGGGCTGGTCGCAGACCGCTCAGAGACGGAAACCGGAGCGTCAGGAGACCTCTGGACGAAGATGACAGGAGGATCAGGGAGACAGGAACACTGCACAGCAGGACAGATCAGGAACATGGTGAAGACATTAAGGCGAAGACATCTGGAGCATGGATTGGAGAACAAGATGAGATGAGACGAGAGACCAGGAACAATGACGAAGACACGGGATCCCACACGGAACAGAGTGCCTAGGAGGAGAAACAGACGTGGAGTCCAAAGGAGGACTAACTCCTTGCAAAGGCAACTTGGGAATGAAGCCAGGCCCTCTTTATAGGGCTGAAGAGGTGGATCCAGGAAGTGATGTTATCTGGATGGATCAGGGAGCCACTCCCTCACTGGCCCGTGCCTAAGGAAGGGAAGTAGAGAGTCTGCAGGACCCTGGACAGCGGCTCTGCAGACGCTGATGCTGAGAAGTAAGAGCTGTGCCTCTGCGCAAGCCCCGACGGCAGTGTCCCTGCTGCCGGAGAAAGAATAGGGGTGGCTTCCTGGTGGAGGAGAGCGGGGATTGCGGCCTCCAGGCCGAGATGAAGATGGCAGCGTCCTGCCGTGGAGGGAAGGCCTCCTGGCCTGCTAGGGACGACGTGGGCAGCGGATCCATGCCGCACAGAAGGGCCCTGAAGTCTGCGGTTCCCGTCACGGTGAAAGAAAAATCAGCAGCAGCCTCCTGCTGCGTGGGAGAACCCCAACGCGGCTCCAGCCACGCCGGCACGCTGGTGGCCTGGGCTGCGAGGTAAGAGGTCTCCTGTGGCTCCGGCCGTGGGAGGAATCGCAACATATGGCCATCATAATTGCTAAATGTTCATTCGAGGCAAACCAATTCGATTTGGATACAAAATATGGATGATGTGCAGTCCAGATGGTTTTCCATTTTTGATGCAGATTTATACAGGTGCCAAACATCAGGCACTGATAAAGCTGAAAAAGTTCTACTTGGTACAAGAGTAATTTCGGATTTGATTTCAGTCATTCAAGAGCCAAGAAATCATTGCCTTTTCTTTGATAATTTCTTCACATCACACAACTTGATGGTCGAACTGAAAGAAAAGGGATTTTGAGCAATTGGTGCTGTCAGAGAAAACAGGACTGGGAAATGTCCCCTAATGGCACCTAAAGAACTGTACAAGAAAGATCGTGGGGAATTTGATTATCGTGGTGATGGAGACATCATCTGTGTCTGCTGGAATGACAGCAGTGTGGTCAGTCATGTATGTCCAACTGGATGCCAGCCGCTATTCTCTCAAAGAAAAGAAAAAAGTTCTAATAAAGCAAAAATCATTGGTGTTTACAATCAAGGCATGGGTGGTGTTAATCTTCTTGACCGGCTTTTAGCAGTTTACCACCTAACACTTCGCTCCAAAAAGTGATGGTGGAATTTATTTTCAAATGGCTTGAACATGGATGTTGTGGCTGCTTGGAAAATTCACTGCCATCTGCTAGGAAAAGAAGCAATGAGCCACTTGGACTTCTTACGTGAAATATCTACTGTAGCAATGAAATGTGGTCTTTCAAGCTACCGCATCCGGAAAGGAGGTCCTACAGCACCCATAAGTGCCAATGTAAAGGCATCACAGCCTCACTTCTTGTCCTCAACTTCCCAAGGCCGATGTGCTGTCTGCTCCAAAAATATTAAAAAAAAGTGGTGTGAATTTTGTGGTAAACGTCTACATGAAAAATGTTTTCCAGATTATCATGCTTGATTTTTTCTTATTATTTTTTTGAGTAATTTTCATTTTTATGTATATTAGCTGTAGTATTGCAGTATGTTACAAGAATTACCTGAAATTAAATTTTGACCCCTGTTGATCCCAACGTTCCACTAGTGGACCTGGGATTTTCTCAAAAATCCATAGTCAGATTTCCTTGCAAATTTTTTTTATACCAAATTTGGGTCTAGTTAACTAAGATATGTAAAAAGGGGCATCAGAAAATAATTCCTTCAATGAACAGGATCTAAAAGGTTAAGTTGTAAAGAAACCTTGCTATTCCACATTGTTTTGAACTGTATCAGCTGCTTCTGATTTTTTTTTTCTTCTGGTTTTGGTTCAGATGTTGCAAAACAATAGATGGCAAGAAAACCATGCAAGATCTTCTGGCACAACCTGTGTTCATCCTGTCTGTCCTGCTTTTGTGGAACTTCGGTTTGTTAATTGTGGATCATATCCTTTCACTAAAATCTCACAGCTGGCAGCAGCTGCAGTCACTGGCTCGTCTAAGGTACTTGTTGGCTAAAGCAAAAATCCCCATTCATTTGAGTTTGAGCTTCCTGAGTGAGTCTCTGCTCCAGAACTGGGAAAAGGAAAGAAGCCAGGAAAAGCTCCACCAGAAAACCCAGTGGAAAGTTTCTACAACTTTTTCACTTGGAAATAAAGGTCAGTATTTATAGATATACCATTTTTATTGGACTAATTTAATACTAGTTTTCTTTGAGTTGCGCACTCTTCATCAAGTCAAAACAAAATGAGCAGGTCGAGTCTAAGGATGATGTTAACCTGTAAATCATTTGTCACAGTGGTGTGGTGGTAGGAAAGGCATGAGAGGAAGGGCCGTATTGAGCAGAGGCAGCAGAGTTCAGTGGTAGTGAGTTAGAAAGCCCATAGCTCTTGTTAAATCCTCCTTATGTTGATGTCTTTTTGTCATTTTAATTTCAAATGTCTTCCATTCTTGGGTAGCCCTTAATTTACTTTTTAGCATCCTGATTGTAAAGTTAATGATGCAATTATCTGGTCCCACACACACTTCCCCCACTGAGGTGTTGCCTTCAAGTTTCTTTGTGCTGATCTGCTCATTTTATTTTGACTTCATAAAGAGTGTAACTCCAAACAGCCACTCAAAAAAAAAATCTAGTAAGTTAGTCCAAAAAAAGTGGATTTCTGGCAGCCACACTGCAGCCTTCCTAAAATGAATTCTGTAGATTTGAGAGCCTCAGGAAGGCCGGGCATGCTGGGATATTACAGGGGTATGTGAGTGAGGAGGGGAAATAATTGTCATTAGTATTCAAAAAAAGAGAAGCAATAAATGAGTATCCCCATTCAAAAGGATCTAAGGAGGGAGGGGAACAAATTCGCAAAATCATCACTTATACAGAAAAGTTCTTCACAGCACAGTAAACAATTTGTCCAGCGTGGATGACCCAAACTTTTTTTTTTTTTTCCAAGAATAGTTTCTTCAGAAAAAATGTTTCCTTCTGCTTTCGTGAGTTTTTTGGTTTTTTTTTTTGAGATCGGTTTGGTACTGATGTGACATGAGAAGTGACGTTAACATGAGCTTCCCTGTTGAAGATCTGCTGTTGGGACGTGCTTGGCATCTTGGGGAGGTTATAATTTTTTTTACAGTTTTGAAAGTTTTTGAAGTTTTGCAAAATTTTATTGTAAGGACTTTTAGCACTCGCAAGGGGTAAATTTATTACAAATACAATACAGTTCAGCGCAGATTGTGCTGTACAGCAGAGAACGTACAACGGCACGTAAGGAATTTAGGAAGTAAAGTAGAAACCATTCCTAAAAAAAAAAAAAAAAGTTGACTTGTTTACTGTACGGTGGAGACATTTTCTGTATGATATAACTGATTTTCATCGTTTGTTTCCTCTCCTTGACTGGCTACTAAATACTGTGCCAGTATCTAAAGGGGTTTTTTTCCCCATAAAAGGTTCCGTAAAATTTCTAAACCGACTAAGGAATGTTCTTAGTTTTCCGTTGTTCCTGCCCGTTTCCATAGATACTCAGGATGAAAGCGCTAGCAATACACGGCCATGCAACCGTAATGTGGGCATTGGTCGTGGTATTGTAAGCCAGGGGAGTGTTTTATAACTCACCGGCTGCTCCATAGACCTTCCTTGCTAAGTGACGATAGGAAATCAAAGGTTTTCTGCCCTCGGTCCTTCACTCTGTATTCAGATATCCATTTTCAGTACAACGGCTTTTTATTTGGTTTGATGCTTCTGTCAGTTGCTCGATTGTTTCAGGTAATTATAATAAACTGCTATTTGGGAGCCTCCTTGTTTTGTTTGACTAAGGCCTTTCAAGCGGCCGTCGTGTTGGCTGAAAAGCCTAATGGACAGAAGATGTGTCCAATGGGACAGTTGGGCCATTACAACACAGAAAACACTTTTTATGGAGGACCATGTTAATATTCTAAACCCTTCTAAGCTTGTTTTAAATCTATTAGCTGTATTGCTTTTATTGGCTGAGACACAGGCAAACAGCTGCTCCAGCAGAGTCAAGCCAGTATTCCCAGGTTAGCTTTGACCAGACAGCATGTGAAATTTACTCTGTTGTTAAAAAGTTCATTTGTGAGGGCTGTTCAGTCTTCTGCTCCCTGAGCTGGCTGGGTAGCATTTCACAAGCCTTGGAGGGAAGGAAGACCTAGTCATTGCACAATAGCAACACCTAGTGGTTGGATTTAGGGTTCATGATTGCAGGGTTCCAAGGAGTCCTGATGCATGGCCTCTCCCCCTCACCCACGCTGAGGGCTATTGCAGTAATGACTGGGCTAAGTGTATTGGGAGGAGGTATAAAAACAGAGGCAAAACCGCTAGGTAGTTGCAAATGAAGGTCCACAGTGCCAGATCCCATCCTGAATAGGCTGGAATCCCGAATTAACAGGAGGAAACTACCATGCCAAAAAAGGTTTGTTCTCAACATGTGGCAGAGCTGGTACTTCCTGAGGATCCCAGATCAAACAGGATAATAGAGCAAAGCTGTGACCCGTGTTTCAGAATCCTCCATAGATGCCACACCTGCAAAAACAGCTGTTGCTATTCTCCACTTGCCCTGTGTTTTAGGCAGTAAACGGGGGAAAATCAGAAAACCAACTTCTTAATTTTATTCAAGTTCTTATGTTCTGTCTTTTTCAAACAGGTAATACAAGGTGGATTCCATCATCATACACATTACACCATGAAACATATTAAATACATTTTTTAAATTACACATATATTACCATTATTATTTTTCATGCTTTTCCAGCAATACAATCACAGTACTGAACAAAGACTTACCTAACATTATAAAAAGAAATAAAATCAACATAACATTGGATATTATTTTCCAGAATAAATATCCCTGAGTAGCAATATTATCTGCCTTATATCAGTTAAAACAGTTACGAGATAATGTAATATATACAATATAGCATTTTCTATATTTTATATATATAAAAAATTGATATTACAGTTTGTACAGTGTTTTGTACCCAAGCAGGACTGCAGTACAGCTTAGTTATAATAGTTCAGAAACATGCATGCAGCCATTTCTAGGGTAGATATCCTAGGGACCATAAGCGTGCTAGTGTTACAAGTGAGATCATATCATTGGAGCCAGCTGAAGTGTGTGATATGCCTTCTTGTGAAAGTACGTGTAACATAGCGCTGCTGCTGCTGCTTTACTAACAAATCTTCCATTTTATGCAGGTGAGTACTGGCAGGCAGCCAGAGAATGCCTTCTCAGCCCCAGATGCAGTCCTTCAGTGGCAAAGCTGAGCCAAGAACCTTCGGCGTGGCGTGCACCATCAGCATGGGTCATAATGTAGAATGGTGGGACGCTAATATTTCCCTTGGTAGTGAAATATCTGCTGTGGCAATGTCAGTTCAGAGTGGTTGTCAACACAAAATAGACCCCGGTGGCACCTGCTGAGAGAAAATTGCTCTGAAAAAGAAACCACATTCTCGCTGTCTTTGCAAGCACTGACCAAAACGTCAGTGGGAAGACACGATCATTTTTTTTTTTTTTTTTTAAATAATGCTTTCATGGGCCAACTAGCTGGATTTTATTTTTTATAGTGAATTTCTGGCATTTATCAAATTGGCAGAGGGAAAAGCCCTGGTAGTTAGTGTAATAGACTGGAAGCCAAGTAGCACAGCTCTTCTGGCACTGATATCCCATTTGAATTGGAGCATGTCATTTTATCTTCCTTTGTCAATTTAGGTGCTAATTTACTTCAGGGCAGGAACTCATGGTAACTGTGTGTTACGGTAATTATTGTAAGGCACCCTGTTTTTTATATCTCTATATAAATGACAAAATACATAAAACTGGGGCAAGACCACCACCTTATTTCATGTAAATAACCCAAGAGCAGTCAGGTGAACAGACTTGATCCACTGACTCAAAGAGCAGGGTTTTTTTACCCCTCTGCCAAACCAGCAAGCTGCCACGCCCCCTGAAATGACAGATTTGGGGGTTCCCCCTTAATTCTAAGGAAGAATAATATTGGTGTTTTTTTATATCTGACAGAGGAGGCATTTGGAAGGAGCGTTACTCTTTGCTGCTCTTCTCAATTTCAAACACATTTACCTCTACGTTGCCCCAGCCTATGGTGTGTATTTGCTACAGGCCTATTGCTTCACTGCGTGGAAGCCAGGTAAGGTAACTCCGATTCTGCAAAACCTTTCTGCATCGTAGGGAACAGCTGCTGGTTTGACAGCAAAGATTTAATATAAAAGTAAAGAACACTACCTTGTTCTGATCTGTAAGAATACCTCTTACAGATAGATGACCTGCATTGTCTTGTCTGCCAAACATCAGAGAATCTGTGCTTTTGGAAAATAGGAAAGATTATTCTTGTATGCACTTTGTGTTTTTTTTAAAGAAATATCTGGCTGTCTGAGCACATGTAAAGCTTTGCTCACATGGAACATGTTGATTTGATGCTATATTTTTTGTTTGCATTTTTTATTTTTAAGAGTTGACAGTGGGTGTGGTTTAATTGGTGAATACCTAATAAAATGGTGTATTTCTACATTAATGTGCTTTGCTGGTGATCAGGTGTGACTGTGTACATACATTTCTGATAATCTGAGAATCAATTGTATATTTGAGTTTTCTTTGGATAAGAGCATATATACAGACACCTCTCTCCTAGCCATTCAAAATAAAATCACGAATCTTCTGACTCAACTTCCTTCCAAAATCGCCCCCCTTCCATCATCTCTACTGCCTCCCATCAAAAACAATCACCTCGTATTCTTTGAACCTACCACAGCTGCCGAAATCCAAACTATCCTTAGAAGAATGAAACCTTCTTCGCACCCAGCGGACCATATCCCTACCAAACTTCTTCTTTCAATCCCAGACACTATATCCAAAACACTGGCAGACATCATCAACTGTTCACTCTCTCAAGGTGCCTTCCCTGAAGACCTCAAACAGGCCTCTCTCAAACCACTCTTAAAAAAACCAAACTTGGAACCAAATGACCCTAACAATTACCGACCTATAGCCAATCTTCCTTTCATTGCCAAGATTATGGAAAGGCTGGTGAATTCCCAATTATCAGACTACATTGAAGATAACAAACTGCTATACGCCTCGCAATATGGATTCCGCAAGAACCTAGGCACAGAATCCCTCCTCACCTCCCTCACAGACCTCCTTACTCTTGGCATAGACAAAGGACAATCCTTCATATTGGTCCTTCTAGATCTTTCAGCAGCCTTTGATACCGTCAATCATTCTATTCTCTTAAACCAATTATCTACAATAGGAATTTCTGGATTGGCGCTCTCCTGGTTCAAATCGTTTCTCACTAACAGAGGTTATAAAGTTAAAATCCAAAATAAAGAATCATCACGTTTCGACTCGACCATTGGAGTCCCTCAAGGCTCCTCTTTATCCCCTACACTCTTTAACATTTACCTCATGCCTCTTTGTCAACTCCTCACCAACCTCAACTTAAATCACTTTCTTTATGCAGACGACATACAAATACTGATCCCCATCAAAGAATCTTACTCAAAAACACTTGATTTCTGGGAGTCCTGTCATCAAGAAATCAAAAACCTCCTCAACAGCCTAAATCTGGTTCTTAACTCCAATAAAACAGAACTATTACTCATTTCTCCGGAGAACAACAATCCTTCAACTTGTCTTCCAACCAACCTACAAACTACTCAAGTAAGAGATCTAGGTGTTCTAATTGACAATAAACTAAACTTCAAAGCCCACATAAACAAAACAACCAAAGACTGCTTCTATAAGCTGCATGTTTTAAAAAGAATAAGACCCCTCTTCCACACCAAAGACTTCAGAACCATCCTCCAAGCTCTCATATTCTCCAAATTAGACTATTGTAACTCTACGTTACTTGGCCTCCCCTCCTCCTACACCAAACCGCTCCAAATGGTCCAAAATGCAGCAGCCAGACTACTAACTAACACCAGGAAGAGAGACCATATCTCCCCAGTCCTAAAAGACCTCCACTGGTTACCAATTCATTTCAGAGTAATTTACAAATCTATCACCTTAATATACAAAATCATTCACCAACACACTACAATTGACCTACAAATTCCTTTACGTCCACACATATCCACAAGACCGACCAGAGAAGCTTACAAAGGATGCCTCATTGTTCCACCTACCAAAACCACTAACCACAGTACCTTAAGACACCGAGCCTTCTCCACAGCAGGCCCACAATTATGGAACACTATCCCACCAGATCTCAGAAGTGAGCCATGCCTCCTAACTTTTAGGAAAAGACTTAAGACATGGCTGTTTAGGCAAGCCTTCCCGAACTCCACTTAACACGCCAACCATTAAAGACTCCACTCAGCAACTATATATTTCGGATTATGTATATATACTGTACTATTGTATATAATTAACCTCCTCTCTCTCTCTCTATTTTTCCTCCTCCCAGTTTACAGCCCCTGTTAATTGTAACTGCATCTCTTCATCACGTTTAGTTATGTTCTTGGTTTGTTCTTCACACCCCTGTTTCATGTAAACCGGCATGATGTGAACGCTTTCATGAATGCCGGTATAGAAAAACCTTAAATAAAATAAATAAATATTGATGAGAATGCTGATTTTGTCTAGATGGATCTGTCATATGGCGCAGTTTCAGCTTCCTGCGTGTGATTTCTCTGGGCAGAATTGTCTGCTTTGTGTTTGGCCTTTCACTGGGGCCCTTCATAGTTCTGGTAAGTAAGGAAATGCCTCTCTTCTTCTTTTTTAACACTAAAGAATCATTATGTTTAACAAGGAAAATGTGAACGCTGTACTTCTCGTATCGCTGACTTTTGACCAATATCTGTGACATTCTAACTAGCTTGTGATGATGAATACAGCTCCTTGACTTGGAAGTGATTTATCCATGAGACTTCCTGTTAAGTCACAAATATGATGGCATAGAATGAGACAAATTTGGAAAATACATTGTAAAATGTAATCAATGAGGGCCAATAATAAAATGGCTACAAATATTCTATCATCCACAAAAATAATCCAAAAACAAAAATGATATACGGTAACTAAATACTTACATTATTTGTTGTTAATTGATGTATGTACTACTTAATCATAAATTTATCAAAATTAACCAAAGCATAACACAAAGTAAGATACACAGATAAAATGCAAATGCTGCAGCACAAAAAATTTAAAAATATATAAAAAATTGTTTTTCTTAGAGAGACTCTTTGTCAGTCACATCCCAGCATGTTTTGCTGGTATATTTATTTATTTATTTATTTAAGTTTTTTTATATACCAACATTCAAGACGGTAGTCCCATCATGCTGGTTCACAAGAAACAGGGGTGAAACTCAAATAAACTTTACAATTTGAACAATGGTGCAGAAAAGCAGTTACATGTAACAGGGAATCAATAACTTGGGGTAAGAAGGGAAATGAAGATCAGATATATATATATATATACAAAAACATTATGAGGTGGCTATTAATGATTGATGATTTAAGGGAGTTAAGTAATGTTTGAGTTAGGAAAGGCCTGCGTGAACAGCCACGTCTTGAGTCTTTTCTTGAATGTTGAGATCTTCTTATATCTTATGAAGAGAGTCCAAATCTTCTCATACCAAAATGAAGGATCCAAAATCACTCAGTATCAGTATGTCTCATCTTTCAAATAGCTAAATGACTCCACCAAAGTAGGGAAAATTACAAGCGCTGGAAAACATTAGATATCCTCCATCGGAGCTTTCCCAATGTGAGACAAGTCCACATATCCATCAAAGGACATATGTCAGCTGTCAGTCTTACATCACAAAGTATCTTGAAAATATCAAAAATATGCACAAAATACAGCAACAATTCATCAAATATATACAATAAAAAGAAATAAAGTTCTCACCCCTCCTTACACAGCTTGCTAGCAAAAACCCCCCCACCTAACTCAAGCAACTGCCATTCTTCAAAATAAAACATGTGACATTGTACCACCAATCATAGGAGTATTGATATATCTCAAGACATAAAAGCCTTAAAGAAACACCACCCAATCAATTTGCCTATTCATACCGAAAGGGAATACAGTATTTATATCAAATATCCATTGCTGTTTAGTATGCAATAAACATACATTTAAATCCGCACCATGTTTTATTTTGTGTTGAAATAGAAAAAAATGGAGATTCTCCACCCCATAGCCCTTGTCATACCAATGCTGAACAAGTAGGACATCCATGTATCTACCCCAAATTTTATACAATGTTCAATAATTCAAATCTTAACCTTATGTATGGTCTTACCCATATACATCAGGCCATAGAAACTGCAAATTATATATATCTTACAGAGTTTTTCGCAAGTAGTAGACGAATTCAAAACTGTTTACCAGAAATAGAATTCTGTAATATTTAATGATAAAGCACAGACAGAACAGTGTGAGCAACACAGATAGTCCAACAGGTCAAGAGATCAAATTCACAGAACCAGCCAAGGAAGCAGATAATGCCAAAATGTCCTGAATGGTATGAGGATGCTGAAAATAAAAAAATAGGAAGGTGTTCCAAACCCATAAAACCTTGTGCCAAGGACCAATTTTTTTTTTATTTTTTCAAATGATCTCATCAACATGGCGCACTTGATTAGAATAAGGGAGAACACATTCCAAACGGGGAGAGTTATCAGACTGCTTAATAGATAAAAGTAACTCCCACTTAACATGCAACACACGCTTATAAGCAAGATGGATCACTGAATGGAGATACCCTATTGCTAAAATAAATGTTGGTACATCTCCACTGGATATTTCTTATAGTTTGAAATTGAGGTAGAAATTCTTCTGAAATGGAATTGCCTCACAGGTATGTTTTCCCTAATATGTCGGGGGTGGCAACAATCAAACCGCAATAAACTACTGCAGTCAGTAGACTTTCTAAAGATGGAGGTAGAAAAACCATCCAAATCCCACCCACATACCAAACAAAAAGCATGAGATGTGCTTACTTTGTAAGTAAAATGCAAGTTCGAACCTCAAGCATTTAAGTACTCAAAAAATAAAGGTAAAAATGTGTCCTGTGCACCACACCATACAACATCTATATGGCATAGCCATAAAACATCAGACCAAAAATTTCAGCAGTAAATCCAACTGTCCTTAAAAGCTGACACATACAGACAAGCGATATTTGCATACCAAGTGTCTGTGGTATGCAAATGCATCTCATGCATATTCATTGTAGGATATCCTGAAAACCCGACTGGCTGTGGGGTCCCCAGGACAGGTTTGGGAAGCTCTGCCCTAGTGGGCCCCATCGTAGTACACAAATCTGGGAAAATTTATCCCCAAAGGCAAAATAATTCCTAGTCAAAGCTATAGTTGCCAGATCAACCTAATAAGATGGGAGAGTTAGAGTGTATAGCAGCAAATGATGAGATTGACATAATTGGCATCACAGAGACTTGGTGGAAGGAGGATAACCAATGGGACAGTGCTATATCAGCGTACAAATTATATCGCAATGATAGGGAGGATCAACTTGGTGGGGGTGTGGCACTTTATGTCCGGGAGGGTATAGAGTCCAACAAGATAAAGATCATACAAGAGACTAAATGCTCAGTAGAATCTATATGGGTAGAAATCCCATGTGTGTTGGGTAAGAGTATAGTGATAGGAGTGTACTACCGTCCACCTGGACAAAATGGTCAGACAGATGATGAAATGCTAGAGAAATCAGGGAAGCAAACCAATTTGGCAGTGCAATAATAATGGGAGATTTCAATTACCCCAATATTGACTGGGTAAATGTAACATCAGGACTTGCTAGAGACATAAAGTTCCTGGATGTAATAAATGATTGCTTCATGGAGCAATTGGTTCAGGAAACAACAAGAGAGGGAGCTATTTTAGATTTAATTCTTAGTGGAACGCAAGATTTGGTGAAAGAAGTAACGGTGGTGGGGCCACTTGGCAACAGTGATCATAACATGATCACATTTAAACTAATAACTGGAAGGGGGACAATAAGTAAATCTGCAGCTCTAACACTAAATTTTAAAAAGGGAAACTTTGATAAAATGAGGAAAATAGTTAGAAAAAAACTGAAAGGTGCAGCTGCAAAGGTTAAGTGTCCAACAGGCTTGGACATTGTTTAAAAATACAATCCTAGAGGTGCAGTCCATATGTATTCTGCGCATTAAGAAAGGTGGAAGGAGGGCAAAACGATTACCATCATGGTTAAAAGGTGAGGTGAAAGAGGCTATTTTAGCCAAAAAAACATCCTTCAAAAATTGGAAGGATCCATCTGAAGAAAATAGGACAAAACATAAGCATTGTCAAGGTAAGTGTAAAACATTGATAAGACAGGCGAAGAGAGAATTTGAAATGAAGTTGGCCATAGAGGCAAAAACTCATAATAAAAACATTTTTAAATATATCCAAAGCAAGAAACCTGTGAGGGGAGTCGGTTGGACCATTAGATGACAGAGGGGTTAAAGGGGCTCTTAGGGAAGATAAGGCCATTGTAGAAAGACTAAATGAATTCTTTGCCTCCATGTTTATTAATGAGGATGTTGGGGAGATACCAGTTCCAGAGATGATTTTCAGGGGTGATGAGTCAGACGAACTGAACGAAATCACTGTGAACCTGGAAGATGTAGTAGGCCAGATTGACAAACTAAAGAGTAGCAAATCACCTGGACCAGATGGTATGCATCCTAGGGTTCTGAAGGAACTCAAAAATGAAATTTCTGATCTATTAGTTAAAATGTGTAACCTATCATTAAAATCATCCATTGTACCTGAAGAATGGAGGGTGGCCAATGTAACCCCAATATTTAAAAAAGGCTCCAGGGGCGATCCGGGTAACTATAGACCAGTGAGCCTGACTTCAGTGCTGGGAAAAATAGTGGAAACTATTCTCAAGATCAAAATCGTAGAGCATATAGAAAGACATTTAATGGGACACAGTCAACATGGATTTACCCAAAGGAAGTCTTGCCTAACATCTGCTTCATTTTTTTGAAGGGGTTAATAAACATGTGGATAAAGATGAACCGGTAGATGTAGTGTGTTTGGATTTTCAGAAGGCGTTTGACAAAGTCCTTCGAGAGGCTTCTACAAAAACTAAAAAGTCATGGGATAGGAGGCGATGTCCTTTCTTGGATTACAAACTGGTTAAAAGACAGGAAACAGAGAGTAGGATTAAATGGTCAATTTTCTCAGTGGAAAAGGGTAAACAGTGGAGTGCCTCAGGGATCTGTACTTGGACCGGTGCTTTTCAATATATATATAAATGATCTGGAAAGGAATACGACGAGTGAGGTTATCAAGTTTGCGGATGATACAAAATTATTCAGAGTAGTTAAATCACAAGCAGACTGTGATACATTACAGGAGGACCTTGCAAGACTTGAAGATTGGGCATCCAAATGGCAGATGAAATTTAATGTGGACAAGTGCAAGGTGTTGCATATAGGGAAAAATAACCCTTGCTGTAGTTACACGATGTTAGGTTCCATATTAGGAGCTACCACCCAGGAAAAAGATCTAGGCATCATAGTGGATAATACTTTAAAATCGTCGGCTCAGTGTGCTGCAGCAGTCAAAAAAGCAAACAGAATGTTGGGAATTATTAGGAAGGGAATGGTTAATAGAACGGAAAATGTCATAATGCCTCTGTATCGCTCCATGGTGAGACCGCACCTTGAATACTGTGTACAATTCTGGTTGCCGCATCTCAAAAAAGATATAGTTGCGATGGAGAAGGTACAGAGAAGGGCAACCAAAACATTGCTTGTTTTATTTGGATTCTCTTTCATATTGTTAGTTATATGTATCAAACTCGTTGTATGTATCAAGTTGTTATTCTGTAAACCGGAGTGAAGGCATTTTTTGCTATACTTCGGTATAAAAAAGACTTTAAATAAATAAATAAATAAATAAATAAAATGATAAAGGGGATGGAACAGCTCCCCTATGAAGAAAGGCTGAAGAGGTTAGGGCTGTTCAGCTTGGAGAAGAGACGGCTGAGGGAGGATATGATAGAGGTCTTTAAGATCATGAGAGGTCTTGAACGAGTAGATGTGACTCGGTTATCTACACTTTCGAATAATAGAAGGACTAGGGGGCATTCCATGAAGTTAGCAAGTAGCACATTTAAGACTAATCGGAGAAAATTCTTTTTCACTCAACGCACAATAAAGCTCTGGAATTTGTTGCCAGAGGAGGTGGTTAGTGCAGTTAGTGTAGCTGGGTTCAAAAAAGGTTTGGATAAGTTCTTGGAGGAGAAGTCCATTAATGGCTATTAATCAATTTTACTTAGGGAATAGCCACTGCTATTAATTGCATCAGTAGCATGGGATCTTCTTAGTGTTTGGGTAATTGCCAGGTTCTTGTGGCCTGGTTTTGGCCTCTGTTGGAAACAGGATGCTGGGCTTGATGGACCCTTGGTCTGACCCAGCATGGCAATTTCTTATGTTCTTATAGAAACAACATTGATCTAAACTTTGGTCCAGTGTTGTCCAGATAATTTCAGTGGTAGCAAATTGTGAAATATTAGAATACAATGATTCGATACTGAAGGTAATTACACACCAGTTCCTTCGATATCGGAATTGTACAACTACTGGATGAAATGCGAAGAATCATGAACATATTGAACGTAACTAAGGAACAAAAGGTTGTAAAAATGTATCAATGGAAAGAGGCTGTAGCCCTAAGCCAATAGGCCTGCTTGGGGACTGATATGAAGGATTTAGGTATCTTTGGCATGATATAAAAAAAACAAAACAGAACCTATGGGGTCTTTTCAACCAAAAAATCAGCTTTCTTTTCAGTAACTAACCTTAGTCACAAGCCCTCGAACACAATGCCAGAAGTTAGTTCAACAAATTCTAGTGTAGGATCAACTGGCAAGCTCATATAGTTGGTATCCAAAGTTGACGAAATACCTCCATGTTCATAAGCCCATGCTGTCCAAAAGGACAAAACCTGCCCCTCTTGTCTGCCGGTTTTATCATGATCTCGGAGTCAGAAGAAGGAGAACCCAAAGCTGGTCCCTCAACCCCAGACGGATAAGGAATGATTTTTTTTTTTTCATATTCTAATCGAAGAACTACGATCTTTTTACACTACACCATACATTAAAATGTCAATAAAGGACTGATGACCCTCGGGGCATCCATGTCGACAGCCTTCTCACTATAGAAATATTCTCCCTCTCATTAAACTGATTTTGAAAGAATACTTTCAATTTTTGTAAAAAGACCAGAGTTTGAAAAGGATAATACTGCAAAATGCTGTAGGACCAAAAGTACGACCTTTATTCAAAACATGAATTTCATCAGATTTATAACTGTATTTTGTCATGTGCGAAAATAATCACATAACTATACAGGGCTGCGGGACCAAAAGATCCAATCTCCCCTGCTTCCATTCGGACATCTCTGAAGCTGCCAGACTTTAAAAAAAAAAAAAATTAAAAAAAATCCAATTACTCCCCCAATAAATCTTTTGTGGAGGAATCTAATGTAACTACTTTCGTAGGTTTATAACTACAGGAATATACATTTTACATACTTTTTTTTAGGTTATTAAGGTTGAAAGTATTCTTTCAACATTTTAGTACTATCTAATTTTTTTGGCTGATTCTATGAATTTGATCTCTTGACATATTTGGTTAATTTTGATACATTTTGTATGATTAAGTATTAATAAATATTCTTTTGTTAGTTGGTTTATTTGAGAGAGTATTTAGTGTTATCACTTTTTGTTTTTGGATTATCAATGAGGGGGTAGATACGTAAAAGACCCATGTCCCAGTGGGCAACAGTACACACTGCCCTGCAGGAGACCTGGGTTCAATTCCTGAACTCTGCTCCTGCTTCTTGGACGGGCAGTGCTGCTGCAGCAGCAGAGATCACAGCCCCGCAAAGGGAGGGAGTCTCAGCCATTGTGCAACAGCGACACCTACTGGCTGGAGCGGGGTACGCGCAAACCGGGTGCTGAAAGGAGCCATCAATGCTTAGAGGGGAGGGTTGAGTGTAAAAGTGGTGAAATCCCTGTAATAAAAAAATAGTATAAAAATAGAAAGGTCTTGCTGCCTCTCAGACTGAGCCAGGAGAATGGAACAACTAAGGTTAATATGGACTTTGAAAGTTTGTAGGGCTACATACTTTACATTAAAAAAAACAAAAACAAAAAAAAAACGTGTTTACCTGCTGCCTTCCCCTTCCTCTGTCTCAGAGCCCCCAGCTGATTCTATTCAGAAGGGTCAGACCAGCATTTTTGAGTGCAGGTTATTACTATATCTGTTCACGGAACAGCCAAAATTACTATTATAGAATATGATGACAGATAAAAACATATGGCCTATCCAGTCTGGCCATGCACATCTCCTCCTCAGCTTTATGGTCCCTTCCTCTCCCTCAGAAATTCTCTGTTCTTGCCCCATGATTTCTTGAATTCTGACACTGTCCTTTTGTTTTCATCACCTGCACAGGAAATTTGTTCCATGTGATGTCTTCTGCAAATAAATATTTCTTTAGATTATTCCCAGGTCTGCCCTGTTTCACCCCATAGCCTCTGTTCCATTGACAGAGGCTCACCTCTTGAGCATTGGAGATATTTAAATGTCTCTTTCATATCTCTCTCTTCCTCCAAGGGTATACATGTGTAGATGTTTAAACATCTGTCCCTATATGCTTGTTGATGAAGAATGTTGACCATTTTAGTAGCTGCCCTCTGGACAGACTTCAGTTTTTATCCTTTGTCTGTGCAGTCTCCAGAATTGTGCACAGTACTCCAAATGAGGTCTCACCAGATACTTTTATAAAGGTGATATTGCATCCTTTTTTTCCTACTGGCTCTGTCTCCCTGTGCACCCAAACATCCTTCTGGCTTTTGCCGTTGCTTTATCTAACTGTTTGGCCACCTTGAGATCAAATATGATCACCCCCAGATCCCACTCTTGTTCTGTACACTGAAGAACATCACCTTCTATACTGTACTGCTCCCATGGATTTTTGTAACCTAAATGCACGTCCCTGCATTTAAATCTTAGCTGACAGAGACTAGACAATACTTCAAGCTTCACTAGCCCTCTTTGTGTTGCATACCCTGTTGCAGATTTTTGTATCATCCACAAAAAGGCAAACCTTTCTTGACAGCCCTTCTACATTATCGTTAATAAAAATATTGAACAGTACCAGGCCACACCACTGGTAAAATACCCCTTTCCTCTGTTTACCACTACCCTTTGTCGCTTCTCACTCAACCAGTTTGTAACCCAGTCAGTCACTTTAGGGCTTATATCTGGGGTGCTCAGTTTGTTTATAAGTTGCCAATATGGAACCGTGAAAAGCCTTGCTGTAATCCAAGTGCACTACATATAGCGCTCTCCCCTGTTCCAACTCTCTGGTCACCCAGTCAAAGAAACTGATCAGATTCATCTGACAAGGCCTGCCTCCTGCAAAAAAAAACATGCTACTGCTGCTACTACTACTAGTCGGGCATATTTGTAGTAATTAGTTGAGACATTACTACTGTTTTCACAGAAAATGGACTCTGTAGCGGAGGAGCCCTCAAGGAATTGCAGCATTTCAACCAGCCACTAAAAGCAGACAGGCGAGGAAGGGGAGAAGCAGCTTAACAATGTAAAAAGATCAGTTAGAGCTGGTTACTTCTTAGCCACAGACTTTAGCTAGAACCTTCAAAGAAGGTTTATGCGCAGAAATCTGCTTTGAATATTCTCGGGTGTGCTCATAATGCACAAAATGACTCCTACCTGAGCAGGTGTAACTTTGTGCTGGTGACTTTATATGCATAGTTTTGAAATCAAGCATGCACATAAATCCTGCTCCTGCCCCAACTCTGCCGCCACCCCCTGTAATGTTAGTATGTGCATAAAACCAGGGCATATGTTCATAAGTATCTTTGAAAATTACCTGTTTAATGTCTTTACGCTCATTTAAAAATCAAAACTACCTTGTTTAAACTGTGCGCCATGACAGGCGGGTGCTGTACATTTTGGTGGTAACAGTCTGTGTTAAGAGTACGTGCTTTTCACGTAAAAGCAGAGTGCTGATTTAAAGGCTGTGGGAAGAGCTAATAGCAGAGGGGTGCTCTTTTCTAATCTTTATTGGCCTCAATTCTGCAAGATTTGAAGGGGTGAAAAAGAAATTACGCACAGAAGTAAATTTCTGCAGGACTGACCTGAACGTCTGCCAAGCTGGCCCAAGTCTGTCTTGCAACATGAAAAAAAAAATTCAGTGGGCTATGTCTTCAAACATTTTGCCCATTTTTATGGTTCCCAGATTTTTCAGCTTTTATATATAACTAGCCGTTAAGCCCGTAACAACGGGCTACATTTAAAAAAAATTTTTCGGTCCATTTCCTTCCCCCCTCCCCTCACTCTCTCCTCCCTCTCTCCCCACTCTCTCCTCCCACTCTCCCCCCTCCCCTCACTCTCTCCTCCCCTCACTCTCTCCTCCCTCCCCTCATTCCCCCCCTCTCTCATTCCCCTCCCCTTTCAGCTCATCCACAACCGATAACGGGGGCTGTCCCTCCCTCCCTCCCTCGCGCGCGCCGCTACTGCTGCTCCCGCTCCTGCTTGTCGTCGCCGCTGCCACCGCTGCTCCTGCTCCTAGCGACCCAGCGCCATTCTGTTTTTCGGGCACGCTGGCCAACGTGCTCGCCCGCGCATGCGCGGTAGAGCTGCTCTCTACTGCGCATTTGCGGCACGTCGGTCAGGGCTCCCTTATCTAGTAGATTGTATAATGCTAATAAATACGGTAACTATTATAGCATTTTATATATATATATATATATATATATATATATATATATATATATATAGTATCAGACATCCTGTTAGCTATGAGTTAGTTGTGAGGGGTGGCAAGGAACTCCACCTTGCAGCATAACCGATGCAAACCCTGGTGTCCAAGATTAAGGCTGGCGAGGCCTACAGATAACTTTGCACCTTTCTGTTTTATATTTCCTTGCAGGGCCAGATGCCTCAAGTATTGTCTCGACTTTTTCCTTTCAAGAGAGGCCTTTGCCACGCCTATTGGGCTCCTAATTTCTGGGCTTTATACAATGCTGCGGACAAAAGTCTATCAATCATTGGTATTGTACCCTTAACCTAGATCTGCCATGCCACATTTTGTGTAGAAAGAAGGGGGTTTGTGTGTGATCCGCCATCTAACTACTTTAGACTGACCGTGTGTTTGAGCTACATATACGAACTTAAAGCGAAATCCAAATGTTGGTGTCCGTCTTGCTGTTGGTAAATTGGTGTAGCTTAGATGTGTTCTAAGGGATGCTGGGAAACTCACGTTCCCTGTACGTACCTGGATCAGTCCAGACAGTGGGTTATGTCCCCAATCCAGCAGATGGAGTCAGCACAAGCTTTGAGGGGGCGTATCCATATATACTACTACCCCCTCTGCAGGAGTTCAGTATCTTCTGACTCCAGCAGATGCGAGTAGGGGAATCAGGCTTCCCCTCCTTTTCCTTCACTTTCTTGCTTGATTATGGCTTGTTGTCTTTTTCTGTGGATCAAGTTTGTATCAAGTTTGTATTAAGTTTAAAAAAAAAAAAAAGGCAGAGTTCTTTCAACTTCTGGGGAGTGGCTTCTCTTCCTTGTCTCTTCTCTGCGGCCTTGCTGTTTATTTCTCGTTGCAGCCAGGGGTAAGTTTGTTTTTCCTTTGTAGTTTTTTCCTTTACAGCTCAGCCCCCGGTGCCCGCGAAAGCCGGTGGAGCCGGCCTCTTCGCTCTTTACTCCCTCACCCGCGGCCATTTTACAGCTCCTCATGGGCTGCTGAGCCATTTAGGGAAAGATGTCTGGGGCGGGTCGTGTGGCCAGGAAGGCCCCCCCGCGGCACCCTCCTCTATTTTCAGACAGCGGGCAGTGCGGGCCGACCGGGCCCCCCCGCAGCGGCGCCTTTGTGCGCGTGGCCCCCCCCGTGGCTTTTTCTTTTCTCCTGCAGCGATTCCGATGCCGCGGCCGTCCCGCTGTGCGGCCTGCGGAGACCCGGGGTCCCGGATTTCCCGGGAGGGCATCTGTGCACGATGCCTTCCCGGGGGGGAAGGTACCTCACAGTCCCTGACTGATTTCTCTTTTTTGCCCGGGCGGTGCGGGCCGGCCACTCCGCCATTTTTGGCGGGAACGGCGGCCATTTTACATTCTGAGCGCCCTGAGGCGCAGGCCACGAGGGGGAACGGATCCCTGGAGGCCACGAGGGAGAACGGATCCCTGGAGGACTCTACCAGCGGGGGTGTTCCCCCGATTTTGGTGCAGGAACCAAGCACCCAGAGCCAGGGAGCAGGAACCACGCCGCCCCCGAAGCGCACCCGAGCAGGCCGGGGTTCTCTCCGGAGTTTATCCTGCTCATGCATACCGCTTATCTGCAGGGGCTGGAAGCACCTGTGGGACCCCCCCCCCCCCCCTCCTAAGATCCCTCGGATGTCGCCCTCGACGCCGGCCCCCCCCGACCTCCGGGAGTGGGGGCCTCCCGCCTTCCTACCCGGGTCCGATCCACGCCCGCGGCAGTGGGGGCGGTGCCAGACCCAGCGGGACATGGACTTGACCTCCCGGACGGGGGACAAGGGGACGGCACACAGGAGGGGGATGATCTGCGTACCCTATGCCTCTTCCAGAGGGAAGAGCTGGACGACCTCATCCCGCAGATCATCCAGGAATTAGATTTGGATCCGCCACCAGACCCGCCTGCCCCAGTAGCTCCCGCTGTCATCACTTCTTCAAGGAAGGGAGATCCTGTCCTGGCGGCACTCCGGCCGAGGGCTTGGGCTTTTCCCATTCATGACTCGTTTTTACAACTTCTCACCAGGGAATGGGACACCCCGGAGGCCTCCCTGAAGAGCAGCCGGGCTATGGAAAAGCTGTACCCGCTCCCCGAAGATTTTCTGGACCTCATCAAGGTCCCAAAGGTGGACTCCGCAGTGTCGGCGGTCACGAAGAGGACGACTATCCCAGTGACGGGAGGTGCGGCGTTGCGGGACACACAGGATCGTAAGTTGGAAGTTTTCCTTAAGCGGGTTTTCGAGGTCTCCGCTCTGGGTATGCGGGCGGTGAGGTGCAGTTCGCTTGCCCAGCGGGCTAGTCTCCTTTGGGTGCAACAACTCCTCACGTCTCAGAACCTGCCGTCCGATGAGGCTGCCCAGGCAGATCGGCTAGAAGCCGCAGTGGCGTATGGGGCGGACGCCTCGTACGACCTTTTTCGGGTCCTCACAAGATCCATGGTTTCGGTAGTGGCAGCACGACGACTACTGTGGCTACGCAATTGGGCGTCTGATACGTCCTCTAAGTCCAGTCTGGGCTCTCTTCCCTTCAGGGGCAAGTTCCTCTTCGGGGAGGATTTGGACCAGATCATCAAGTCCCTGGGGGAGAACGCTGTTCATCGGCTGCCGGAGGATAGGTTTCGACCATCCAGAGCGTTTTCTTCTTCTCGGACCAGAGCCAGAGCGCAACGGCGCTACAGGGGCTACAGACAGACGGGCTCCCGGCCATCCGCCCCCAGGTCTCAGCCCTGGTTGCGCGCCTTCCGCGGGCATCGGCCCGCACGCACTACTCCCGGAACCGGGAACCCCTATACCAAGTCTTCACAATGATGCCAGTCTCGCCCACTCCCCTGTCCCCAGGATTGGGGACCGACTAACGTATTTCTAAGCGGAGTGGGCACGGATCACCTCGGACCAGTGGGTCCTGGATACCATAAAACACGGCTACGCATTGGAATTTGTCCGCCCCCCGCAGGGAAGGTTCATCTTTTCCCCCTGTGGCTCGGACCTCAAGAGAGGAGCGGTGCAGCTGACTCTGGACAGACTCCGGGAGATAGGCGCTACTGCGCCCGTGCCCTTCGGAGAGGTGGGCTCGGGCCACTATTCCATCTATTTCGTCGTACCAAAGAAGGACGGTTCCTTCCGGCCTATCCTAGTCCTCAAGGAAGTCAACAAATCCCTTCGAGTCGTTCGGTTCCGCATGGAAACGCTCCGGTCAGTGATTGCGGCGGTGCATCGGGGGGAGTTCCTCGCCTCCCTGGACTTAACGGAGGCCTACCTGCACATTCCCATCCGCCCGGACCACCACAGTTTCCTTCGTTTCAAAATTCTGGACCAGCATTTTCAGTTCACGGCTCTCGCGTTTGGATTGGCGCCGGCGCTGCACACCTTCACCAAGATCATGGTAGTTGTGGCGGCAGCTCTCCGGAAGGAGGGCATCCTGGTTCATCCTTATCTGGACGATTGGCTCCTCCGGGCGAAGTCATTCGATCATGGACGCTCAGTGGTGACTCGAGTAGTACGGTTTCTACATTCCCTGGGATGGGTAGTGAACTTCTCCAAGAGCTCCCTCATGCCCTCGCAACGCTTGGGGTTTTTTTTTGGGGGCAACTTTCGACACCCTACTGGGCAAAGTTTTTCTGCGCCAGGACAAAGCTCAATCCTTGCGGGATCACACACGACGGTTCTCTGCGTTACCAGAGCCCACCTCCTGGAACTACCTGCAACTCCTGGGAGTGATGGGGTCCACCATCGACCTTGTACCTTGGGCTTTCGCGCACCTCAGGACCTTACAGTGGGCGCTCTTCTCCCGTTGGAAACCAGTATTGCAGGACTATCAGATGATTCTCCCGCTCCCACAGAATGCCAGGGACAGTCTGGGCTGGTGGTTGGATCCGCCGAACCTGGCCCGTGGCATGTCCCTCGATCTGCCAAATTGGGTGGTGGTGACCACCTATGCCAGTCTAGCAGGCTGGGGTGCAGTCTGCGATCGAAGCGCCACGCAGGGGACGTGGTCCACGGTGGAGGCGAAGTGGTCAATCAACCGTCTGGAAACCAGAGCGGTCCGGCTAGCTCTGCGACATTTCCTCCCGCTTCTTCGGAACCGAGAAGTCAGAATCCTATCGGACAACGCTACCACCGTGGTCTACATCAACCGACAAGGAGGCACGCGCAGCCCGCAGGTCGCGCTCGAGGCGGCGCTGCTGATGCAATGGGCGGAGCGTCATCTCGTCCGGCTAGCGGCCTCGCACGTCGCCGGTGTGGACAACGTCCAGGCGGACTTCCTCAGTTGTCAACTGCTGGACCCGGAGAGTGGTCTCTCTCCGACAAAGCAATGCAACTTCTCGTTCATCGGTCACTTGGATCGTTCACTTGGATCTGATGGCGTCCGCTCTCAACGCCAAGGCTCCACGCTTCTTCAGTCGCCGGAGAGAGCGCGGAGGGAGTGGATGCCCTGGTCCTCCCGTGGCCGCCATATCTTTCTTTTCCACCATGGCCCCTGGTGGGCAGGATGCTCCGCAGAATAGAAAGCCATCAGGGGACCGTGGTTTTCATCACCCCAGAATGGCCCAGGCGACCCTGGTTTGCGGACCTGCTACAGCTGGTGATCGACAGGCCAATCAGGCTGGGGCACCTCCCCCAGCTCCTACATCAGGGCCCGGTATTTTTCGAGCAGACAAAACTCTTCTGTCTTGCGGCCTGGCTTTTGAGAGGCGCCGCCTCCGGCGTCGGGGCTACCTGGAGGCGGTAGTATCCACTCTATTGCGGGCACGAAAGACATCGACGTCGGCGACCTGTGTTCGAGCTGTGGTGTACCAGCCAGGCCACGAGACCCGCTAAGGCTTCTGTACCTCAGATCCTTCAGTTTCTACAGGCGGGGGTGGAAAAAGGGCTCGCCTATAATTCACTACGGGTTCAGGTGGCCGCCCTTGGTTCGCTGTGGAGCGATGGGGGCTCTCTTCTACAGTATCCTGACATTGCTCGTTTTCTCAAGGGTGTCAAGCATATGCGTCCTCCGTTGTGGGACCCTTGTCCCTCCTGGAGTCTTAACCTTGTGCTTTGCTCCCTGTCGGGACCACCGTTCGAGCCGCTGCGCAGCGCAACGATAAAGGATCTCACTCTCAAGACTGTATTTCTTGTGACCATCTGTTCCGCTCGGCGCATCTCGGAGCTGCAGGCTCTGTCGTGTAGAGAGCCCTATCTCCGTTTCTCCGACTCTGGAGTCTCGCTTCGCACCGTTCCCTCCTTCCTTCCGAAGGTGGTTTCTGCATTCCATGTGAACCAGACGGTGGAGTTGCCGTCCTTCTCTTCTTCAGAGCCGAAGTCTCTCCGTCTCTTGAATGTCAAGCGCACTCTGCGCCTCTATCTGGAGGCTACAAATGAGTTCCGAACCTCTGACCATCTCTTTGTACTCTGGGCCGGTCCTAAGAAGGGGTCTCAGGCCTCGAAGACTACCATTGCCAGATGGCTGAAGGCCGGCATTGCTGCTTCTTACATTGGGGCGGGTCGGACTCCCCCACCCGGAATCGTAGCACATTCTACACGTTCTCAGGCGGCTTCCTGGGCAGAGGTTCGCTCGGTATCCTCGCAGGAAATTTGTAGGGCAGCCACCTGGAAATCGTTACACACGTTCTCGAGGCACTATCGTCTGCACCTCGCCTCTTCGGTCTCTGGACACTTTGGCGAGCAGGTTCTCCGAGCAGGCCTCGCAGGACCCCACCCGATTTAGGGAAGCTTGGGTACATCCCACTGTCTGGACTGATCCAGGTACGTACAGGGAAAAGAAAATTATTACTTACCTGCTAATTTTCGTTCCTGTAGTACCATGGATCAGTCCAGACGCCCACCGCGTTTGGGTTCTTGATCCTGCTCAGCTCTGCGCTGCTTCTTGCTCGCAGTGTTCTGTGTCTTCACAGTTGTTTCTTTTCGCTGTTTTTCACAGCTCCCTACAAGTTGGTAGGATGTTTGCAGTTACTTGTTGCGGTTACAATTGTTTTCATTATCTGTTTCCACAAACTTGATCCTTCGGGGGTTTCTACTCGGGCTTTGATATACTCGATACTGAACTCCTGCAGAGGGGGTAGTAGTATATATGGATACGCCCCCTCAAAGCTTGTGCTGACTCCATCTGCTGGATTGGGGACATAACCCACTGTCTGGACTGATCCATGGTACTACAGGAACGAAAATTAGCAGGTAAGTAATAATTTTCTTTTAGCAAACTGGTGACAGCTTGTTCACCAAGCCAGGTTACTTAGGTAAATGCCTAGAAATAAAGGGGATGCCGAGTTGTCAGTGATACCTTTTTTTTTTTTTTTTACTGAATCAACATAAGGCAATTGTGACCATTATACTGCCTTCAGCAGGTCTGTGCAAAATGAGTTAATGAAATCCAGGTTATGGCCACAAGTTTTATTTATCTTGCAAATTTAATTGCATGTCCAAAGAAGGTCAAATTAACTTTAAAGTACAAGGGGAAAAAAAAGATGTGACAAAAACATGTAACATAGAATACAGCATAGAAAACAGGTATAACATCATAAAACAAATCATGAAAAACCCAGACTATATTTCCAAATGATTTGCCCCGGCCTCTTGTTTTCTTCGTTTCCCTGTGTAGGTTTATTCACCATGTCCCCTCTGCTAATGTCTCTTGTGGTTTCCTTAATATCGTCTTGTATTTAGGTTCCCCTCTGCTCATGTCTCTTGTGGTTTCCTTAATATCGTCTTGTATTTAGGTTCCCCTCTGCTCATGTCTCTTGTGGTTTCCTTAATATCGTCTTGTATTTAGGTCCCCTCTGCAAGGCTCCTCCTGTGTTGAAGCCGTGTGACTCCCCTCTCCTTAAACCTCCAGGGTGATGCTGTAGCCACGCCTTTACGTGTTAGAAGAGAAACGCTGGAACTTCCCTTAGTCCCATTTAAGACCCTTTCTTTTGCTTCCTACTCTTCTGTAGGATTAGCCAGCCCTATGTACCAATACGTTACTTTGCATTTATGTTGCAAAGGCTGACGTAATACAAAATAATTCCATCTGTCTTAGGAGCCGCTTCTGGAGGAAAGCTCCTGTTTAATTTTACTGTAACTACATGACTGCAAAATGCATGATCTTCCTATCATAATATGTATCAGACTTCTAAATCACAGATAACTAAACATTGTATTCAAGGCCAATTAGTTTTTTGCAATACCATGCAACTGCTGCACAATTTGCTCCTGGCTACAGAAACTGCCTTTCTCCTGTGTATGCCATTATTAGATTTTTCTTTTCCTCCGCCCTCACGCCCACCGTCGGCCCAAATTTCTCTCTCACCCCTGTTTGGAATTCATAGTAACATCATACTGACGGAAGAAAAAGACCAAATGGTCCATCCAGTCTGCCCAGAAAGTTCCTTATGGTAGTAACTGCAGCTCCGTGCTGGTTACCCCCAAACCTTATGTTAAGGGTAGTCATATTTACAATCAAAAACAAGCAACTGTCAAACCCATAATAAAAAATTACTGCTGTGGGGTGAGCAACCTTCCTGAAAATTCAGTCCATGCTGCTTGAATGTGCTTTGCTTGTGGACTTGGCCATAGAAAGCTGTCCTGTGCTTTTTCCTTATTGTCTACATATCATTACCCGAACCGTGAAAGTCTGGGCCCAGCATCGGATGTCATCTGAAACCAGTTCTCAGCGATGTTGCAGTTGTGTTTCATCAATTAGCTTTGATGTTTTTAAGGTGGTGATCCCCATGCCTTCTGTTAAAGGTAGTAACTGCTTACTCCCCTATGCACCCTTTTCTTCATTTCCAGCCTTTAGGAATCCGCAGTGTTTATCCCAGGCCCTTTTGAATTCATTTACTGTTAAGGTACTCGCCATCTCTTCCGGAAGGGCATTCCAGGCATCCACCATCCTCTCCGTTAAAAAATTTCCTGATTATTAGTTCTGAGTCGCTGCCCCTGGAGTTTTATTTCATGACCCCCCCGGAAAAGGTTTGAAGTTTGTGCATTATTAAAACCTTTCAGGGATTTGAAGATCTGTATCTTCGTCTGCTCAGTGTGCTGCAGTGGTTAAAAAAAAAGCAAACAATGGCCTAGATTTATCATTTGCTTTAAATATAGCGAAATGATTACCCGCAGGGAAAAAAAAGGGTGGAGGGGCGATAGTGAGCAGTGCTACTGGCCCATCATTTAACTAAACCCCGCCCAAACCACTCCCTCTTACCCTCAGTTACATTTTAACATCGCGATGCGCTCTAATGCACACAAAAACAGCCCGTCGCGGTTTGAAAAATGACCCCCAATTATCAGGAAGGGAATGGTGAATAAAACGGAAAATGTCATAATTCCTCTGTATTGCTCCATGGTGAGACCACACCTTGAATACTGTGTGCAATTCTGGTCGCCGCATCTCAAAAAAGATATAATTGCACTGGAGAAGGTACAGAAAAGGGCAACCAAAATGATAAGGGGAATGGAACAGCTCCCCTATGAGGAAAGACTAAAGAGGTTAGGACTGTTCAACTTGGAGAAGAGTCTGCTGTGGGGGGATGTGAAGGAGGTCTATAAAATCATGAGGACTAGAATGGGTTAATGTAAATCAGTTTACTCTTTCAGATAATACATATCATAATATTTATAATCTGGAAGAGAAGAGGTATAGGGGAGATATGCTAAGAACGTAAGAAGTTGCCATACTGGGTCAGACCGAGGGTCCTTCAAGCCCAGCATCCTGTTTCCAACAGATGCCAATCCAGGATACAAGTACCTGGCAATTACCCAAACATTAAATAGATGCCATGCTACTAATGCCAGTAATAAGCAGTGGCTATTTCCTAAGTCAACTTGACAAATAGCAGTTAATAGACTTTCTCCTCTAGGAACTTCTCCAAACTGTTTTTAAACCCCGATAAACTGTCTTAACCACATCCTCTGGCAACAAATTCCAAAGCTTAATTATGCATTGAGTGAAAAAGCATTCTATTTGTTTTAAATGTGCTACTTGCTAACTTCATGGTGTGCCCCCCTAATCCTTTTATCTTTTAGCCTCTCCTTATAGGTTTTCCAATACAGAGCCCATACCATTTTGGTTGCCCTTCTCTGGACTGTCTCCAGAACTGAACATAGCACTCCAGATGAGGCCTCAGCAAGGATCTGTACAAAGACTTTGACTTCCTTTTTATTACTGGCTTTTCCTCTCTGTGCAGCCCAGCCTTCTTCTGGCTTTAGCTAACATCTTGGCACGTTATATTGCCTGTGACATCCCAACACATTTCTCATTGTCTGCTTTCATGGCTTGCACTGCTGAGAAATGTTCATACAAACACAAGCTACTTTGGAGTTTGAGTATGCAAGAATTCTAGCTGGGCCTAGCAATCCTCATTTATGTCAAGCAGGATCAGTAAATAAGCAGAAAACAATATATACAGCATATGAAGGGGAGAAAAGTGTGTAGTCTAGCATCCCACAACAATTATCCAGTGAGAAATGGGACAGTGGTATGTCTTTCTGTGACGTATGTGTCCAAGTGACTGCATACTGTGCAATATTGAAAATAACCTCCAACCTGGAAAACAGAATACAAAAAAATAAATTCCACTCAAAGTACAGTCTGTTAAGAAAGAGAACTTACATGGTGCCAGTTTGTACAGAGTGTAAAACAATACGTTCTGTGGTAAAGTATGATTGTTGGTCAGATGCAGAGCTGAAGCTAGTATGTCCTGTAAGCCCCGACGCACATCTGTGAAGATTTCAAAACACTGTGCCTTTTGAATGCAGTGGGACTTTGTCCAGAGGAGTGGCTTCAAAAAAAATTGTATTTGCAACTTGAAAAAAATCTCTAAACAAAAAAGGGACATAATTTTTGTACTTATCTGACAGATAATTATACTTTTAAGATGCCATAGAACATATTGTTCTGGTATAGAATGCATTTTTGTTTCTGCAAACTGTCCCATGAGAACAAAACAAAGTGCACAGAATATGTGATGGGAAACAAGCCAAGCCTCAAAAATGATTACCTAGGATGCATGGTAATAGAAAATATATCAGACCAGCTCTTGTAGGTCAGAGCAGTAATGGGTCAAGCAGATAAAGGGTGACAAAATCAGTTATAGTCAGAGGTGAGGGAAAGTAAAGAATGAGGCAGGACACCTCCTGCCAAGCAATCCCAGGGACATGCAAAAGCAACAAATCTGATTTGCCCTTGTATCACTGTGTGCCGTGTTTTATCACTAGGTTTGAAGTACAAGTTTCTAGATGCTGACAAGATTCCTACGGCCTCGATGACAGGAGGGTTGGTGCAAGAATTCCAGCACACCGTCCTGCCCACTGTAACTCCACTAGCAACGTTAATCTGTACCTTCATCTCTATAATGGTAACGCTGAACAAACCAGTACCTTTAGTGTGTGTATTTGTGTGTCATTCCCCTCACTGACAAATGGTTTTCCTTCATCACAATAGTACTGTTATCTTTGTAGCAGGGAGAGGAATACCTAAGCCATCCAAGCAGAAAGTCTCAGCCACTGGAATCAATACTGTTCTAGAGGGACTCTCCCCTCCCCCAACCAATTTCCCCTGTAGGCAGCTGCTGAAAGACAGCTACACCTTAAGAGATCTTACTCCTGATCTTAGGAACAGAAACTGTTATCCACAAGACAATATAAATGTGATCAAACACCGTTTCGATCACTTTGCACATGAGAGAATTCTGTTGTGGTAGGCCTGGTCCATAGTAAGAACTGGGCCCTAACCCCTTAAGTCCTATTAAGGGCATGTGCAAGTCCTGCTGATTACTAGTTTTAATTGATATGTGGTGCCAGAGGAAGTCTCCATCTGCATTCTGCAGTATTGCAGGCTTATGGCAGGGAGCCAGGCACTTGCTTGACTGCATAACTAATATTGCTACCTGTAATGTTGAAGAATTGTCTGCTGTGTCATTTCCCACTCATTGTCGCTGTTACCATGTTATATCTATTATTAGAAGACAACCTGATGCTTGTCTTTATGAAATGTCAAAATAATGAATAGTAGATTGTCACATATTCCTTCAGAAACCCAACATTTTCTTTCTTTGCAAAATATAAGTGTAGGAGTGGTTGGGCTGGATGCACGTCGCTGCTTGCAGGAACAGAAATTTGCTCTCATGTTAGATGACACAAAACACAGGGAGAGAAATTTTAGGTTCCTGTTCATACCCAGATCAGTCCAGACTCCTGAAGATTATGTCTCCCTTCCAGCAGATGGAGACAGAGAGTTGCACTGGCATATAACCTGGAATGCCACCTGCAGTCTCCCAGTATTTCTCTGTCTCCAACAGATGGTAGAGGTGCAATTCCTGCAGTCTGGGGGGGATAGAGAACTTTCAGATTTTGTGGCTTTATCCTTCCAGGAGGTTGCTAGACCTTGGTGGGGCTATCCTTCCTGGTGTTGAGGAGTATGAGCAGGGGGTCGGGGACCCTGGTTGGGCTTGTTCTGTCACTGCCCGGGGGGGGGGGGGGGGGGGTGTATAGCTGGTGGGACCAGTTCTTCTCCCCACCCCCCCCAGGAGAACAGATTGAAGTTCAGCAGCAACTGTTCTGTCAGGGAAATATTTCTTTGCCTTTTTTCTTCTGGCTCATTAAAGTTAAAAAAAAAACAAAACATTGAGCAGAAGAGCAGTGAGGTTTTAGCGGCACTGGGCCTTCATAGGGCTGCGAGGGGTTTTTTTGTGCGGTTGTTTACTTGGCCGCGTGGCACAGCGGAGCCATTTTTTGCTGCACGGTCGGGCCTAGTGGTGGTCGCTGCGCCTCGTGGTTGGCATGGCGTGTGGCAGTGCATGCCGCTCTTGTGGCAACGTGTGCGTGCAATTATTGAGTGCCGGTCTGTGCTCCTGCTGCCTTTCCAGAGGAGAGGGCAGGTCGAGACTGCCTAAGGCTGTGTTGGAGCAGCAGCCTAGAGCAAAGTCAGATGCCCCCCTCCCCGCCGGGCGCGGGAAAGGTGGCCATGTTGTCCAGGGCTGAAAGCCTGTTTGAGACTGTTTCAGGGGTGTGATGATCTCCCCCCTCTTCTGTCGCCGGTGGGCCAGAGTGTTATCCACCTGATTCCGATGGGGATCCCTTTGGGGTCGGGTTGGAGGATCCTGCTCCTTTTTCCTCAGAGTTCGTCCTCCTGTTAGGCACATTTGGCACAAAAGACGGCTGGCAAGCAGGGTGTTCTGCGACCGGCTAAGAGACCTAGTTCTGGGGGTCGGTTCCACAAAAGGTGCCTAGGGTCCATGGGATGAGAACAGTGGTGGGCAGTCCAGATATTGACTCTGAGTCGGAAGGGGCTCTATGGGTTCCTGACCTTCCGAACCCTCTTGGGCTCGGCAACGATCTAGCTGTACCTGATAATAACCCAGATGCTCCGGATCCAGATGGAGGGTTGGATCAGGTGCCGGTGGCTGAAGAGGGATGACCCTAAGGTGGTACGGTTATTCTGGAAAGATGAGTTGTGGCCCTTAATTCCTCATGTTCTGGAGGAGCTTGAGATCAAAGTCTCTCAAGAGGAATCTGATCAAGAGGATGTGGACCTGGTCATGGATGGCCTGAGGGGTCCAGTGAAAGCCTTCCCTTTTCACAAAGTCTGTGAAGAA
This sequence comes from Rhinatrema bivittatum, assembly GCF_901001135.1. Classification (NCBI taxonomy): domain Eukaryota; kingdom Metazoa; phylum Chordata; class Amphibia; order Gymnophiona; family Rhinatrematidae; genus Rhinatrema; species Rhinatrema bivittatum. The sequence goes on along the minus strand of NC_042619.1, from coordinate 30,288,461 downwards.
ACTAGTCATCGAGGAGCAAAACGGGCCTCAAAGTAGGTCGGGCGATGTCAAAGTTGTATCCATTGCCGGAGGATACACTTGAGTTGTTGGTGATTCCTAAGATGGATGCATCGGTGTCTGCGGTCACTAAGAAGACCTCTAAACCTGTGGCTGGTTCAGCGGCACTGAAGGATATGCAGGATAGAAAGTTGGAGGTATTTGAGGTGTCAGCGCTTGGCATTCGGTTTGCTGTGTGCAGTAGCTTCATGCAGAAGGCCAGCTTGCACTGGGTTCAGCAATTACAGACTAAGAGGCCACTATCTCTGTTTGAGGCTAAGCAAGTGGACTGCCTGGAGGCAGTAGCAGCTTATGTAGCAGATGCTCTATATGACCTCATTAGAACATCCTCCAGCGTTATCGGACAGACGGTTCCTTTTGTTTGAGGAACTGGTCAGCAGATGTTTGGTCTAAGTTTCATTTGGGAGCATTACCTTTCAAGGGGAAGCTTCTGTTTGGGGAAGACTTAGAGGAGCTTGTGAAACATCTCAGGGAGACTAAAGGGCATAAGCTGCCAGAGGAAATGAGGGTTCCTTTTCTGGGTGGCCCCAGTTTCAGTTGAACAGGCCGTTTCAACCAAGTAGGCCTTCAGTGGGAGCTCAGAGGCTAGGTGCTGGAAGACAGCAGTCCTAGAATCACTCCTTTCAAGGCAGCAGAAAGTCAGGCAGAGACGGTCAGGACTCTGGTGGAGCTAAGTCCTCCCAGTGAAGCGAGGCTGGTCCACTCCTCTCTTCCTCTGATTGAAGGGCATCTGGTTCTATTTTACGAGGAGTGGACAAAGGTCACATTGGATCAGTGAGTTCTCAGTGTGATAAGATGGTTATGCGTTAGGTCTCTCATCCGCTGCAGAACTTATGGTTTCCCCATGCTCTCCGTTTGACAAGAGAAATGTGGTTCAGGAAACCGTGAACCGGTTGCAAGCTCTGGGAGCCGTAGTTCCAGTTTCATTGGGGGAACTAGGGACTGGAAGGTATTCCATATATATCATGGTTCTGAAAAAGGAGGGGACCTTCCGTCTAATTTTGGATCTAAAGAAAGTGAATGTGGCTCTCAAGGTTTCTCGTTTTCGAATGGAAACTCTGCGTTCGGTGATTGCAGCAGTGCGCAAGGGAAAGTTCCTGGCTTCCTTGGACTTGTCTGAAGCATACTTGCACATTCCAATCTGCCCAGATCACCAGCTGTTTCTCCACTTCATGTTCCTCGGGGAAACATTTTTAGTTTTGCGCCCTTCTGTTCCAGTTGGCAACAGCGCCTTGAACGTTCACCATAGGTGATGGTGGTTGTGGTGGCGGTGCTCAGGAAGAGAGGCATATTGGTTCATCCATATCTGGATGACTGGCTCGTTCGGGCAAAGTTGGAGGTCCTTGGTACTCAGGCAGTGGCTCAGGTCCTCCAGCAATTGAGGACCCTGCGATGGGTGGTGAACCTGCCGAAGAGTCATCTCTCCCCGTTGGAGGTTCTGGATTTCTTGGGCATGCGCTTAGAAACCAGAGTAGGAAAGATTTTCCTCACAGAATAGTGTATTCTCAAACTGCAGAAGTAGGTATGTAGGCAGCTGGATCTGCAGTTCCCAGGGTCTGGGATTACCTTCAGGTGTTGGGCTCAATGGCCTCGACTTTGGAATTGGTCCCTTGAGCATTTGCAAATATGAGACCTCTGCAACGGTCTCTTCTTTCCTGATGGGACCCTTTGAGCAGTTCAATCTGCATCTGTGACTTGAGGAAACTGCCAGGTCCAGTCTCTCATAGTAGCTTGATCAAGAACAGTTGAGACACGGAGTAGACTTGGAGGTTCCGAATTGGGTGGTAGTTAAAACTGATGCCAGTCTTTCTGGCTGGAGGGCGGTATGCCAGAATCAGTCGGCCTAGGGGCAATGATCCGAAGAAGAGAAGTCCTGGTCTATCAATTATTTGGAGATGAGAGCAGCGAGGTGCGCCTTGGTGGCGTTTCTGCCTCTGAGTGGCCACTCTGTGTACATCACATCAGACAATGCGACCATGGGGGAACAACGAGTCAAGCAGTGGCCCTGCAAGCGAAGGAGTTGTTTCTTTGGGCAGAGCGGCATCGAGCTCTGATATGTCACCACTGGGGGACTCCTCGCCTGAACTTGATAGCAACACGGAAGAACGTCAAGGCACCCCAGTTCTTCAGTTGCAGAAGAAAGCACAGAGCAGAGGGCGTAGATACTCTAGTTCTGTCCTGGCCCCAAGGGATTTTTCTTTATATGTTTCCCCTGTAGCCCCTGGTGGGGAAACTGATATGGCGAATAGAAAATCATCCCAGGGAAGTGATTCTGGTGGTGCCAGAGTGACAAAGCGCCGGTGGTTCGTGGATCTAGTCAACCTGGCGGAGGATGGTCCACTCAGGCTCACACATTTGCCGATGCTGCTTCGGCAAGGTCCAGTATTTTTAGACAGGTCAGATCGCTTCTGTCTAGCAGCTTAGCTTTTGAGAGGAGGTGTTTGAGAATAAAAGGATATCCGGAGGATGTCATTACCACTTTGTTGCAGGCTAGAAAGACTTCCATTTTGTTGTCATATGTAAGGGTCTGGAAAGTCTGTGAGTCCTGGTGCACAGGTTGAGGAATAGTCACAATGCAGGCCTCTGTAACTAACATCTTGGCCTTTTTGCAGAAAAGTTTGGTTAAAGGCTTGGCTTTTTAAATCTCAAGGTTCAGGTTGCGGCCTTGGACTGTTTATAGGGCAAGATGCATGGAGTTTCCTTGGCTGCACACCCTGATGTGGTTCGCTTCCTTCGAGGGCAAAGCATCTGCATCGTTCTGTGTGGAAAATGTGTCCCTCATGGAACCTTAATCTTGTCCTGCGAGGATTGTGTGTAGCTCCTTTTGAGCCTTTGAAAAGGGCAACAGTAAAGGATCTCACTTTGAAGTCTGTTTCTGGTAGCCATTTGTTGCGCCCGAAGGATCTTTGAACTATAAGCATTATTGTGTAGGGACCCTTTTCTGAAGATTTCAGATTCCGGGATATCTTTGAGGATAGTGCCTTCTTTTCTTCCGAAGGTGGAGTCCGCTTTCCATTTGAATCAGACTGTGGAGCTTCCAGCCTTTCTGGATTTGGATGCGACAACTCTGCATGCTAGAGAGTTACGTTGGTTGGATGTGAAGAGGGCTTTGTTGCATTACCTCAGTCACCAATATTTTCAGAGGACAGAAAGCATCAAAATCCACGATAGCAAGATGGTTGAAAGAGGCAGTAAGATCGTCTTGTATCTGTAAAGGCCATCCAGTTCCAGAGGGATTGAGGGCACATTCGGTTAGATCTCAGGTGGCTTCATGGGCCAAGTGTCAACTGGTGTCGCTACAAGAAATTTGTCAGGCGGCTACCTGGAAGTCGTTGCACAATTTTGCTGGACAATATCGGTTGGATGTCCAAGCCCCAGAGATCATGGGTTTTGGTGAGTGTTTTTCGAACGGGACTCACCCAATCCCACCCTGGTTAGAGAAGCTTGGGTACATCCCAGGAGTCTGGACTGATCCGGGTTTGAACAAGAAAGGACAATTGGTTCTTACCTGCTAATTTTCGTTTCTGGAATACCACGGATCAGTCCAGAGTCCCACTCAGGTATGGGGGAAGAGTCAGTTTGTACTTCTGTCATGCTGCTGTATATAGTCTGTAGAACTGGTGAAGATTTCAAGATTGTTCTCCTGGTTTGGAATTATGAAACGAAAAGTTGTATTTCAAAGTGGGGTTTTACCTTTTTCCCCCTGCTCGTCTGTGGGTCATTGTTAGCATTTCGTTATGTGGAGAATCTTGGCCTGGGTACAGGTCAACACTGGGGGACTTCGGGTGGCACTCCAGGTTGTGCCAGTGAAACTTTCTCTGTCTCCATCTGCTGGAAGGGAGGCATAATCCCCAGGAGTCTGGAGTGATCCGTGGTATTCCAGGAATGAAAATTAGCAGGTAAGAATCAATTTTCCTTTGCCTACAGAGGTAGAACAGCATTTTGTCAGCAGAGATGGACTATTTAAAAAAAATTACCTACTCTCAATGCTTGTAATTTTAACCGTAGTGCCAGAAGACATTTCCGAGGACAAGTTTAAATCAGGGAGGGGAGTAATGCATGTTGATGACATTTTCAAACCTTCCCAAGGAAAAAACGTATAGTGCAAAAAGCAGGTGCAAATTTCCATGGATACTTTTTCCCGAGGCATTATCAAAGCAAAACTACCTGCATGGTTTTTCTTTCATTATTTGTGCAAACCCCACATGTAAAAGGTACCCTCAGTGATAGCACCTAATATGTGCAGTTTGATTGTACGTGAACAATGCAGGAATGTTTGAAATAATTATTCTTCCTTTCTATGCTAGAATTCAAGCCTTGTGCTGATGAGTCTGTTTAGGTGCAGAAGTTTCCAAACGTGTCCTGAGGACTCCCACAGTCAGTTGGGTTTTCAGGACATCCACAATGTATATGCAGGAGATAAATTTACATACACTGGAGACACAGTATGTGCAACTTTATCCCCTACATATGTATTGTGGGTGTCCCAAAAATCCGACTCGTCGAGGGGTTCCGGGGACAGGTTTGGGAAGTCATGGGTTTGGGTATAGAATCGACCATGATGAGCCGGTTTAAGTACTTTCTCCACGAGAGACACTAGGAAGTGATTCTGTTGCCCGCAGAGGACATGCCTCCTCTTTCGGTATTGTCATACAGTACAATTCTGCAGCTTGTGCACGCACTGGTTCTAGCTTTTACCACCGGATTACTCACAGCTATGTCTCTGCCTTGTTTGTAGCCCTCTGTTTTCTGTCTTTGGTTTAAACCACATGGGCCCCGTGGCTTCCTGCAGTGCCTGACACTGTGTGCGCTAAGCTCCTTCATGTTTGGCTGGCACGTGCATGAAAAGGCAATCCTTCTGGCCATTCTTCCATTCAGGTAAAGAGCCACCAGCACCTCTTAGGATTTATGTATTTTGATTTGATTACAAAGTGTGTTGATGTTATCCAAAAAGATTGTCTTATTTTTATTGTATTTGAATGTATAAGCACCTTTCATCCAAACAGGGTTCAAGCATGCTTTACAATGTAATACTTGAGAAACAGGCTTGTAGCCACCTCTGAGGTGGATGGCCTTGCAAACACATTTCTTGCATGAAAGCATCTGAAGAAAAGGAAGAAGAAGCAGTCTTGTTATACAGTTAGAGGTCGATTATTCAAAGGCTTTGTGTGGGTAACTTTCCTAGTTAACCCAGATGGCAAAACAGAGATTTGAATATCCTCCCACCGATCACAGACTGGGAAACTTTGTCCTGGTAACTCATTGCCTGCACAAAATTAAGCCAGATTAAAAGAGACTGCACTGGAGGGAGGGAGGTGGGGTTCTGGGAGCATAAGAACATAAGAAATTGCCATGCTGGGGCCATCAAGCCCAGCATCCTGTTTCCAACAGAAGCCAAACCAGGCCACAAGAACCTGGCAATTACCCAAACACCAAGAAGATCCCATGCTACTGATGCAATTAATAGCAGTGGCTATTCCCTAAGTCAACTTGATTAATAGCCGTTAATGGACTTCTCCAAGAACTTATCGAAACCTTTTTTAAATCCAGCTACACTAACTACACTAATCACATCCTCTGGCAACAAATTCCAGAGCTTTATTTGTGCGTTGAGTGAAAAAGAATTTTCTCCGATTAGTCTTAAATGTGCTACTTGCTAACTTCATGGAGTGCCCCCTAGTCCTTCTATTATTCGAAAATGTAAATAACCGATTGACATCTTCTCATTCAACACCTCTCATGATTTTAAAAACCTCTATCATATCCCCCCTCAGCCGTTTCTTCTCCAAGCTGAACAACCCTAACCTCTTCAGCATTTCCTCATAGGGGAGCTGTTCCATCCCCTTTATCATTTTGGTTGCCCTTCTCTGTACCTTCCCCATTGCAACTATATCTTTTTTGAGATGCGGCGACCAGAATTGTACGCAGTATTCAAGGTGCGGTCTCACCTTGGAGCGATACACAGGCATTATGATATTTTCCGTTTTATTAACCATGGATACATTTTAGCTGGTGAGTACTGATATTCAGCCCTACCCAGCTGAAGGTAGCTGGAGAAGCCTGGTTAGAAAAATACCTGTCCTAAGGTTACGTGGGTATATTCAGCGGCAGGCTTATCCGGATAAGTGCCACTGAAAATCCAGATGAAGGTACTTGGGTAACTTTCTTGCTCACTGTCCTGCTTAGGTAATAATAGACTCACAGATATACAGTGGCTTGCTCCAGATCCCACAGAATCGATGACGTAGTTGGGCTCTTTTTATAATTAATATAATTTTCTGACACACATAACAAGATATTCATCGATTAATACAAGACCCTTGGACATTGATCCCTGGTGGTCCAGCACATCCTCTTTCAGTCTCTGATCTACTTGTCTTACTGTGTCTGTGCCTTTGAGCTAGTCAAGCCCTCTCAAGCATTCTCATTCCATTTTTTTACCGCGGTTTCCGGAAAGGTTGGACCCTTCTGGGCCCTGGAAGTGGCAATTGTCATCTCATCTTAAGATGCCAGGGGTAGGTGCTCGTTACAGCCCCAACCCTTGTGGCCCTGAGAAACAAGTGCCCGACCTGGTCTCCTGTCTCACTGAGCCATCATCTTATCCAGTGCCCCGCTGGCGCTCTTCAGAGGGCTGTGTGGTGTTTACCTGGTCTGGGAATTTACTGAAAGTGATACCAGACTATTGACTAATGGTTTCTGTGCGGAAGAGGCCCCTTCATAAGGGAGCATCATTTCCAGTCTGTTTCTTTTCCTTTCGCCTTGGATGCTGTGAGCAGAAGGTTTGATATCCATCACTGTGCTATGGTTTTAAGAGCAGGTATTTGCCTTTTGTTTGGATTTCCATAATATCCATCAAATAAGCTAACCTCCCCCCCCCACCCCCCCAAAAGGCACAGCACAGGTCAAATCATTGAGAAGGTCATGGGGGGGGGGCAGACGGTCCCCTTGGAGTCTGGCCCCTTCCGGTGACTGGAAATGCCACAGAAGAGGGAAAGGAAGGGTCAGAAATCCCAAAGTCATGGCAGACAGTGCATCCCTGATGATATTTCTTGGAAGCTGACGACCCTGCTACGCTCCCAGGAACCCAATAATCTGCCTCCCACATTTCCGCAGCATTTGCCCCCTGGAGAAGTGGGAAATGGGTGAATGGTGAGGGGGGGAGGTTTGGTGTGTAGCACACTCTCTTCAGCTTGGTGCAAGGATTTATTTATTTATTTATTTAACAACTTTTAATATACCGACGTTCGTATGGCACATCACGCCGGTTTACAAGTAACTCAATTAAAGGAGGAAATTACAATGAACAGGGGGCAGGGGATGGGAGCAGGCCAGAAAAAAGGAGGGGGGTAAGGGAGACAGGAGAAGAGAGAGAAAGATAGGTAGCGTGAAAGAGAGTAAGGAACAACTGTCAAAAATAAGAAATAGGAGGAACTTATTTACAGAAGGGACTATTTACAGCAGTTACAACTAGCAATAGATTAATTACATCGGATATCGGGCGCACTAAGCAAACTTTAAACACTAGCCCTCACTACACACAATTAAAAACTGCATTTATAATAACAGAATGCACATGAAAAAAGATATTCATAGTCTTCCAAGGTAAAAATATCACAGCAACATGTATATTATTTTCACATGCACTGCATTGGTGCCAACCAGAAAACCCTGCAAAAAAGACATTTGTACTTAGCCCTACTGCAAGGTACATTTGATGTGGGTTTGGCCTCAAATCCATGAGTAAACCGAAAAACAATGATAAAATAGTAAACCTATTATGATGGATTTTATTTTTATATTGTAATCTGCTTAGTACAATATATTTGCTATAAGCGGCCTAGAAATATTTTAAATAAATAAACCTCCCATACTAAAACAGCACTAAATGCCAGCACTCAAGCATTAACGCTCCTACCTTTTGAAAAGACAACACTACAAATATTACACCAGGTTCTAAAACACCAATACACCTCCTATTAGGAATAAGCCAGGCTGCTAGATCCCTACACAGAAACTACATGCCAACAGAATGTCACTTCGATCACACATGTAGATCCAGACGGATTGACACCAAATATAGAATAAAATATAAACAGAAATGTGCAGACACAAACTGAACTGGAAACTGCATGAAGCCAGACCTGTATGCAGTGCAACAATGGAAAAACAGAAGCACCATCATTCTTCATAAAACAATAATAAAATCAAGAAATATAACATTAATCAAAATAGCAAAACTATACTAATAGAATGAATATTTCAAAATGGTTGATGAACAGGACATCAACATTTATTTTTTTTAATGTTCTCAAAAAACAATAAAATATTTCAAAACAGACACAATCAAATAACATTCATCAGTTAAATCTAATAAGAATAAAAAAATTCCCCACTTTCCATGCCTGATATCTTTTGATTTCTAGTCACCCTAAATTTGTTGTGGATTGTGGACCAAGTAAACATGCACATGTCCTCTCATATACAGAGGCTTTCTCTCCATCCTCTCACATACACAGGCTCTCACCTATACCACGCTCACACATGCACACAGGCTCTCAGGCACACCACCATGTATGTATGTATTTATTTATATTAAAGTATTTATTGCCCGCACCCTCCAATGTTCGAGGTGGGTTATAAAAAAAAACCCCATACATTATTAAATAGATGGACATAAAATAATAAATTAATACACATGCATAAGGACTCTCTCTCTCACACCCACATACACACAGGTTTTCTCTCACACATGCATACAGGCTGTCATGTGCTCACACACCCATGCACACACAGGCTCTTGCTCTCTTGTACATACACACACATACACAGGGTCTCATTTTCCAGCACACACACATGCACACAGGCTCGTGCCATACACTCTCATTCTCACACACACACACGCTCAAACTCTCAGAGCATCCCTGTCTCTTCAAGCCTCATCGGGATGACCCAAAGAGAAGCCCTACCAGGCTTCTCTTTGGGTCACGACAGGATAGGTGATGCTGGTGCTGCCCAGGGTGATCACCCAGCACATTCTACCCAAAGGCTATCACTGCTCACTCTTCATTTTCTCTCACCAGACATTGTCACCTCTCTCCCTGACCAGTCTTTGTCTCGTAACTGTCACCCCTGCCCCAGACCAGTCTCTCTCATCACTTTCAATCCTCCCCCAGACCAGTATCTCTCTCTCTCTCATGAGCCACTGTCACTCCTAGAGCAGTCTGTCTCTCTCCAGTCACTTTCACCCCCTTCCCCTAAAGCACTCTCTCTCTCAGCACTCACTATGAACTCCCCCCCGACCAGTCTTTCATTTACTGTCTTACCCCACCCCACCAGTCTGTCCTGAAAGGGGATTGGTTGTTTCACTGACATGTGACAGTGAATGGACAAATCGGCAATAAGTGAAGGAGTGAATAAGTTAATATTAAGTGCTCGACACTTTAATATTGATTTATTCACTCCCTCTGACCTGCCCTAAGCTCCCTCCCCCTGTGCCAGCAGTCAGATTTGGAAAATGGACGCTGAATTTATCAGCGTCCATTTTCCTAACCCATGGATGTGCACCCGTTAGAAAAATGGACGCTGATAAATTCAGCATCTGTTTTCTTAACCAGCAGACAGCCACCGACAGTGGTCCTCTCTTGGGCGCACGCTGTCAAAGAGGCACTAGGGGCATGCAATCAAGGAGAGGGAGCTTAGGGCAGGTCAGACACGCTGTCAAGGAGGGAGAATATTTTTTTTCTTAACTCTCTTTTGTTCCTCTGACTTAATATCGCCATGGGCAGGCATTAATTTCTGAGTGCAAAAATATGCATATTGGACGCACATTGGGTTTTTTGGGGTTTTTTTGCATCAGGAGTGAATAACTAATAGCCTTATTCACATGCATTTGCATGTGATGAGCGCTATTAATTTCCTGGTGCGTTGGACACGGATTGTGGAGGCACTAATCCCCTTATTGCATAAGGTGATTTGGTTGCGCCTACACAATCCACGTTCAGCTGAGCGCACTGTATTGCATTGGCCCCCAATGTGTCGCTCTCACTGACTCTCTCACACACACACACACACTCTCTCACTCTCACACACACACACTCACTCACACACACATTCATTCTCACACACGCAAACAGATTGAGAGACCCCCAGACAGGAGCCCATTTTCACACAGACCCCCAGGCTGACACCCATTCATCTCTCTCACACACACACACACAGTTTGATAGACCTCCAGGCAGGTACATATTCTCTCACAGACCCCAGGCAGGTACATATTCTCACACACATACAGACCCCCAGGCAGGCACCTATTCCTTCACACACATAAGCGCCCCCAGGCAGGCACCTATTCCTTCGCACACATACGCGCCCCCAGGCAGGCACCTATTCCTTCGCACACATACGCGCCCCCAGGCAGGCACCTATTCCTTCGCACACACGCACACCCAGGCAAGCTTCCATTCATACACATACACACACTTAAGGAAGGCCCCCTCTTTCTTTTGCCGGGAGCCTCTCACTCTGCTGCCGCTGTCACTGCCCTGCAGAGCTGTTGGTGAGGAGCCGATCGCTGCTACTGGCACTGAAGCCTGTTCTGCTGCCTCCTCTGTGCAGGCCCCATGGTATTAAAGATTTGCGGGGCTGGCACTTCCTTCATTCTGATCTCATGCATCGCGAGAACAGCATAGACAAAGTGCTACTCCCATGAGTTTTTAATACTGCGGGGCACCTGAAGCTTTGGGGGTCTCACCTGTGCTTTGTACTGTGGTGAGATGAGCCTGCACATGCACACAGCTTAGAGGGAACCTTGGCAGGCAGTGTGAGGCATCACCACAATAGCGTTATGAGAGAGGCATTTGTTTGCCGCCTGAAGCGATCGCCTCACTCTGCCTCATTATTGAATCTCCCCTGGGTCTTAGATAAAACTGTATTCATTTAGAAGCTGTGACACCTTTTTTTATTTTGGCCCATCATAGGAAGTATCCAAAGATGACAATGTGCATGAACCTTCAATGCCACATCTGAAGAAGAAAAGGCTCTGTGTGGTCTCAAATTCATGTTCAGTATCATCTTTGGATAACGCCTGTGTTGATCCAATAAAAGCTTCACAGCCAGTAAAGAATCTGAGGCAGAGATGTTAGATGAAATGTTTTCTCTTTCAGCCTGCTTTCTGTGAGGAGTCGAAAAGAGGCTGGAATTTATCTGATTCTGACCACCACGGGGCACCTTTCCCTCTTCCCGCTGCTGTTCACAGCACCAGGTACAATCCTCCTTTTTGGTGCATCTTTTCCTTCTAAGGTTCTGCTTCTGCCTTTTTTCTCCCAGCAAGAAGCAGCTGAAGGCAGCAGTGCTTTCGAGCGTCCGGTGGCATGCGGCATTCCCGTGTGTCCAAAAACCTTTTACATTCACAGGGGCCACTTGATATAAACTTCTTCCATTTAAGAACTTTAGCCTGGGCTCTGCAAAATGTTGGAGGTGCTTGAAATATCATTCACAGATCTCAGGAGCACATTCCTGCAAGGCAAGGCCTAACACATCCTTGCGAGCCAGCCCAAAGTATCTCTCTGCAACATGAATGGATACTTCTGGGTCTTCGTACCTTTACTTGGTCAGGAAACTTGCTGAATTAAGGTGTCATCCCTAATGTTACATCTTTGTGTACTACCATAGGGCATTGCAGTTTTAGTTTTTAAACATTTTTTTTCCCTCAGATAAAACACCCAGGTTTTCCAAAACCTATTGGCCAGTTTTTTATCAATTTTCAACCAAACTTTGAATCTCAATTCATCCCCCTCCCCTCGGCGTGCAGATCCAGTTGTGGTTTTGACCATGCGGTGCCCTCTAGATGTTGTATCCTGGCAGGATCCTGCTTGCCAGTGCTATGCAGGTCACAGCCCCCGGGGACTGTAAATGTCACTGCTCTTCATTCTCTTCCTACAATGACAGCCGCGGGGGGAGGGAGGGAGTGGCAGGGGAGCAGTGGTGAGGGACCTGGGATTGGGGTGGAGGAAGAAAGAATGACTTTGGGACTGGAGGGACTGAAAGAGTACTGAAAGTGAGCCGAGGAGAGAGGCTGGAACTGGAGCCCGGAGGGTTTGGTTTTTATTTTTTTCTAAATTCAATTGCATTCGGGATGGCAGAAGTCTTGGAACAAACTGCTATAAGCCTATGCTGTGTGAGGTTCTTGGAAATTCCACCAAAGTCCCTTTTGACAAATGTCTGGGAGGACTTATTTAGCCCGATTATTCAGTAAAAATGTTTATACACTAATAGTTTGTCAGCAGCATTAAACTCTTGTCATGCAGAGCAGCCGTCACTTGTGCCCAGCAGCAGCTCCTCCTACCTAAATAAACCGCACGGTGTGTTCACTGGTACGCAGCAGTGTGTAACATCGTGTTAATGGCACAATTGCTTCTAGAATATTATAAATATTTTATACATGATACGTTCTACATTTTTATGTCCTTTTTTCTGCAGAATTCCCAATCAAGATCCTCCTCATGCTGCTTTTCACACTGTACAGTTTCTCCTCTCTAAGGACTTTGTTCAGGTAAGAGGAAAAAAAAAAAAAAGCTTGGATAAGAGAAGGAACTGGTCACCCCAGGGGATATAGCGCCCCCTGAAACTGCTGCTGCTACCCGTATTTTATCATTAAAGCCATGTCCACTGTGACTGGAAGTATTACTGATGAAAGGCCGTTCGGCGGCCTGTGTGAAATGAGATTGTCTGTTCCATCCTTAGTGTGGCCCCTGTCACATCTGAGGCTCATAATGCCAACTGTTGTGCTTTTTACAGAAAAGAGGGGCCTTTGCTTAACTGGCCAGAAACTCTCTACCTCGTCGGACTGGTACCTCTGGCGGTCTTTTGTGAAGTTGTGTACCCTCTGACGGCCTGGAAAGAGAGGCTTCCTTTCATCTCGCTGCTCCTGACCTCTGTGTACTGTGCCCTGGGCGTCAGCTACGCGTGGCTCCGGCTGTACGTCCTGGTGCTGACTAAACCAGCAGCCATCAAAGAGAGAAAAGATCAGTGACGGGGCTTTTATTTTTCATTCCTTAGGACCTTCATCAAGCAGCTGCTTCACAGGCAAGCAGATACGGTTGTCTCTCATCACGAACTTACACGGAGGTTTGAAAATTCCTCTATGGTTTACCCACCAGGGTAGCCCTGAACCTGCCATGTGTGGGTATCCCCTGTCCTCCACCCTTGTAGCCCTCTCCTTCTTGGGAAAAACTCTATGGCTATCCTCTCTCGCTGCTCTCCCCCCCCCCCCACGTCCTCCTTTTCTCTCTAGCACACTCATTCTCTTCCTGCTCTACAGCGCTGTCACCGCCTTCTCTTCTCCCTTTCCCTTTGCAGCCCTCTCGCATTCCTTTTTCACTCCCACACACCTCCTGTAGCCTTTACACTCTCCTCCCTTTTGGTCCCGCTGCCACCTCCTTCGGGGCCTCGACGGCGGGACAAAGTCGCCTTCTCCCAGCCCCATACAAATCTGTCGGCTGACAAAATGCGCGCACTCTCCAGGCAAGTTGGGGAGTTGATTTTTTTTTGAAACCCTGGATTTAAGATTCCTAATTCCATACTGGGACTCCTTATTTTTAGCCCAGGTTATCGCATTCCTTGGTATGTCTATTTTGATAATGAAGCCCCAGTAAATGTCTCTGTGCCATGCAGTGTTTATTTTTTTTTTTTTAAAGCGAACCTTTGGGGTTGCAGAGCTGTGCACATTTTCTGAGACTTCCCGGCCATACTGCTTTGCTGTCCTAATGAAACTTTTTTTTTCTTTCACATACTGCAGAAAATGGATTCTGTGGTTTTTCTTGCTCATGACATCGCCACATAATGGGCAGCAGATGCTTGTTACTTTGACTCAAAAGAACACAGGTGGAGCATCGCAATCTATTTTCACCTAACAGTAACTGACAGAATTTTTGCAAAGAGTTTTGTTTTTTTTTTCTTTTGTTTTTGCTTTTTTTCATAAAGTGATACCTCAAGATGAGGCGTGGGTCTGTGAATCGCCCCGGGGGAAGATCTGGGACTCTTTCCAGGCCTGGCTCCTGCTCCTAAGGGATGGCTGGTGATGCAGTCAGCCTGAGGAGGGGAGGGAGCACCAGATTTTCCACACCTTGGTTGTATGCAGGAAACACCAAGTGCCAGATTCCTGTGGAGCCACAGAGAGCATAGCCCTAGTTCAGGGCGTGTCAAACCTGTCTGTGGAGTCTCACAGTCAATCAGGTTTTCAGGATATCCCACAAAGAATATGCATGAGATAAATTTGTTTATACTGATTCTCCATGTTATGCAAATGTACCTCATTGCATATTCTTTGTGGGATATCCTGAATACCCGACTGACTGTGGGGTCCCCAGGACAGGTTTGGGAAGTCCTGCCCTAGCTGGAGGATCAGCACTGCAGTGGCTGGCCTAGTTGGAAGGGATTAAAAATCGTGGGTGGGAACCCCCTGCTATTTCTGAATGTGAAGGCTTGTAGTGCTGTGGTTCCAGTAGAGGCCACTCACATTTTGAGTAGGAAGCCTAAAGGAGCAGAATGAAACTGCTAGGTTAAAAGAAAACAAATGATGAAGATGATTAATGATGAACTCTAATTGCTTGGGTATGAATATTTGTATGTAAAAATGAGTTCTCAAATACAGAAAATTTGGCAATCATGTGCTGCCATCCTATTTTGAAAGAATAAAACTTTTATTTCTTTACTGAGTTGTGGGTTTTTTTGTTTTGTTTTTTTAAGATTTGTTTCCCACAGACCTCTAGTTTTTGAATTCCTGCTGGTAGTGTCTTCTTTTTTTTTTTCTTCTTCTTTAGTAGTTCATGTGAAGTCTTGGAACTTTTTTCTGTGGTTCCTCCGATTTAATATTGTGGTTCCTCCGATTTAATATTTTGGCAATATTAAGTTGGAGGATCCACAGAAAGCCGCAACATGAAAAAAAAAAAATCTTGCCAGCATCAGGTTAGGAAAATGGCCGCTCGTAAAATTGAGCGTCTGTTTTCCTAAGCAGCACACAGCCACTTCTCCTGGGCGCCCGATGGCAAGGAGGTGCTAGGGATGCACAATTTCCCTTAGCACATCCTTTTTAATGCAGTGGCTCATTTACCTATTGCATCAAGCACCCGGGAGAGGTGGATTGGCCTGTTTTTCCCGCATGGATATTGCATCAAACTGTTTGTGTTTTGATTCTGCACTTGATTTTGGTGAAAAGGATGAATTTGCATACCTGGGAATTCTCTGGATTTCACCTGGCGACTCTGGAATTGTAAGGGAATTGCCAGGTCTCCAGGAAAATACCCACAGTATTTGAATGTAATCAGCTTTGAAGTGCTGAAAAGTAGAATATAAATCAGATAAATGTAAAAAAATAAATAAAATCCTGAGGCTGCTGCAATGAAATGCTTGCATGGGCTCTGGAAGAGGTAGTCCTGTCACATGGGGCAGAGGGTGAGCAATCCTGCTGTCTGCAAGTCTGCCAGAAGAAGATGGAAGAGTCATCCCTGTGTCTGCCTGCACCTTCTAAGAAGAAGCAGGAGCGGCGTTGGCCGATGCAGCCTGAAGAGTGAGTCCTCATCCCGTGGGACCACAGGAGAAGGCTGCTCCTGGTGGGAGGGAGTGTATGTATCAGCATCCGATTTAGACCGGTGGTTCTCGGGGATACACGTAGCCAGTCACATTTCCAGGATATCCACAATGCATGTGTAGGAGACAGATTTGCGTGCAGTCTCCATGAGTGTGTCAAAATGTGTGGGAGGAAAAAAATGCAGCAGGTTGTGTATAGGAGGAGAGAATCTGTGCACAGCCAGGAACGCTGCATGGGTATTAGCACCCTAGGCAAACCCTTTGCCTTGCGTCTGTCTCCCTTCCCCACCGCTCGTGGCATGCTGAGTCTCTACTCCTCTCGGCTGTGAGTAGAATGGGCTCTGCTCTTTGCTGCCCCTTAATGGCTGGAACCTAGGCGACCGCCTAGTTTGCCTATTGGGATGCACTGGCCCTGTGCACACCCAGGGTTGCCAACTGCCTGGTTTTGAACCGGATCATATATATTTTTTTTTCTGTTCAAGTATAAGGTGGTCCAGTCAGAAGTACTGACAGGCCACTAAAAATCTGTCTCTTGTGCCCCGCCCTATCTCCTCTCCCTGTGCTGTGATTGGCAGGAATTGGGGGTGGGATCTCACCTGAGTGCACTCCTTAGCAGCTGCTCTGTGGCTCTTCCCCCTACCTCCTCTCTCTACTGTGACTGGAAGCTGTTGGGAGAGAGGATGAGATAATCAAATGAGCTGGTGTTATTTATGGATAACTTTACCAATAATTTTATCAAGAGGCAAAGAGGACCTCAGCACTGGTACAGTTTCTGAATATTCAATGCGATTTGAAGCCAGTCGGTACAATCATGGGTCCTGTAAAAACCTCTTTATTTTATTGAAAACTCACTTTTTTTTTTGTTTTTAAATTTTAAATTAAAACAAATTTAGTGCTGGATCAGCTACTTCCAGTCTTGTTAATACCAAGATTCCAGTGCCACATGGGGTAATTGTTTCAAAAATTGCTGTTCAAACAACATCCAAGCAACATTGTAGCTATTGGAATTTGGATAAGTTTGTAACGAGTCATCACAGTCTGTACATATTTCAAGAAAGCCCATGGACCAATGAAACTTTTATCGGCAACTTAAAGGCGTGAAATTACTTATGTTAGAGATCAGTTTCCTTCTTAAAGATTTGAACGGTGCTTCGCAAAGCTACCGCAACGCCGAGAGACATCTGAAACGCCGACGTTGGCAACGTTTCACTAGATTGCTGCATCAGAGCAACAGTCTCTTTTAAAGACAAGATATCTAAAAACAAAAATATCGTTGTTGGTAATCAATTTTATGAACACAAACAGTCTTAACAATATTTCGTTCACTTACTGTTTCTCTTGTTGTCACTTCTCTTGTGTTTCGGGCTTGAAGCAATGGCAGAAAAGCGCTCTCAATAAAAGCATCTCAGGAATGCCTCACAGGAGAGAGAGAGAGGCAAAAAAAGAAGGGATGGGAAAGAGAAATAAATCTTCAGGGACTGGAGAAAGGAGATGGAGGGGGGAGACAGACAGGAAGGTGCACAAGCTCAATGAGAAATCCAAAGGAGAGACATGGAAGGAGGGAGAGAGAGAAGAGGGCATGAGGGAAAGAGTCAGGGCACAGGAGATGTTGGAGGAAGAGAAATTAGGGGTATGGGCTAAGGATGAAAGACGGGAGGGCACAAAAGATGAGGGGAGAGAGAGGGGCACAAGGCTTGGAGGAGGCTGGAAGAGAGACACGAGAGTGCACAGGAGACAGGAGGGAGAGAGATGAGGGGAAAGAGACAGTCAAGGCACAGAGGGAAAAGAGACAAGAACAGGACACATTTATGCAAATGTATGCTAATGTTGGAAAGGGATGGGGCACCCCCCCCCCTCCCAGTTCTCAAGTGTCCAGTCATAGTCTGTGGGAAAAGTTGGTAACCCTATGCGCACTCCCCTCCTCTCCCCCATTACTAATTTACACCAATCACAGGACGAGTAGAAATCAAAAGTTCCCAAGTATGCCGAGTAGCAATAAAAAAAAAAAAATTTTCCCCAAGTTAGGCTCCCCCCTATGGGCCATATGCTAACGTATTCCCCAGAAGCAGGAATCTCCATTGCATTAAGCTAAAGAGAGTATTAGTGCAAAGCGAACAGTTTTAGTCTGTAGAATTTGTAAGCTTGAAATTCTTTTAATTGGTTGCAGAGCTAGTTTCGTGTTGCCCAGGTTCTCCAGTTAAAGCATCTTTTTTGATTTATATAGTGCCTTTCATCCCAACGGGATCTGGACTTGCTCTATAGTTTTGGGTTTTTTTACTTTCACAAACTTGCATCCATGATTTGTATACGGAGTATGATTCCCTGAAGAAAAATAGATCTTTTTAAAAAAAAGAAAAGCTTGGTTATGTATGTATATGAAAGATAGACAGTAGCCAGGGTTCAAGCCTTGATGATTGGCTGTGTGGTAATCAGTGTTGCCAACCTCGCTTATTTCTCACGAGTTTGGGCTTGGTTTTTTTAGCCATTCGCTTTTTTTTTTTTTTTTTTTTTTTTTTTAATTAACAGGTTGCTTAATGAGGGGTTTTTTTTTTCAAAATCATATTTTTTGAGGCTTGGTGGGTGGAACTTGTGCCCTGCTGTTCCTGCACACTGAGATCACATGAGAAGGATCACCATAGAATAACAATGGAGCCGGTGTTTATGGGGTCGAGATAGCGAGCTAGAGTTCTGGAGCTGCTGGGAAAAGTATTGAGAAATGACTACTTACCTAATAATTTCCTTTTCCCTAAGATGGATAGATGCATTCAGGACCAGTGGGTTATGCACCTCTACCAGCAGATGGAGACAGAGCAAACTGAAGTCACAGTATATATACCCCTGCAGTGACATCAGTCTGCCAGTATTCTCTTCAAAAGCCAACTGTGGACAGACTAGCAAAACCTAATTAAAAACATAACCATTTCTGTACTCAACCAACAGGAAACCCTGAACTCTAATTACTGTTAAAAAAAATTTCTAATGGATACGCTTGGCTTTACTTTAAAAGACTCACCAGTTGTGAATTATTGTTATTTCTTACCAAAACCAAAGAATTTAAATAACAGATCTGAAATGATGTTTCAGGGAGATCTTACAAACTTTTTAGAAGATTCTACTGCTCAAGTAATTGAA
This sequence comes from Rhinatrema bivittatum, assembly GCF_901001135.1. Classification (NCBI taxonomy): domain Eukaryota; kingdom Metazoa; phylum Chordata; class Amphibia; order Gymnophiona; family Rhinatrematidae; genus Rhinatrema; species Rhinatrema bivittatum. Next base: position 30,269,687 of record NC_042619.1, on the reverse strand, counting down.
TGGGGCACCTTATTAGTAACTTTTTCATGTTTAAATGACTTGAATTGAAAAATGAAGAAATATTTCAACAAATATCCCATTACATTTCATGAGAAAGTAGTTGAGATATTTCCCGATCTAGCAATAGCCACACAGGCAAGACGGAAAGGCTTTTTAGCATTCCGTCAAGAAGTTACAAACGACTGATTTGTTTGTATTATTGAAAATTATAAATAAAGAATAAAAAAAAACCATAACCATTTCTGTACTCAACCAACAGGAAACCCTGAACTCAGGCAAGAATGTATGAGCACTAATCTAGGGACTGGATGAATACTTACCAGTAATCCCCTGGAACACGTAGCCACACAGGAGGACTCTACCACAATTATTTGGCAGTCAAGGGTGGGAAGTTTGAATCCATCTATCCACTTTATGGAAAAGGAAATTATCAGGTAAGTAGTAATTTCTCATTTCCTAGCATGTGGATAGATGGATTCAGGACCAGTGAGTTGTACCCAAGCTACTCCCAAATAGGGTGGGAGGCTGCCCACCGTCCAGTGAAAACCGCAGGTGAAAAGGCTGCATCCTCCTGGGCCTCCACATCCAGATGATAATACCTGGAAAAAGTGTGTAAAGAAGACCATGTCGCAGCTTGGCAAATGTCAGCGGGAGACAAGAACCTAACCTCTGCCCATGACATTGCCTGAGCCCTAGTGGAATGAGCCCTAATCTGAATAGGCAATGGCTTTTCTGCGGCCACATATGTGGCCATGACTATCTCTTTAATGCAGCAAGCTATTGTATCCCACGAAGCCGGCTCACCCTGTTTACCTCCACCATGAAGGACAAACAGGCGATCCATCTTTCAGCAAGGTTTTAGAAACCTCCAGATACCTCAACATGTCTCTTGACTTCCAAGGCATGCAACAGGTGATATTCCTCTGCATCTCTTTCCGTATCCAAGGACAGCAAGGAAATAGACTGATTAAAGTGAAAAGCCAAGACCACTTTAGGCAAGAAAGAAGGAACAGTACACAACTGCATCACTCCTGGAGTTACCCGAAGAAACGGCTCCCATTTTCAAGATCAGTAATTGCTAGGAAAGGCTATGCAGTGGTCAAAACATAGGGCCCGCCAAGAAATCCAACACCAGATTGAGACTCCACAAGGGAACCGGTAACTGCAAGGGAGGACGAAGATGTTTCAATCCCCTCAAAAAAAACAGGCCACATCAGGATGAGGTAAGGATTCACCATTGACCTGACCCCTGAAACAAGCAAGAGCTGCTATCTGTACTTTCAAGGAATTAAGGGCCAACCCTTTATTCAAACCATCCTGCAAAAATTCGGATCCTAATTGAACGAGAAAGCACTCCTCAAATTTCACACCAAACTTCAAACACTCGCCAAACCCATACATAGGCTAAAGAAGTGGAAAACGTTTGTGCTTATAACAAGGTGGCAATCACTGCAGTAGAATATCCATGCTTCAACAAGTGAGCCCTCGCAAGGGCCTTTACTGTAAGACAAAATTGAGTCAGATCTTCCTGCAGGACAGGCCCTGCTGCAATAGATTCTTGTGGGTCAGAATACAGAGGGGAGAGTCTACCAGGAGTCTTCACAGATCTTATTACTATGGTCTCCTGGGCCAATCTGGTGCCACCAAAAGAACCATCTCCCTGTGGCTGTCGACCCTCCAAACTATTCTACCCTACATAGGCAATGGGGGAAAGGCCAGACCTGCATGAGAACATCGATACCCAAGGACTTCATATCTTTCCTGCAACTGAAGAATCAAGGAACTTTTGCATTGCGAGAAATCACCATCAGGTCCAGAAACAGAAGGCCCTAGCAATCCACTATCAGCTGAAATGCTGGCAATAGCCATTCTCCTGGGTCCAGACTCTCTCTACTGAGAAAGTCTGCTCTTACATTATCCTTTCCTGCAATGTGTGAGGCCAAAATCTCCTGAAGATGTATTTCTACCCATTCTATAAGTTGGTCTATCTCCCGTAACGCTTGTTGGCCTTTGGTTCCTCCCTGCCAATTGATGTATGCCACAATCGTTGCGTTGTCTGACATTACGTGGACTGTTCGATCCTGCAGCTTGTTGCTGAACTACAAGCATGCCAACCAGACCACCTGGGCTTCTAGCTGATTGATGTTCCAGAGAGACTCCTCTATATTACAGAGCCCTTCACTGTCAGGCACTAACAGCGCAACTCCCCACCTCTGGAGGTTCGCATCTGTCATGAGGACCAACCAGTCCGACGATGTCAGAGGAACTCTCTTTCTCAGATGCTCTGCTTGTAACCTCCACTGGAGATGACAGCACACTTCCATTGGCAGGTGGCATCAAACCAAATAGTCTTGGGACTTTGGGTTGCAACAAGACAGCAGGGAGCGCTGAAAATGATGCATATGCATTACTTGCCTGTGGCACCACTTCCAGGGTCGCCACCATCAAACCAAGTACCTGTAGATAGGACCACACTGTTGGGCATATAATGTTCACCAAGAGACACACCTGTGATATAAACTTCTGAATATGAGCTTCTGGCAGAAAAATCTTGCCCTGCTTAGTGTCAAGCCACACTCCCAGATTACTCCAGTGACTGAGATGGCTGAAGACTGCTCTTGGCTAGGTTCACTACCCAACCGAGCTCCTGCAACAGAGAGATCGCTTTACGGTTTACCCACACGCCTCTCTTCCAGAGACTTGGCCCGAATCAACCAATTGTCCAAATATGGGTGTACCAGGATCCCATCCTTTCTCAGCTCTGTCGCCAGAATCACCTTGGAAAATGTTCTGGGACTAGTGATCAGATCAAAAGGCAGCACCAAAACTGATAATGGCACCCCAACACTGCGAAAAGTAGAAAACGTTGGTGCTACAATCGGATGGGAATAAGGAGGCATGCCTCAGACAGATCCAAGGAGATTAGAAATTCCCTTGACTGCACAGCCATTATCACTGAGCACAATGTTTCCATGCAAGAATGAGTCACCCGCAAATGACGGTTGACACCTTAGAGATCCAGGATGGGACAAAACAAGTCCTTCTTCTTGGGCACAACAAAATAAATGGAATATTGACCAGTATTTTCTTGAGATATGGGTACTGGAACCATAGCCCTCAGATTGAGGAGCATTGACAGTGTACACTCCACCGCTTATTTCTTCTGAGGAGAGTGGCAGGGAGACACCATGAATATGTCCTGTGGAACACTGTGAAATTCCAGCGCATATCCTTCTCGTATCATTTCCAGAACCCACTGATCCGATGTGATCTCGACTCACCTCTGATAAAAGAGAGAGAGGTGCCCTCCATCTCCTGTTCCCAGGGGTGGGTCGGCAAATCTTCATTGTGGGAGGCTTTGGAGGTTCTACTACCTGACTTTGTGCCTCACTTGGGCTGTCTGGAACAAAAGGACTGAGACCTGTCAAAAGGCTGAGTCCTTTGAAAAGTTGTCCCTCTGTAGGGACAAAACCATTTGAAGCCCCTGAGATGACCCCTCATACCAAAGGGGCGCACAGCAACTGCTTCTTATCCTTCAGCAACTGGGGAACCGGGGATTCACCCCACTTTCTGGCCGGCTTCTCCAACTCGCTTCTAAACAAAAGTGAGCTGGGAAGAATCAGGCTTAGTAAAATCAGAAAAGCTCCTTTCAGAAATATGTGATGAGCATGAACAGATGAGCAGTAGGAGATTCGTTTATATATCTCCTGAGGAAGCCTGTTGGCGAAACATGTTGAGAGAACAAGAAAACAAGAAAGAATAACAGAAAAATTGAGAAATTTGTTGTTTTCTAAATGAGTGATAATTCATGATAAATGGGATTTTCTCTGCTTATTTAACAAATTGTATTTCATATTCATAATATATTGTAAGAAAGGAAGTTGTTTTTATGAAGATAGTAGAAGTATGAAAGGGTATGTATGATGTATGAATGGAGGGAGAATTTTTAGATACATATTTTTGTGGGTAATATGTTAAATATTTAAAGATTGTTGTAATATATTTTCTTTATTACATAGAAGAAATATGTCACTTTGTATGGTTTTGAGTTGATAGTTGTGTGATATATGATTTGAGTAGCCAAAATAATTATATCTGTTAGTAAAATCAGAGGCAGATAATTCTCCCTGAGCCTCTAAACAGCGCTGGCACAATTTAGAGTGCAAGCCAGGCTGAGACGCCAGAATATGACAGGCAATGCACAGGCTTAGGTTTAATAGCTATAGGTGCCATTTTTTTTTTTATGTGCGTTTAAATTTTAGGTATCCAAAATTTAGGTATCCAACAATTAGGAGTCCAAAACTAGGTGCTGCATAGCTAGGCATTTCAACTTAAATGCACCCACACTTATGCCCAATTTGTGTGCTCAGGATAAGCGTGCGTCTAAATCGGATGCACAAGCAGACAGCCAACTAAGCATCCAAAACCTGGATGCAAAACCAGAAGCCCTGGCTGAACTGACGTCCTGTAGAGGGCAGCTGAACTCGCAGGCAAAAGTGCTGCCACAGCCTACCATGCAGCGAACAAGCCTCAGAGCGGGGTGTAGCCAAAAGAGGCTGTTTAACCCACCAGGCTGCTCCCATCCCTAACCTCCCTCAGGGCAGGTCGAAGGTCAGAACGGAGACCGGGGAAAGGGAATCCCTTAAACAACCCTCCTTCGCTGATCTATAATGTGTTTTTTGTTTGGGTTTTTTTTTTAAACTTTCATGAGCTCAGCCCTTCCCAGCTGAGTACAAAGATGGTCTCCAGCTGTGGGGGAGAGGGCATCTGCTGGCACTGCTATATTTAGTTTCCTGCACCTGCTGCCTTTCAGCTGTACAATCAGCTATCAGACCAAGGCACTCATCTGAGACACCACAGAAATCATCTCAGGAAGTCTCAACTGAGGGAGGGACCATTTGGTATCACCGCAGGAAAGCAGGGAGAACAATTTTTCTTTTATTTCTCCTTCTAAAATATGAAGCAATCCCCAGTAGGGAGATGCATGTCTGCCATCTGCTGGAGATGGAGAATACTGGCTGATGTCACTGCAGGAGTATATATGTTGGGATGCCAGTTTGCTCTGTCTCCATCTTCTGGTAGAGGTGCATAACCCACTGGTCCCGAATCCATCTATCCACATGCTAGGAAAATGGCTGTTGTGGCTGAGAATGGTGTATATGCACTGTGAGGACAGGGTCGAGGGCCCAGGGCAGGTTGTAAGGACCACTGACTGTGAGCAGTTGGTCCTTTGGGGTGGCCAGTTAAAGGAGTGCCAGGTCACGTGACAGTGTAGATCATCTGATTTGAGTTTGGTTGCTTAAAAGCAAATGTTTATTTTTCTGGAAACAGTAGATTTCAGTGAAGCGGGATGGGAGTGGGGTTTTTTTGTTGTTTGTTTTTAACCATTTCAGTAGTAAGAGGTTAGAATTCATCCACTTTAAAATGTTTTCTTTGTGAAGTGGGATTAAAAGTATGCTAAATTTATGGATTTGGATACATGGAATTTTGTGACTTGGAAAACAAATTAATCACCTTTAAGAAATAAATACCGTATATCTACATATTATAATAAGATCAAGTAATAATAATTATAAAAAGTCACCATTGCTTAAGTAGAGTTGGTCTTTAAAAAATCACTGTCTCTCACTGCAGTCTTAGTAGATTGCCATTTTTTTAAACGGCTAACAAAAGGATGTTGTATATGACAATATTGAGGCTGTTGTCAGGGATTGTTAGACCTTTTTTTTTTTTTTTTTTTTTAGTTAACTGTGAAAGTTGCAACAATTATTTCCTCCATTATACTCACAAAAGTATTTTTTTTCAAGTGTTTTCTGTGTATAAATACATTCTAATAAAAGTAGTTTAAATCTTGCTTGTTTGGGGATTATTTTTTCATGATTATCTAATACCACTGGGGTTAATTCAATTCCTATTTGTGGCTGAGTTCCTTATGAAAATGAGGACTGTTTCTCTCTCTATGCAATGGAGCAAAAGCAGGCCTGGAGCAGGCTGTTCAGGGTGACTCGGATAAGGTGCTAGTCCTGAACGCTGCTGAAGAGTCCATGTGTAAGGGGGGGAAGCGTGAGCCGGTGGAACCTTTCTCTCCGGCCTCGGCGGGCTGGTTTGCGCGCTGCACCGGGTACGTCGGGCTTACAGTCCGCCGTAGTTCGCTCGTCCTTGAAGCGTCGGGGCTGCTTCTGTCTCCCGCTATGGGGCTGTTGCCGGACGAGGCCCGGGGGTTGCCGCCACCCGGCATTGTGAACAGGAACTCGGTGTGGGTCGGCTTCATGGGCTGGCTTACGGTCTTGCTGGACAACGCGCTGAACCGCCGGCCGCCCCTCCGCGCCGGTCAGTATCTGCGGGCGGGGCCTGTGGAAGAGAGATTCGGACATCACCGGGAAGGGAACTGGGAGGCGTAATGGGACCCCCCCCCTGAGGCCGTGGAGCTGGGGGTGCTGTATGTTCAGCACCCAAGCAAAGCCATGTAGCTCCACGGCCGTGACTGCTGATGCCTCTGCGGTATCAAATTGTAAAGCGTGTGAAAGATGCTATGCAAAAGAAATGCTCTATAATATAATTCAGGTTTCCGAGACGGAGGTTAACTGCCTAGAAGTAAATAGTTTGCCAAATCCCAGCCTGGTTAGGGAAGCCTAAAGGAGCTGCTGGACCAGAAAAAAAAAAAAGTTCGGAGGTCTTGAGTACCTTCGGTTTAAAATGCCGGATCACACAGAGAGAAAGTGATTGGTTGCTGTTTCAGAGCTAACTATTCCAGGTCATGGAGAAATTACCCCAGTTTATGCCCTACTGAATACTTTCTCCCAACCCCCTTGCCAAACCGTCCAGTGTTATTTCTATTCCGAACGCTATTTTTCTTGTCTGTGGTTTTTTTTTTTTTTACTCTGTCTTCAATTCTGCAAACTTTCTCATCAGAAACTTTTCACTGTCCAGAATGTCACCCCCCCCCCCTCAAGCTAAAATATATGCATTTGACCTATCTATCTTAAAACGAGGTCACCAGAGGAAGAATAAATAAAATGATTGCAGTAGCATTTAACTTTCAAAAAGGAAACTCTGAGAAAATTAGACAAAGTAAAAGGAGCAGTTGCAATGGTTAAAAGTCTGCATGAGATGTGGAGGCTGTTTTAAAATATGCTTAAACAAAACCCTAAAACACAAAAATAAACTAAACCACAATGAAAAACAGTATTTGGCGTAGTGGTTTATTTGCACACACAAAAGATGTGAAGGGAGTGATTAAAAGTGCTGATGGCTCTTTGAGTTTGTGTGGCTGTTAGAACCTATTCTTTTGTAGACACTGATGCTCTTGTTTGCTGCAGTGGAAGTTTGTGCTCTAGATGACCCACAGTTTGCTTAAGCCAGCTCTGTCAGTAACTTTGTATAAACATAAGTAAACTGGATTGCTGCTTTGCAGGCATCACGTGGATACCTGTATAGCATGAACAATTGAAAAATAAGCTCAAGGAAGGAGATTTTGAAAAGTAAGGAACACGATAATCAAAGATGTACAACATCTTCTACAATAAGCGTACAATTTAAAAAATGTTAGAAAAATGGAGACAAAAGAACAAGACAATAAAGAGGACACATGGGAGTCAAACAGGCAAGCAGATTTTTTTGAAAAATCTAAATTACTATTCTAAATATCAATGGTCCTGCAGAGCCTACTGTCTTAATGGTTGATACTTGGAACTCAGCACTCCTGAGTACCATGGACAAATTGGCCCCCATTAAGAAAAGTCATAGCCTGTAGGAAATCCCATGCTTCTTGGTTCACACTCGCCTTATGTATGAGAAAAAAAAAAAAGAACTGTGTAGAATAGGAACCATTTGGAGGAAACATTAGACCCTCAAGAAATCAGAGCTATTACATTAACAAGTTAACAAAAAATTATTCAAAATGTATCTGAGCATCGAACAACAACCCTCAGACATTGTTTAACACTGTAAAATTCTTTACCAAGCGTCAGGACAGTGGCCCTAAATATCCCAAAGCCAACTTGCATTCTGAACTTTGTAATGCTTTTGCTAACCATTTCAGTTCCAAAGTAACTATTTTTAATACCTTCCCATCTTACTGCAGTAGCAGACCAATGGGATTTCTCATGAAGAAGGAAGGCAGTGATCCTGAGAGAATTTTTTTTTCTCGAGAATAATTGCTGAGAGCACTTTAGGTAGAAATAGAGAGAGCCTAAGATTGGCACCTGCTCTCACTAAAGATGGGCAACCTCGTGCTGTTTGATAAGACTGCACTATTTTGAAGATAAGCAGTGAATACTCGTAGCTTCTTGAAAAGCTGGAAAATTGTTTCAAAATAGTAAAGTATGTTTCTTCAAGATTTGTTGGCTGTATTGCAGCTTAAGCGACAAAGTTTGTGCACTTTGAAAAAAAGATTTTCAGAAACATAATATCTGCTATGCTAGGATTAGGGGGCTTTCATTTTCATTTTTTATTTTTGCTGGGGATTTCACTGACTTTTCCACTGATTTTTTTTCTGTTTAATATAACAGTCATTTTTCCACTGATTTGTTTTTGTCACAACATTGAAATTCCCAGGAAAAATGAAAACTAAGGTCTCTGGTTGTGATGTACCTGATGAGTGTGTGGCACCGGTAAATAATGGTCCTGGACTCTGTATTCATAGTGGAGTGCTTTGTATCCATCTTTGATTCAGCCGATCTCCAAACTTCAAATACATAACAAGTAGAGTTTGGATCTTTCTAAACAGCCTTGGTTCTGTCTTGTCTGGATTTGCACTGTGAACAGGAAGTTGCTTATCCCTTCTCTAGCGCCCTGACCTGTTCAATTAGTCCTCATTCTACAACCTCAAAGTCCAATCTCTCTCCAGGTGTCTATGGCCCTGAAAAGTTTCAAATCACTTCTAGCCATTAAAAAAATATAAGAAAACACACAGACATCAATTCCATCTCAGATCTGAAGTTGAAAATGCAGTTTAATCATTCACTGAAGATCTGAACTTTCCTCTGGTGGTGAGGGATCTGGTAGAATCAGAAAGCTTCAGTGGGAGTGGCAGGCTGTGAGCAAACTTGTACATGAAACTGTGGATAACTTTTTTGTTGTTCGCATTGCTTTCTGATGTTGTCGCTGATAGCCATGTTGGAGCATTTGGAGTGATGATCTTTTTTGTGACTTTCTCAGTCCTTTTATGCATGGTACAGTTTGGGCTTTTATATAGTAGATTGCCTTTGTGCCTTAGGCTAAGCAGCGATCCTTCTTTCATTCACATTGTACAGCTTTTGTGCTCCACCTCTTCTTGACTTATCCTTTCCCCGTTTTTGCAGTTACAATACACATGGGTGCCTCTAGCCTTTCACTGTTATTTTTAAAAGTGGAATGCATAAAAGAAACGTAATGCTCTTCTGACGTGAGTTAGTCCTCCCACTCATGCAGAGATCTTTTTTCTTTGAGCTGGACTATTTTGCCTGTACATGTAGGGTGGGAATTTGGCAGTTGCCCTTTTCAAACACTGTAACGTTCCTTTTTTGTTTTGGTAGTGTTTAGTTAGTCTGCTATTTGTTCATTGTGCAGTTAGGTGATCTACTCTCATGGTCTCGATTTATTTCCCACTAGTAGGGGGAAGGGAAAGCAAGTTTGGTCATTGCGTTGGTTGCCCCATGTGGCCCTGTAACTGATGTGGGCTTTATTTAGATGATCTCTTATTGTTACGTACTAGGCCCAAAACAGGTGTCAGTCTTTCTCAGTTCAGCTTGCCGTCTTGTTAGATGAACAGGTAATGTCCTACTTCCCTGTCATACACTTGATAAAGTCCAGCAGGTGTCTACATTGTACAGAGGTTTAACTCCTTTCTGATGGACACCAGGGTTAATTGTGTTTCTCTAATTGGGAGAGGAATCTCCTGTCACATGGGGAAAAAACATATTTAGAAACTTATTTTTCCCTTTTGTTTTATTTTTTTTTGCTTTCTGGGGGTGTCTTTTTGGAGGGAATGTTGACCTTTTTTGCCATTTTGCATTTTTTGGAGGCATATGGTTTTTTTCTAGTTGTTTGCTCTGATTTTTTTTTTCTTTACTAGGTTCTCCATCCTCCCTGAACTCCATATTTTCTTTCTTTCTTCCTTCCTTCCTTCCTTCCTTCCCGTGTGCCCAGAATCTCTCTCCATTCTACTTAATGATTAAAGTGATGAAAAAAAGTGGGCGAACTCTCTGGCTGTTATCGGATCCTTCAGTCTCTCACCCTGCTTCCCTTTCACCTTCCAGCCTCTCCCATTATCTCCAATTATCCTTTTTTTAAAATCTTTTCTAGCCTTTTCTCTTCCATCCTTCACTTGTTCAGGTCTCTTCAGTTTGCCTCATCCCACCTTCATTTTTCCCCTTCACATTCCTCCTTTTCGCTCCCAAGTCAATTCTCACCTCTTCCATGTTGCTCTTCTCCCCTCATCTCCTCACTATATTCCTCTCCCTATCTCCCTCTGTCATCCGTCTCCCCCTCGACATTTGCATGCATATTTATGAACTATCGGTGCAGGAACAAAGTGAGAGCCTGTCCTCCTGTTCTTTGTGGCTCCTCCTCTGGTTATGTCCTGTTTAGAGAGGAAGTTGCTATGGTCACAAGCAGGAGCAGAGATGCGGGGACTGGGAATCTATGCGCTTGTGTTAGCTGTGCCACCAGCCTGTGTATGCTGTGCTTACCATGGCCCAAGGGAGAGAGGGGATAAGCAGGTTCTGTCGCAACATGGACTCCAGTGGGATGCGGTAAAGACCCCTGGGATTGTGCCACCCTTGCCGCTTTGTGTTTAAAATAGCCATTAGTTGAAATGTAACAGTTTTCCGAACATGTGTGGCTTTTGATTAAATTCATCGATGCGGGTCAGGAAATATATTTTTTACTTTTGATTGCATTTAGAAGAAATGTGATTGGAGATTACAAATGAACTAATATGTTAGCAGTTCATTTCATAATTCAAAGCCTAGGCTTGAAAGGAAATAAATATTGGGGGTGGGGGGGGTGGGGGGTGAGTATTGTTTTTCCAAATCTCTCATAAGAAAGTGGAGATTTTGGGGGACATTTCTTGAAAATTCGCATCTCAAATAGTGCCCGGTTGCAATTTTCATATTCAGCTTTTTTTTATTGTTAAAAACATTCTAGAGTAAGATTAACACTTTATCATCTTGTCAACATTATTTCCCAAACCCCTTTAATATATATATAACAATCTCTTAATAGACCAAAAGAGACTTAACATCAGGCTAAAAATAAGTGCAGTAAAACTGAAGGTTTTAAAAGTAATTTGTCATCAAAGGCATGTGGGCCAGCATTCATTGAGCAATTTGAAGACATAATCAGTTAGAACTGAGATTCCCAAACAACACATCAAATTAATTTTTGTTGGTGTGCTGGCAAAGTAGTAATGAAGAATGTCCAGAATTTACAGAAATTAGGAGGTCCATATTCAAAAGCCATTTAAACGGATAACTCACAAGTTATCCATCTAAATGGTTATATTGAGCCTCTTATCTGGCCGGATATGTTATCTGGCTGTAATTTAGCCGGATAGAAAAAGGTGTTTTGGGGGCGTTCCTGGGAGCAGTCCCATTATCTGGCTAACATAGCCGAATATCTGGTATATCCAGCTAAGTTAGCCGCATAGCTTTAGACCTGCTCAGAAGCAGATCTAAAGTTATCCAGCCTTGTATGGCCCGATAACTTTATCCTTAACCGACTATATTCAAAAGAACCTATCTTGGTGGCCGATGCAACAACAGTCGGACGCGGGATAAATAGGCGCTAATCCACCCCCTGATGCAATAGGGGGATTAGCGCCTATTTAATGCGCGTCCAACGCGGAGTAAATGAGATGGCGCTCATCACATGCAAATTCATGTGAATGAGCCTATTACTCATTCCCTGTACGTACCAGGATCAGTCCAGGACACCTGGGTTGTGACTCCGCACCTTGGAACTACAGGAACGAAAATTATCAGGTAAGAAACTAATTTTCCTTTCACGCCAAATGCAAAAAGATAAATGTGCGTCTCAGACACACATTTATCGCTCAGCTAGTAATGCCTGCCTGGAGCAGGCATTACTAGCTGAGCACATTGAAAAGAAGTACAGAAAAGCAGAAAAAACTGCTTTTCTGTACTTCTTTTTTTAAAGTAAAAAAATGAAAACCGAGGCCAAGTTTAACGGCGTCTGTCTTCACAACCGGCAGCCGCGGCTAAGGTCGCACAAGCGACCCTAGCGCCTCCTTCCTAGCACGACCCCCTAATTTCCATATTGCATGGCGCCCCCCCCCCCTTGCGGGCACCATGCGTATGTTAAAAAAGCAGGCGCTGAAAAGTCAGCACCCGCTTTCAGCGCACATAATTGCATCGGCCCCCTTAACAGGCTATGTTCCATTTAAAAAAAAAAAAAAAAACAACCCACAAATTGCAGGCCGGCAGGACCAAACCTGTCCTTGCCTCCCTCCCACCCGAACTGCAAAGGCCCTGTAGGGCTTAGGTAGTTAACATTTTCATGGCCTCAAGACCAATGGCATCCATTCCCCACTCCTCGTATTTTAAATGCTGGGATTGCGTGCTCAGCCCACCTTCCCCCAACCCTTTCCCTGCAAAATATGGGGAGCAGGCAGCGGAGAGGGGGGTTAGATGCCATTGGTCTGGTGGCCCTGAAGTTTTTAACAATCTGAAATCGGATCTGTTTGCAGTTCGGGTGGGAGGGGAGGGGAGGCGGGGACATGTTTGGTCCTTCCGGCCCTCAATTTGTGGGGGTTTTTTTGGGGTTTTTTTTATGGAACCTCCCTTAACTGACTATGTTCTTTTGAATATCGCCGGTTAATTGTAAAGTTATCCAACTAGCCATAGCCAATTAACTTTATACGTAAACGGCAATATTGAAAAGAATATCCGGTTATGTTTAAAGTCATCTGGCTATGGTTAGTTGGATAATTTTAATCCGGGATATTCAGTGAGACGTTTATCACACTGAATATCCAGGACAAGTTATCCGGCTAACTTTAGCTGGATGACTTGTCTATTAAACATCCTACTGAATGTGGACCTTTAGATGCCTTAGATGTCCCTAGTAAAGCAGTTCTAAAATCCATATAAGCAAAATAAAATAACTTGGGTTTTCCACGTCAGAAAAGCCACTGGATCTACCCTTAACCAAGAAACCATAACACGATTCTTATGGTATCAAAAGGATTTGGTTGTAAACACTTTATGAAATTATTCACAATTATAGATCCTTCTAGGTATCCTAGAATGCAGAATGCACCGGTTGCAGTTTCTTGTGCTTCCGTATGTAATTGTGGCTTGCGTGGCTGCCCTCTTTCTTCCTGTTCACTTGGCTTTGCCACGCTCTCGTTCTTTTTTTATATTCAGCCCATAGACTTGATTGAGTCGGGCAGAGGGGAAGGGATTGTGTGACTTCCTAGAAAATCCCGTAGAGCCAGGAAGATGGTGGCTTCCCAGGAGCTACTCCCCAAGATATTTAGAAGTTGTGTCTCCTCTCAGTTAACACATTTTCATGCTAAAGACTCCAATAAAGAAGGTTTTGGTTTGCTTTTTTTGTCTTCTATATTAAATTTGTTTACCAGTCTTGTTGGTTTTATTGCAGGGGTGCATCGCCAGCTTCTTCTCACTAGCGCTGGCTGGTTCCTTGGCTATCATCTTACAAAACGCGAGAACTACATCAATGCCAGAGAGGATACAGATTTGATTGGATATATGAAGTTACATCCTGAGGATTTCAAGGAGCCAGGTAGATCAAGCTGCAGTTTTTAACAAATAAAATTGGAATGTAGGAGGTTGGGAGAAACACTGAAGACATAGCACGCTAACATTGTAGATGACAGCAGAAAAAGACCCCCTGTTACTTATTTATATTTTGCTCCTGCCTTTTCACTGGTAGCTCAAGGTACTGTGAGTATTTTCTAATTCCTGAGGCGATGGGAGAATGAAATGGCCTGCCCAAGGTCACAAGGAGACTCGGCGGAATTTGAACCCTGCCTGCCCGGATTCTCGGCACGCTGCTCTAACCACCTCGCTCTTTCTCTCCTCCAGTCTGCTCAGCAAAGATCTAGCTCAGCTGCAGGAGGCGGAATGCTTGCAGGATCTCATTCCTTACCCGAATCGGTTTTTATTTTCTTTCTTGTTGGTTCTCTACCATCCTGGGTAGATTAGCGTTAATCCAGCACCCAGCCTGCCCCCACATCTCATGTTTTACATAAATGGCTACCAAAACCAGGGAGGCAATTGCTTAAACATCCACCCTCTTAGGTCTCCCCGTGGCCTTGCTAGATGATACCCAGCCACCTCCAACCTGCCACAGCGACTCAGTTGATTGGGGGGGGGGGGGGGTAACCTGCTGACACTCCTCATCTGCCCAGTGGCCTGCAGTATGTTTGGCTGTGCTTCCTTTATCTGCCCTTTGTTTTGTTCATATTACCCATTCCCTCTACCTCTACTCTACAGACAGTGAAGCATGGCTTGTTTGCAACCTTGTTCCTACCACTATCGCAGAATATGATATCAAACAAGGATTATTAGGCTCATCCAGTCACCCCAGCTCACTTCTGGAGGAATGTCACAGACCCCAGCTGATTCCTGCCCCCCCCCCCCCCCCCCTCATCTCCTTGCCACTAGGGATCCTCTGTGCTTATCCTATGCTTTGAGTTCTGAGCATAGGAAATTGCCATACTGGGTCAAACCAAGGGTCCATCAAGCCCTGTTTCCAACAGTGGCTATTCCAGGCTATAAGAACCAAGTAAATCCCATGCTACCCGCTGCCAGCAATAGCAGTGGCTATTCCCTAAGACAACTTGATTAATAGCAGTTAATAGACTTCTCCTCCAAGAACTTATCCAAACCTTTTTTTAAACCCAACTACACTAACCACATCCTCTGGCAACAAATTCCAGAGCTTAATTGTGTGTTGATTGAAAAAGAATTTTCTCTGATTAGTTTTAAATGTGCTACTTGCTAACTTCATGGATTGCCCCCTAGTTCTTCTGTTATCTGAAAGAGTAAATAACCGATTCACATCTACCTGTTCTAGACCTCTCATGGGGAGCTGTTCCATCCCCTTTATCATTTAGGTTGCCCTTCTCTGTACATTCTCTACGGCAACTATATCTTTTTTTGAGATGTGACCAGGATTGTACACAGTACTCAAGGTGTGGTCTCACCATGGAGCGATACAGAGGCATTATGACATTTTCCATTTTATTCACCATTCCCTTCCTAATAATTCCTATCATTCTGTTTGCTTTTTTGACTGCCACAGCACACTGAGCCAATGATTTCAATCTATTATCCACCATGATGTCTAGATCTTTTTCCTGGGTAGTAGCTCCTAATATGGAACCTAACATCGTGTAACTACAGCAAGGGTTATTTTTCCCTATATGCATCACCTTGCACTTGTCCACATTAAATTTCATCTGTCATTTGGATGCCCAATCTTCAGTCTTGCAAGGTCCTCCTGCAATTTATCACAATCCGCTTGTGGTTTAACTTCTCAGAATAATTTTGTATCATCCTCAGATTTGATAACCTTGCTCGTCGTATTCCTTTCCAGATCATTTATATATATATATTGAAAAGCACCGGTTCTAGTATAGATCCCTGAGGCACTCCACTGTTTACCCTATTCCTCTGAGAAAATTGACTATTTAATCCTCCTCTCTATTTCCTGTCTTTTAACCAGTTTGTAATTCACAAAAGGACATTGCCTCCTATCCCATGACATTTTAGTTTTCTTAGAAGCCTCTCATGAGGGACTTTGTCAAACGCTTTCTGAAAATCCAAATACACTACATCCACATGTTTATTAACCCTTTCAAAAAAAAAATTAAGCAGATTTGTTAGGCAAGACTTCCCTTTGGTAAATCCATGCTGACTGTGTTCCATTAAACCATGTCTTTCTATATGCTCTATGATTTTGATCTTTAGAAAAGATTCCACTATTTTTCCTGGCACTGAAGTCAGGTTTACTGGTCTATAGTTTCCCGGATCGCCCCTGGAGCCCTTTTTAAATATTGTTGTTATACTGACCACCCTCCAGTCTTAAAGTGCAATGGATGATGTTAATGATAGGTTACAAATTTTAACTAATAGATCTGAAATTTCATTTTTTAGTTCCTTTAGAACAATGGGAATCATACCGTCCGGTCCAGGTGATTTGCTACTCTTTAGTTTGTCAGGCTAGCCTACTACATCATCCAGGTTCACAGTTATTTGGTTCTGTTTATCTGACTCATCACCCTTGAAAACCTCCCTGGAACTGGTATCTCCCCAACATCCTCATTGGTAAACAAAGAAGCAAAGAATTAATTTAGTCTTTCTGCAATGGTCTTATCTTCCCTAAGAGCCCCTTTATCCCTTCGGTCATCTGACAGTCCAACCGACTCGCTCACAGTTTTCTTGCTTCAGATATATTTTTTAAAGTTTTTATTATGAGTTTTTGCCTCTATGACCAACTTCATTTCAAATTCTCTTGTAGCCTACCTTATCAATGTTTTACATTTAGCTTGACAATGCTTATGCTTTTTTCCTATTTTCTTCAGATGGATCCTTCTTCAAATTTTTGAAGGATGTTTTTTTTGGCTAAAATAGCCTCTTTCATCTCACGTTTTAACCATGCCGGTAATCGTTTTGCTTTCCTTCCACTTTTCTTAATGCGTGGAATACATCTGGACTGAACTTCTAAGATTGTTTAAAAATACAATGTCCATGTCTGTTGAACACTTTTAACCTTTGCAGCTGCACCTTTCAGTTTCTCTCTATTTTCCTCATTTTATGAAAGTTTCCCTTTTGAAAATTTAGTGTTAGAGCTGTAGATATACATATTGTCCCCCTTCAAGTCATTATTTCAAATTTGATCATGTTATGATCCTTATTGCCAAGTGGCCTCCACCGTTACCTCTCTCACCAAATCAACTAAGAATTAAATCTAAAATAGCTCCCTGTCTCGTTGGTTCCTGAACCAATTGCTCTTTTAATCCATCCAGGAGCTTTATATGTCTAGCATGTCCTGATGTTATATTTACCCAATCAATATTGGGGTAATTGAAATCTCCCATTATTACTGCACTGCAAAATTGGTTATCTTCCCTGATTTTTCTTAGCATTTCATCATCTGTCTGACCATTTTGTCCAGGTGGATGGTAGTATACTCCTATCATTATACTCTTACCTAACACACATGGGATTTCTACCCATATAGATTCTGCTGAGCATTTAGTCTCTTGCATGATCTTTATCCTGTTGGACTCTATACCCTCCCGGACATAAAGTGCCACACCCCCACCAAGTTGATCCTCCCTATCATTATGATATAATTTGTACCCTGTTATAGCACTGTCCCATTGGTTATCTTCTTTCCACCAGGTCTCTGAGATGCCAGTTATGTCTCTCATCATTCACTGCTATACATTCTAATTCTCCCATCTTACTTCTTAGACTTCTGGCATTGGCATACAGACATCTCAAAGTGTTATTTTTATGTTTGTATTAACAACCTGCTTTTCAGGTGATAGGGATAATCTGGAATTCTTTAGCTCAGGTGATACTTTACTTATAGGCACATGTTACTGTTTTTGTCTCTACCAACTCCACTGGGAATCTATTCCAAGCATCCATCACCCTTTCCAGACAGAAATATTTTCTGATGTTGCTCCTGAGTTGAGCTCCCTGGAGCTTCATATAAAGGAGGAACAGAGGTGATATGATACAGACTTTCAGATACTTAAAAGGTTTTAATGATCCAAAGACAACGTTGGAAAAATATCAGCAGAATCAGGGGTCACGATTTGAAGCTCCAAGGAGGAAGACTCAGAACCAATGTCAGGAAGTATTTCTTCATGGAGAGAGTGGTGGATGCCTGGAACGCCCTTCCGGAGGAAGTGGTGAAGACCAAAACTGACGGATTTCAAAGGGGCGGGGGATAAATACTGTGGATCCATAAAGTCTAGAGGATGTGAATGAAGAGAGGGTGGCTTGCGGGAAAGACGGCTACTACTTGGAGGTAATACCCTTGTTCAATAGACATACACACGGTTAATGCGACTCAGACAGTGCTCTTTGCTTCAATGGCAAGAGGAAATGTGGAAAAAAGGATTTGCATTCACAAAAAAGCGTGGAGTAGCTTGCTTGTTACGGCAGTTACTACCCCAAACCAAACAAGCCTGATACTTCACTTTCACTGCATATCCAGTGTAGCTCTCTGCTTCAACAGCAGGGGGGAATGAAGTAAAGATGATTTTATATTCAGACAACAACCAAGGACTGAATTGCATAGTCTGGGTAAACAAATAAGCGTGGGTGTAGCTTGCTTATTGCGGCGGTTACTACCCCTAACTAATTAATTAATTAATGGCGGGGGTGGAAGGGAAATAGAACCAAAAGGTTACTAAAGGCCAAGAGTAACAGATAAGTATGAGAAAAAAAAATAAGTGTGGAAGCTTGCTGGGCAGACTGGATGGGCAGTTTGGTCTTCTTCTGCTGACATTTCTATGTTCTATGTTAATAGATTGTCAAAGCTTAGGTAGGTTGCCCTGTGTAGGTCCCCTTTGTGCACCCCTTCGTGCAACCCTTTGTGTTATTTCTTTAATATGCTCCCTGTTATACCTTTTGCTTAATTGTTAAGAACTTTGATTTTGATGGTTTTATTTTTGTAATCTCTTAGCCTCAGGTACAAAAATTTTAGATTGTAAGCCCTTTTAGGGGAAAGTGAATTACCTATTGTACCTTATTGTAAACCAATGTGATATCTCTTTTTGAAATGAATGTCGGTATATAAAAATCGTAAATAAATAAAATAAATAAATATAAGATTAAACAATCTTTAAATATTGTCTGAGGCCTGTGTGCCTGATATAAATCCCTACTGGTCTTCATGTATCAAGTCAGGAGCCAAGCCTAGTAGCCAAGATTTGTGCTAACATTTTTACATTATATTTAGCAAATATATAAGCCTGTGTGATCTATTTAATAACGTATCCTTACCAGCTTTAGGAAAACCGGTTATATTGGTCTCATTGGGAAGACCTCTCTACCAGCATTGCATGATACAATGCACACAAAGGCTTTCTTAATTTATCTTATGAGATTTCACATGATGTTTGAAGCACATATATAGTGTTTTGTGTTTCACATGTATGATGTCCACGGAGACGAGAGAGGGCACATCTAAGTTTTTGCTTTCACGAAGTTTTGTTTATTTCTGGACAGCCATTTTTTCATATCCAGCTGTTATAGATGAAGCTTTCTAAAATGTTCTCACCTTTTCCACGGAAGACTTTTTGTATGCATGGTCTTAGCCTTGCACTCTCTCTGCAGACGTAAGTTCTGCAGTGAACTTTCCAGTCCTTGCAAAGCTCAGCTGGTGGTTGTTGGTTTTTTTTCCTTTCTGCAAAAAGAAAGCTCGGCGGTAGAGATGCTTTCTTACAGCTTTCCGTTTTCTGGTTTTGTGTTTTGAAGGAAGAAGTTATTGTAGCTCAACTCTTGCCGTGCTGCTGAAAGCAATTTTTACCTTTTATTCAAGAGGAAGGTTTACCTGAACACAGAAAACAATCTCTAGTCGGGCCCCATCTTATTGTTTTGTTGCACACCAGGTTACTGCCAAAAGAAGTGCTTAGTCAAATTTTGAAATTTGAGATAAATGCTACCATTGTAAGATGGCTGTGACCCCTGCCCCCTTGGCACCTGCAGTTCCCCTTGGCCTGGGAACTGAAAACCAGATCTCCCGAACGGCAGTCCACAGCACTGCCACCGAGCCACTAGATCAGCCCCTCATGGGTGTAGGTTAAAGGCAGTCTGTGGACCATTTGTATCCTCTGAAGAATTTGAGAAATGGTAATACCTGCCTTCTGAAATGGTGGAACCATCCAGAAACTTCCATGTAAAGCCATTTGAGCTTCATGCTTTGTGAAAATCCTAAATTGTAAGAAATTTGAGGTAATTTCCGATACTTCAGGCAGCCGAAATCTTGTTTTAGATTCAGACTTTGTTGAGCATCTTTAAAAAGAGGCGCTGAAACGTTTGAATGTGTCTGGAGCCAGTTACAAGCTATCTGTGAGTTCTGTAATGACTGTAAATAAGTGATCCTCACGACTCTGTATCTTTTTTTTTGTTTTGTAGAAAAGAAAACCTATGCAGAAGTACTGGAGGATTTTCATCCTATTCGTTAACTTCTTAAATTCATCTGTCTAAATCTGACTGTTGGCAGTTTTTGTTTAAATGTATCTGTACAAAACTAATTGTATCCTTGTCATTAAAATTATGCCTATTGATATGAATTGCCTGTGCTTCTTAGAAGTTATATATTCTCAAGTGACTGCACTGGTGTGTTTAATGGGGTAATGCATGGAGCGGCAGTGGGGCCTTGGAATGTATAACCTCCACAGAGTGGCCATGATCATGAACCTTAACATCTATGGTACGGCTGCATGATACTTTGAAAAAGGCTGGAATAACCTGGACGGAGCAGCGGTGTCGGCCCTAACATCAGCAGTTCAGCTGCATCGGGCTGCCAAGAAGACTCGGGTAATCTGCACGGAGGGGGCCATGGTTAGAACCAATACATCAACAAGCATGGGGCAGCTGGATGTTCGGACCACAGCCTCAGTCGTTTTGATGTCTGTTTTGGATTATTACAAAGCCTGGTGATAAGATATGGAAGGGGGGGGTCTGGGTGTTGGATTAAGTCTGGGACTTGTGAGAACCAAGGAGGAAGTTGACAAAAATGAACTTGGATAACTAATGAGGCCAGTGTTCTGTGGACAAATTATCTGGCTACCGTTAGCCGGATAACTTGCCATCAGTATGCAGTGGGATAAATGTCCCACTGAATATCCCCGATTAAACTTGTCTGACTAATCTTAGCCAGATAAGTTTAAACGTAACTGGATACTCTTTTGAATATTGCCAGTTAAGTCTAAAGTTATGTGGCTAAAGTTATGTGGCTGCATTTCTGGTGGAAAAAAAAACCCTATACATTGCGGGCAGGCAGGCCCAAACTTGTCCCTGTTTCCCCTAAAGACCTCCAATTTGAACATAAAAAAAAATATTAGGGCTGCGACCCCAATGTCATGTATTCCCCCCCCCCCTCCCCCCCTCCCCCTATCCCCCAGCAGCCCGGTACCTTAATGTGTTGAATTTCCTCCCTGGCTCACGGTAGCGTCCAATGTAGTAGCCTAGTAACATCCGCCGCACCTGGCTGAGATCACGGTTTGAGGAAATTCTGCACATTATGGTACCGGGCAGCCGGGGGGTAGGGTAGGCCTGGGAACAATACGGGAAGCGGCAGCAGGGGCTGGAGGAGAGGGAATACATGCCATTGGGATCACGGCCCTAGTATTGCTTTTTTCAGTGTTAAAATCGGAGGTCTTTAGGGAGGTGGTGGCAGGTTCAGCCCCACCTGGCCTTTGCAGTTTCTGCAGTTTGGGCCTGCTGGTCTGCAATTTGTAGGGATTTTGTTTTTTTGTTTTTTTTCCCCTGAAACATTACTTTACTGGATAAATTCTTTTGAGTTAGCCGAATAACCTTTTGTCACACCCCGGAATGCCCCCAAAACATCCCCTTTGTATCCGGCTAAACTATAGCCGGATAATGACTTCTGGCTATAATGTAGCGGGATAACAGGCTGAATATCGCACAACTTGCCATGTAGATGGATAACTTTGTTATCCATCTAAATGGTTTTGAATATTGACCCCAATGATATTCTGCAGATGATCAAACTTCTACGACTGTGAACTGGGCAGACTGAATAGGCCAATTGGTCCTCATCTACTGTCACCTTCATCTATTATTATATGTTAGGCTTGGAGGAAATGTGAGGAGGTACCTCTTTGCTGGGTGGATTATAATGGTCTGGCCTACCAACAGAAGGGAGTGGAAGACCGTGCGGTGGTGGAGCTTGGTATGCTTAAGACAGCTATAGAGAGCAGTGGTGGCAATAGGGTTGAGAGGCTGGTAAAAAAGAGATTGATGGGGAAAGCAGTACTGGTGTTGGTTTAAGTATGGGAATTTATATGCCATCCACCCAAAGTGATAAAGAACCAGAAAAGAAGATAACTGGGCAGGAAAGAAGACCATTACTCTGTAATGGTCTTGGGTGTAATTGGGGAGACGGCAGTTGCCTAGCATAGGCGGTAGACTGACTCAACTACATTCCCCAGATAAGGGCAAAGGGGAGAAGGAGGCCATCAAGCCTGTATGACTGACAGCTGGGAGATATCCTTAACCACAGCATTGCAGGCAAGGGCAGTCTGGAAGAATGGATAAGCCAAAAGGGTTCTCATTGTATACAGAGTGTTTCCAACAGGCAGTTCATGGGACACATTAAGGCCTCGGATGCGTTGATGTTGGTCATCGTAGCTGTGACTGCCTCTGTGGAGAAGCTCTACCCTAGTGGCTGTAGGAGGAAGAGGTGATGGAACATGAAATTAAATCTACAATTTAATGCATTCCCTGTACGTACCCAGATCAGTCCAGACAGTGGGTTGCGCCTCCTGTCCAGCAGAGAGAGACAGAGAAATACAAAAATGGTGCCCTGCATAACTCCATATTAATTTTTCTTTTTTGTTATTAACATGGCATTTAATCCCGGCTTTCACCAGGGACCAAATGGTTTCTTGTCCCCAGTGGGATCAGATGTCAGGGCATTAATCCCTCCCATATTAGATAGGTTCTCGGTCTTAGCCAAAAATTTAAGGAGGGAGCATGCTGCTCATTGTTCAGTCCTTTTGCTGAGATTTAAAGTGGGCCTTTGGTATTAAGTCTCTTTGAAAAGATTAGACTTGTTGTTTGTGAATGGCAGTTCAGTGACTGCCTCACGTTGGCGTGTAATACACTATTCTAAGTCATGCTTTACACGCTTTTATTATTGGCCAGTTACAGTGGCAGTGACGATGAAGGCTGTTTTCCCTGAACTGACATTATTAGACTATCTTTTTTCTGTGTGATGCCAGGAAGAAGCGTCATTCTCAAGAGGGCAAGCAGGAGAGCAGTCCCTACAAAGTGATGATGTCATCCAATGGATCCTGGAATGGATCTCTTCTCTAGAAACTTCCAGAGCTTTATTCTCGCTCTTACTGAGCTTTTGCAGGATGGCCTCCATCATTGTCCTGCAAGGCACCATTAAGTCCATGGTTCTCCATGGCCATCTTTCTCTTAAACTCAATTTTTATGGGCTTGGGGGGGGTTATGTTTTTAAATAGGATTTCATTGCGTTTTGTCACATGGGTGGCCTCAGTTATGTTCTCCAAACTGCTCTTTGCCTCCGTGGTTCCTTTAGGAGGCGGAGTGGCCTGGTGGTTCAAGCAGTGGGCTAAGAACCAGGGAAGCTCCACTGAGGTTCCAGCTCAAGCAGGACAGGGAACCGGCCCCCATGAGCCTCGATTTGCAATTACCTGGTGTTCTTTCCCCTATTTTATATCCCCTCCCTACTCACTTAGCCAAGTCTCTGCAAAGATATTCCTTAGGTGGGGGACTGTGTGCACCAGGGCTTGCTCAGGAACCTGGCAAGTCCTAAATCTGCCACTAGTTGGCCTTGTTGCACGATGCCCAGCACCAGGGCCGGTGCAAGGGTATTAGGCGCCCTATAATGGAAACTCAGTATATGCACAATTCTCTCATGCATATTCCTTGTGGATATCCTGAAAATTTGACAGGCTGTGGTGCCCCCAGGACAGGGTTGGGAAGCCCTGGCCTTAGAGGGAGGGAGTACCGAGCGGGGACGGCACCAACCATTATGGGGTGCTGAAGAGCAGCCATAGGGGGCCACTCATAGCGCACATGAACCGCTTCCCCAC
This sequence comes from Rhinatrema bivittatum, assembly GCF_901001135.1. NCBI lineage: Eukaryota > Metazoa > Chordata > Amphibia > Gymnophiona > Rhinatrematidae > Rhinatrema > Rhinatrema bivittatum. The sequence goes on along the minus strand of NC_042619.1, from coordinate 30,245,884 downwards.
CAGCTCTGGCTGCCCTCCCACCACCATGGCCTCTTCCGGAGAGAGCACACCAGCAGCTGACCCTGTTTTACCAGGGGCGCCCTCCTCCAATCTACGACAATCTCAGAAGGACTGGAAATCTAAAGTTCCCAGGTATGGAGAGTGGGAGATTTTTTTTATCCTTGTTAGTTTTACTTATTGGATATGATGTGTCTGCTGTTTTGAAATATTTTATTAGTGTTTGGTAATATTTAAATGTTTTTAATTGAATGTTCTATTTATCAGCTGATTTGACATTCTTTTTATTGGTATGTTTAATGTTTTATATTTCTTGATTGAGTTTGCATTGCTTGCAGAGTTTGGCTTCCTGTGCTTTCCAGTTCAGTTTTTGTCTGTATGTTTGAATTTATATTTTATGATCTCTTTATTCTGTATTTGATGAGAGCCTGTCTGTGTGACTGAGGCTTTAGGTATTCTGCTAGCATGTAATTTCTGTGTAGAGATTTACAACAACCTGGCTTTAATCTGTTTTCCTAACAGGAGGTGTATTGGTGTTTAGGGCCTGATGTAATATTTGTAGTTTGGCTTTTTCATAGGTTGAGTGCTGGCAATTAAGATGTGGAAGGCACTGGTTCAGTTTATTCCTGGTTTTCTGTGGGCCAAGTCCACACCCAGTGCACTTTACCATAGGTCTAGTACCATATGGGATCCAGTAAACCGCCTTGATTACTATGAGAAAGGTAGTTTATTAAGTCTAATAAACTATTATTATTGAAAGTGTCTTTTTTGCAGTGTATGCCTATTGTTGTAAGTGATATTTTTACTTCAGAAGATTGTACTTTGTCCCTTTTCCATATACAATCTGCCTTTTTAGGTCGGGGAAATGGTTGATACATTTTAAAATGGAATATGGGGAAGGGGGAGTGAAAGGCTGTAAGGTTTGACCAGGGCATCTAATACCCTAGCATCTAATACCCTAGCATCTAATACCCTAGCATCAGCCCTAAGAGAGAGTGTGTCTCACACACACAGACTCCCACCATTCACCCCCAGGGGCCAGATCCTGGAGAAGGGTGGAGGGGGGGGGGGGAGCAGACGATGGGGAATAGAGGAGTAGCCTAGTGGTTAGAGAGCGCGCTGCGAAGAAGGGAAGCCAGGGTTTAAACCCTGCTGTCACTCCGTGTCACCTTCGGCAAGTCACTTTCCCCCCCCCCCCCCCCTCCATTGCCTCCCCTGCTGCCCTGGCCCTCTTGGCGATTTCACCTGCGCCGCACCATGGTGGGGGGGTGGTGGTAGGGAGGGGGCTCCATGTCATCTCTCGCCGCAGGCAGCAGATTGCCTTGAGCCGCCCCTGGCTGTGACTTGTGGGGAGGAAAGAGAGTGCTGGGGGCCATCCCTGGAAGAGCAGCAGAGTGGATGGGAGGGAGGGGAGCGCAAGAGAGTAGGGATTAATGGGGGGGAGGGCATTTAATGAGAAAATGCTAATACGCATTCCTCTCTGTCTTCCCCCCTCCCCCCATTAATTATTAGCAATCTCAGGGTGAGGATATCTCAAAATTTCTCTGGTAATCAAATAGGTGCCAGCAGCAGCCGATCTTATCTGTTCCTTTCCTTGGGGGGAGGGTGAATGCCAGTGGCTTCCTCCAGGGCTTCTTTCTATCCTCGGAGGCGCGTGGGGCAAAGGACTGAAGCGTCATGAGGCTGGTGCAGTGAGGGAGGCACTCTGGCCGCACCACCCACCTTTTTCCATGCCCGTCAGCACCCAGGCAGGAGCCTGCAGGCAGCAGTTTGTTCCTGAATGGCAACCCCAAATCTCACTGACCCCATGTGGATAGTTTTTCAGGGAATCACCCCATGCATTCCCTTATCTTTTCCTACTTTGAAGTGCATAAGCTTAGGCCTTAACCTCTTACTTTCAATGGGGGTGTGAAAGCTGGAAGAGATGGTTGGATAAAGAGCAGCACAGATGAAGGGGCTTTACAAGAGGGGAGAAGAGCAGGGAAGATGGAGGAGCTGGGTTGTGATCATGAAGTGAATGGTGGGGAGGTGGAGGTGTGGCAAAGGACAAGTTGGAGGATGAGAGACTGGGGGACTGAGAATCTGATTTGAAAGACAGGAAAAGTAGAGAGGTGGTAATGGAAGGGACAGATGGCTAGATAAAGGCAGGATAAAAGAGAGACTGTCAGCCTCCCTGGAGTCAGCCATGCGAGCTTGGGCTGTGGGTGAGGGGTGGGCTGCGTAAGGGTGTGAGAGAGAGACTGTCAGTCTCCCTGGAGTCAGCCATGCGAGCTTGGGCTGTGGGTGAGGGGCGGGCTGCGTAAGGTTGTGAGAGAGAGACTGTCAGTCTCCCTGGAGTCAGCCATGCAAGCTTGGGCTGTGGGTGAGGGGCGGGCTGCGTAAGGGTGTGAGAGAGAGAGACTGTCAGTCTCCCTGGAGTCAGCCATGCGAGCGTGGGCTGTGGGTGAGGGGCGGGCTGCGTAAGGGTGCGAGAGAGAGAGAGACTGTCAGTCTCCCTGGAGTCAGCCATGCGAGCGTGGGCTGTGGGTGAGGGGCGGGCTGCGTAAGGGTGTGAGAGAGAAACTCAGTCTCCCTGGAGTCAGCCATGCGAGCTTGGGCTGTGGGTGAGGGGCAGGCTGCGTAAGGGTGTGAGAGACTGGTTTGGGTGGGGGGGTGTAGAGGGGTTAAGGGTAGGAGAGGCAGTGTTAGGTACAGTATGTGTGAGCATGGCTGTGTAGGTGTGTGTGCACGTATGAGAATAAGAGATTCTGGCCCGTTGGGGGAGGGTTGGGGAGTGTGAGTGAGATCCTTGTGTGCTGGAAGTTGTACTAGAAAGTCTGTACTAGCAGGAGGATGAATCGGTGAGGAAGGCTGTGTGTGGCTGACCAAACTGCGCCTCTGTGTTAAGTAAGAGTAGGAAAAATATTGAAAGGAGATGTAGAAAATGAGATGCTTAAGGCCAGAAAATGAGGAAGGCACTGATTGTTCTCTGTTCTTATGACTGGAGAGAAAGCAGATACATTAAAATGGAAATGACTAAGCCTGAATACAAGCAAGAGCTGAAAAATATGTAATGAATTTTCGTGTTAACGTTTAGTGTATGATCCAGTACATATTGGATGTGTTTGTTTTCTGTTTGCTGCCAAAGACCGTGCAGCCCTTAAAAATTGTACAAAACTATAATTTGGCCTTAAGCCTGCAAAAAGTTGTGCATCCCTCCTGAGTGCATGTTTCCATGGGGCAAGAATGTAGCATCTAATGTCTACTATTTGTCTGTTTGTATTAGTTAGCTCTCTCCTGGTTCTGTATTTGATAGCAAGACAATTGCTTCTTAGACAAGCAGTCACTTTTACATGCAAATGTCTGCATTCTTACTGAGACTGGACTAAGTGAATTGATATCATAGATAATATGGATATTCTAAACCTCTGGCTGGTTTGCAGCCTCTGAGAATTGGAGCTGAGAATCCCTGCGCTAATTATTCCACTGAGAAAAGAAACGTTTTACATATGAAATTAAAAATTAATAGTAAATATAACATCAATCAGTCCTGATAATGCCCTTTTTATATATATATTCATGTTTATGGACTTTTAAGAAGATAATTTACTGGCAAAGAAATGAACTCTTAACAGGAATATTCAAACTATGTTTCCCAGGATTCATCAAAATGCTTGCTGCATTCTCTAATCATAAAAATAAATAAAAACCTTCAGAAACGCAGGCAGAGCCTCATCCATGGGCCAATACAGAAAACTTCGCGGGAGAACCGGCGAGCGCCCGCTCTCCCCGACGCGCGCCCAGGCCGCGCGATTCAGGAAGCCCAGGTATGCAAATTAGGGCCCACGGTAAAAAGGAGGCGCTAGAGACACTAGCATGTCCCTAGCACCTCCTTTTAGACAGAAGCGTCAACTGTCAAACCTGCTGACAAAGGGGTGAAAATAGCGCGTCGAAAACGCGCGGCCAAACGCGGGCTAACAGTACTGCGCCCCGCGTGTACTGTGGCTCCGGTGGAGCGCACTGGTACTGTATCGGCCTGTATGTCAGCCCTTGTGGGGGCATGGAGCCAAGGTTTCATGTAACAAATCTGGGATGCTTTAAAAAAAAAAAAAAAAAAAAAAAAGTATATTAAATGTCAGCGTACTGGGGTTTGAAATGTTTTGCATTTCTGTTGTGCTATGAATTTGCTGTTCTAGATTGGTGCAAGAGCAGGATTTAGACTCCAGGTTTTTCCTCCCCTCCCCGAGTTTTCAAGTGGAAACCACCGGAGCTGCACTTTCATGCTTACAGAGCGGGTTTTGATGTTAGATTGATTTTCCAGGGTTAGCTACACCGCTGGTAAAGTCATGTATTAGTTAATGATTTCTTGTGCTCAGTCTGTCCTATTGACTAAGCTTATTTATAGAGAGGCAATATTTTTTGCATAGTTAACAATCCAATAACTGCAAAAAGTAACATTAAAGCTAGCACGCCGCTTCCTACCTTTTTACTGTGCCAGCTGCTGAAATACGGAGATCACCCATGGATTTGTGTTGCAGTCGTCCACTGTGGTTTTGCTGGCCAACCCTGTATTTACTGTTGTGAGTAAAGATCTTATTCGGCGCGAGGCTCTCCCAAACCCGTGCACCACTGACTTCTGCTTTCCCGCGCGTAAGATTCTTCAGGCCCGGCACAGCACATGGGAAAGAAACACCAGCTACCAGGCCACTGGTAAGAGGTAGAACTTGTAATGGCTCTGCAAGCCACTTTGCTTAGTAAAAGCACCAAATCCCTTCCAAATATTAGAATACAATTCATAAATGACGACATGGCCCATGTTCCTTCACTCTCGCCCACACCCGTCCTTCAATAGCCTACCTTGTATTTCCTTCTTTCACAGAGGGCCCAAAATATCATTAATCGTAAATAAGTTGTCTAAAGTTTACTCCTCAAATTAGATCATTTATACAGCAACACAGTTTATTGTCCACGCAGCAGGCTACTCACCACCCCCCCCCCCACTCCCCTATACACACACACACACACACACACACACCTTGTTACCTTTTGTGTTTGTTTAACCCAATTAGACACTGCCAATCCAGTTGACTGGCTCCTCAGCTACATTTGTTTAAACAAACATACCAACTGCAGGCATAAAGCATTTGAAGCATTTTATTGTGGGATCAAGCTATGCCTGTCGCTCATAGTTCAGAAAAGAACTGATTCTCCAAACCTGGGTAGTCTCATAGGCAGGCAGAGAGCTGGCTATCTAATAAGCACACGTGGAACAAGTTTGTACTACTTGTAAAATGAAAACGAAGCTTTTCGTTGTGACACAATTATATAGCATGCATATAGATTTTGGAAATTTCTACACTGAAATATGGCTATACATATGGAAAAACATGTACATTTGTATACATCAAATTCTCTCTCTTAATGGAAGCATGTACAACAATTTATTGTATTTTCAGTATATAATGTAACATTGTTTGAAATATGTTTTTAGGTTGTTAGATACAGACTGGTAAGATAAGTTATCATCCCTATGAATGCTCCTGAAACTGATTCAAGAAAATGCTATAGAGCAATATAAACCTTGAGCCTGTTTTGTTTTGTTTTTCTAGTTTTTTACTTAAATAATTTAAGGTACATTCCTCATTATATATCCTTTGGTTATATTAATAATAGCAGATATACTGCATTTATTCAATTGCTAAAAACACAGAACAGATAGCATTTGGAGTAGCACTTGTAGCAAGTATATTAGCATGCATCACAACTCTATCATGCAAAAACTGAAAACTTGTTTTGATTTACAGAATTATACCTTCAAATCAGAATAACTGAAAAAAGCAAGCCAAGAATATTTCTTTGAGTCTGATTCTTTCTAAAAGTTACCCTTCTTGTCTTGCAATTAATAAGATCAGCAGCTGCTTACTCCTTGAAGTTTTGTAATGTTGAAATTTCCTTAAAGCTTCCTTTTTCCCCACTGCTGGATGTCAGGAGTCATCATCAAGCATCTTTCCATCATTGGCAGTTGATCAGCTACAGTACTTGTTGCTTTGTCCCCCGTAGGAGTTTCATTTCAAATGCTTATTGGCGTGATTCAGTATTACTGTCACGGTATCTCTGCCATCTGCAGGATTTAATTTTGCCTTTAGTTGGACATCCCAATAATGTCTTTGTATCTCTTGGTCAATGTGTTGGCTTTCTTGGTCAAGCAGTTGAGAATATGAAGAAGGCCTCCGAAGTGAGAATAAAATAATTCTTCAAGATTGGGATTCTCAACAATATCTGCATCTTTGTCCATAATGGTCAGTTTGGAATTCCATTCATCCAGAGGGATTAGACCGTTCTCTATGCTAGCTTTAATGGACTTCAGCATGATATAGTACTCGTACATGTCTCTGGTTCCATGGCCAGTGGATGCGTCTTGCTCCATGGGCACATCTCGGAGAAGGCTGGGGAACATCACCATCTGTTCCATGTTATAAATGGCAGAAGAGCATTTGGCTACAGCAGTGCCAAAGCAGCTTTTCTGTTGCTGCCTCTCTGTACCTTGCATGGTAGCGTTCTTCCACAAGACAGAGAGGCAGTTTCAGCAGGAAGGCCGATTCTTGAGTGTAGAAATGGGGTCGGTTTTGCAAGGACTTAAATATGCTTTGCTGAACTGGGAAACCAACAGGTGACTAAAAGGTTTTGAAATGAGGAGCATTGCTGTGTTGGCAAAGACACACCATCATCTTCAGCTAATCAAAGGCCTGGAAACCTGACCTTTAGATTTCAGAGCTCGGTTAGTAATCGGGTAGGTAGGTTTCATCATGAATTTAAACATAGACTGAACTTCACCCAATATAATATTATCCTGCAATAAATAAATAGACTTTCTGCCACATGGCTGTTTGCATAGCCTGGGCTTAATAATATTTGACTTAGGCATATCAAGCTTCCAGCAAAGAATAAGCAAGATGTCAGTTTTACAGTATGAAGCTGGTGTTACGCTGTTAACTAATCTCTAGACATCTGCTTTTGGCAAATGAGTTTACCACAGAATGGTTTGTCTTTAACACCAGTCCTGTTTGGAGGCAGTAACCATTGCTTTTGACATGTTCGTTGTGTTTTGTAGCTTAGGACTTGAATTTGCTGCTGTCCTATTTTTGGAGCATTTCAAGAACTTGATAACTTTCCCTTTAGTAAATAAAGTAACTCGACTCATAAGAACACATTTAGGCTTATGTAAATAAATTGGCTCTGACTCAGCGACTATTTTTAAATAAGACGCATTCAACCTAGACCAGTGAATAAGCAAGGTGGAAAGGCCCGTCTCATGTACTTGTATACATCTGTAACATAAAAGAGAGTCATTTTTAAACCAGAAGTTTCCTTCTTTGTAATCTGGGGCTTAGAAGGCACCAGAAACTCTTAGTTCTCACCTCAATGGTGATCTAACATCTCACCAGATTCATTAGAAGCCAGAGTGTAGAGAAAAAAAAACGTTGGCCGCATGGCACCTTGACCTAACCCCAAAAGTTACAAAGGAAAGTTATTAAGAAGTTCTTTTCTTCAAAAGTGTGGAACCTTACCTCAGGGCCCCATGCAACAAACTACATGTAGACACAATGAGTCCCTGTCCCAAAGACATATCGCAACATAGTAGATGATGGTAGAAAAAGATCCGCTGACCAATCCAGCATGCCCAGTTATTTCCATCCAAACTACTAAGGAAATTTCCCAGCTGCCAGCCATAGAAGCATAACTGCTTGTAGGATACTGCTCCTTATCCAAGCCAGTTTTTATTCCCTTCCATCCTGGGTAGATGAACATGCAAGTTCCCTTATTTAATCCAACATCTAACCCCTCCACCTCCATGTTTGACCACAGGCGTTGTGAGACCTACATTGATTTGATCACAGCTACTCTCAGTAGTAGCAGTAGCCCATTACTTAGTTCATTAGGCTACTCCTTCTCCAAGTGGACCAGCTGGAGGATATAGATGATGCATTTAAGGAGAGCATTTCAAGGTAACCGACTTTCAGGTTATATGAGGATATGCTTTGGTGGAAGGACTTTCAAGACTTAATCTGGCCCAGTCTAATAGATGATCCTGGAACCTCAAAGAGCATGCATGGCTAAGTTCAGGGAAGATGAAGAAGAGTTTTATTTTGAAGTAAAAAAAAAAAGAGAGAGTAATTATTTACATCTCAGCTCTATAGATAAGAGAAAACAACCCGAATTTGCAATGCTGCTTTCAAAGAGCAGAAGGGTAATGGGAGAGAAGGAAAGTACCCTGCTAACCTCTTTTCCTACCCTCCTGCCCCCAAAAACTGTTAAAAATAGCATTAGGTGTATTTGAATTGTAGATACTAAGCCATGGGTGGGCAATTCCAGTCCTCGAGGGCCACAAACCTGTCGAGGTTTTAGGATATCCTAATGAATATGCATGATATAGATTTGCATACAACTGAGGCAGAGTGCATGCAAATCTCTCTCATGCATATTCATTAGGGATATCCTGAAAACCAGACTGGTTTGTGGCCCTCGAGGACCGGAACTGCCCACCCCTGTACTAAGCTCAAGAGATAGATATAAAAAAAAAAAAAGTAGAGTGATGTCGCTTGTTAATTATTGCACTCGTTATAAAATTAGAAACAAGTGATGTATAGAATATACAGTAGTGTAATACTTCAGATCATCAAATATACTATATTAATGCCCCAATAGAATTATTTCTTTAAAATTTTAAATAAGATTTCTCTGCTCAAAAACGAGTCATCGCTTGAATGAAAAAATCTTTGAGGGAGGTTGTGGAGTGTGATCACACTCCACAACCTCCCTCAGATTTTTGATTTGTCAGTTTGCAAATTCCCCAAAATATATTGGTGCTGTTTGAGGTTTGGTATCTTATACTTCAGATCATGACATAGTATTGCAATAATTACATTGAAAGCTCAACTATTTGCTACGTATTTGTTTTTGCCTCATTGGACTGTTCTCTTTCTTTTCTTTCATCTCGTCTGTCTTCTAACTGCATTTCATGGTTCCTCCTTCCATTTTCATTTTTCTGTGTCTCCTACACTGTCCATCCCACCTCACACCTTCTGTTTTTCTCCTTTGTCCCTTCCTCCATCACCACCTGTTTAACTCCATTTCTCACCTCTTCATTTCATCCTCTGTAGTCTCGCCCCCATCTCTCATTCCTCTGTCTCCCCATTCCTACCCAGCCACTATCATTTCTTTCATTCACATTTGATGTTCCACCTGTGACCATAAGCATCAAGGCAGGTTCAATTTTAAAAAAATTAAATTTCTTATAGAGACATAATAACAAACAAAACTTGTCTCTTAATTTCTCCCTCCCAGCCCTTCATCTCTTTATCTCTTATCCCTCATCCTCCCCATCTTTTCTCTGACCCTCTCAAACCACTTCCAGCCTTCCATTTACTCTTTTTCAGCTCACTCGTCATCTCCCCAGCTCTTCAGCTCCCTCACGTTCCTCCATCATCATCTCCTAACTTCTATTACTTCATTTCTCTTGGTCAGTTTCATCTCCATGTCTCACCCCTCTACTCACTAGTCTCACCCCTGTATTTTTCATCCTGCTCCTCCTTCCTGCCCCATCCACATGTCTCGCTTCATTTCTCCCCCCCCCCAACCCTCCATCTCTCTCTTTACACCCCTTGTCCCCCATTTCTTCTCCGACTCCTCTCAAACTACTTCCAGTCCTCTGTCTATTCTTCTTCTGCTCACTTTCCTCCTCCCCTCTTCCCACCTTTTCTCCAGCCCACTACCTACTCTTCTCCAGCTCCCTCGTATTTCTTCCCCAACTCTTTGATTTCTCTTCTCCAGCTGCCTCACTCTCCCCCTCTCTACTACTACTGCTACTGCTAATAATAATAATAATTAACATTTCTGTAGTGCTACAAGATGTACACAGTACTGTACAAATACACATAAGATAGTCCTTTCTCTGTACATAAGAACATAATAAGTTGCCATACTGGGTCAGACTAAGGTTCATCAAGCATCCTGTTTCCAACAGTGACCAATCCAAATCACATGTACCTAGCAAGTACCCAAACATGCTACTAATGCCAGCAATAAGCAGTGGCTATTCCCTAAGTCAATTTGATCAATAGCAGTTTATGGTCTTCTCCAGGAACTTATCCAATCCTTTTTTAAATCCAGCTACACTAACTGTCCTAACCACATCCTCCAGCAATGAATTCCAGAGCTTAATTGGATGTTGAGTGAGAGCTTAAATTATATATTTAAGACAGATAAAAAGGACTAATAAGATAATTAGGGAGTTTTATTTATTATGGAACGTGGTTAAAAATCGATGAGGATATGAACAGCAGAACCAAGGGTTAAGATTTAAATGCAGCCACAAAATGGTAAGTTTCTAGGCTGGATTTGAACAAGGTCAGAGAAGGAGTATGACGCACCAGCTTAGGAACTCAATTCCAAGCCGATGGCACAGCAAGGTGCAAAGCACAGAGTTGGGAGTTGGCAATAGAGAACAAAGGCATAGATAAGCATGACTTATGATGAGCAGAGTTAATAACGAAGGGTTGTAGGGTCTAGGGAGAGATAAGATAATGACAGCTGCAGAATGAGAATGAATGCACTTGTAGGTGAATAAGAGAAGCTTGAAATAAATATATGTCAAAACAGATAGGAAGTCAATGAAGTGACTTAAGAGGAGTTATATAGGTGTAATGACATTGGCGGAAGGTAAATGGTGCAGCTGAATTTTGAATAGATTGTAGAGGAAATGGCTCAGTGGGAGACCTGTGAAGAGCAGGTTAAGTAAGGGTTCTGGTAGTGTGTTCAGAAACTTAGGGACAGATTTTGGCGATGTAACAGAGAAAGAAACGGCACAATTTTAGCAGTGTTTTAGATATGTATATAGAGAAAGAAGAGTCAAAGATGACACCAAAGTTAGGGGCTGAGGGGACCAGGAGGGATGACTGTTATCCACAGATATAGAGAAAGGGGGGAGAGGGAGATGTGTTTTGGGGAAAATACAAGAAATTCTGTCTTGGCTTTGTTAAAATTTAAGGTGGTGGTGGTGGGACATCCAGGTGGCAATGTCAGTCAAGCAGGCTGAAATTTTGAACTGGATTTCTGATGAAATTTCTGATCTGGAAAGGTAGATCTGGGTGTCACCAGCATAAAAGTGGTACTGAAAGCCATGGAAGGAAATCAGAGCACCCAGGGAAGAAGTGTAGCAATAGAAGAGAAGAGGACCAAGGACAGCGCCCTGAGGTCCACTGATTGATAGGAAGATAGCGGTGGAGAAGGATCCACCAAAGCATACACTAAAAGTGCAATGGAAGAGAGAAGAAGAGAATCAAGGCAGAACAAAGTCCCACAACCAAGTGACGATAAAATATCAAGGAGGAGGTGGGGTCAACAGTGTTGAAAGCAGCAGCTATAGGTCAAAGATGATGAGGATTGAATAAAGACTTGTGGATTTGGGCAGGAGCAGGTTGCTGGAGACTTCAGTAAGGGCTGTTTCGGTGGAATATAGAGGGTGAAAGTCAGATTGGAACGGATCAAGAATAGCTTAAGATGAAAGAAGACAGCAGAGATGAACTGCATGTTCAAGCAGTTTGGATGCAAAAAGAAGGCAGGAGACAGGACAATAGTTAGCATGACAGGTAGGGTCTAGTGAGGGGTTTTTGAGGAGTGGTGTGATCACAGCATGTTTAAAGGAAGCAGGAAATGTTGCAGCGGAAAGTGATAGATTGATGATCTGACGTGGAGGGGATGATGGCAGGAGAGATAGAGCTGAGGAGCTGGTGGGCATGGGCTCAGAGGAACAGGTAGAGAGTTTGGAGGAGGATAAAAGGTGTGTGATTTCAGAAAAGGAAGGAAAGATAAGCGGAGCAAAGGAAGAAGGCAGGAATGACATGGGGGAGCGGGAGGGGAGGTGAGATAGTGGAGACCTGAAGATTAATCATGTGAACTTTGTTATGGAAGAAGCCATAATCTGGGCAGAGTGAAGGGGGAAAGGGGTTGGAGACAAAGGACGTTTGAACAGGGGAGTTGAGTGTAGCAAAGAGGTGGCAAGGATTAGTTTGCCAGATAGACATAGTAGTCTTTTTTTGGCAAGTGCAGTAGCAGCCTGGAAGAAGATCAGCATGAATTTGAAATATAAAATCTCTGTCCCCAGCAGTCTCTCTCACCCATCTCCCATAGTCATTCTCTCTACCTCCATCCTGACCCCAGCTGTCTCTCTCACCCATCTCCCATAGTCACTCTCTCTACCTCCATCCTGACCCCAGCAGTCTCTCTCACTCATCCCCCATAGTCATTCTCTCTATCTCCATCCTGACCCCAGCAGTCTCTCTCACTCATCCCCCATAGTCATTCTCTCTATCTCCATCCTGACCCCAGCAGTCTCTCTCACCCATCTCCCATAGTCATTCTCTCTATCTCCATCCTGACCCCAGCAGTCTCTCTCACTCATCCCCCATAGTCATTCTCTCTATCTCCATCCTGACCCCAGCCGTCTCTCTCACTCATCCCCCATAGTCATTCTCTCTATCTCCATCCTGACCCCAGCCGTCTCTCTCACCCATCTCCCATAGTCATTCTCTCTATCTCCATCCTGACCCCAGCAGTCTCTCTCACTCATCCCCATAGTCACACTCTCTCCTCCCTGTCCTCGGTAATTTCTCTTGCCCCCCACCTATCCCCAACAGCTTCCCCCTCCCCATTCTCAGCAGTCACTCTCTCTCTCTCTCACTGAATTAGCAGGCACCCCATCTCCTTCCCCACACCTTCACAGGTTGCAAACCCCTTCCCAAGTCCACCACCACCAGCACAGCAGGAATGCCGCCTCCTCACACAGGACCCATCTCCGGTCACTTCACTTGTGTTGGCCGCCAAAGAGGCAGCCTCCTTCCCAGGGACAAGCAGTTCACCAGCAGGCCAAGAGCCTCCTCCTCTTCCCTTCTCCAGGTCCTTTACCATAACGGTAGGCAGCCGCCACTGAGAAAGAAAAAGACCAAGGACACCACTTCTGTGCCTTTGTTCCATGTGAGAGGCCCTGAAAAGGGGAAAAAAGGCAGTGTTAGTGTCATCGGCCACAGGAAAGTAGGAGCGTCAACGACCTGTGCCAGCTGCAAGAGAAGGAGGCAGCAGGCTAATGATGTCCCCTACATCCAAACAGGCCAATGACGTTGACATATTCTTTTTTTTTTTTTTTCTTTTCAGCGCCACCTTCATGGGACAAAGCATAGGGATCCTGTCTTTGGTCTGTGCTGCCTGTTTTGTTTTGTTTTTTTCTTTTCAGCACTGGAAGCAGAGGAGGAGTTGCACTGAAGCACACAGAGTGCTGCAAGAGGCTCAGGAGCTGCGAATTGCTGACCCCTGGACTAGGTCAAGGCAGTGGCCAATACTGGTGAATAGGAGTGGTGGAGCATAGCTGCAAGTCTAATTAGGATGTGAAAGCAAAGATCCTTGAGGCATAAGAGTCAGATGGGGTCATCAGCATGGAAGTTAAAGTCCTCAAGAATGAGGGGAGGTGAAAATGGCCCAGGGAAGAAGGAAAGCCAGGAGCAAAAGTCAGTGAGAAGGGAGGCATGGGATTTATCAGGGGGTTGATATACGACAGCTATCTGAAGAGGTAGTGGGGTAGATGGAGTGGACCTCAAAGGAAGAAAAGGAGTGGGAATGAGGTGAAAAAAACCTGATGGAGGGGGAGATTAACAGCCCAACATTACTCCTGAGCAAGGTGTATGGAAGAAAAGGCAACCTCCATGACACCAGCAATTGAGGCAGAGTCCTCAGGGAAAGCCAAGTTTCACAATTTTGCTTGCTATGCAGTTCCCCTGCCAGCAGAGGTCCTCAGCAAGCCTCGCTCACAGCTGCTTAAGCCACCTCCTTACCGATCCCATGAGGCAGTGTCTCCAGCTCTACTTACCCTAGCCTGTCTATTTCCTTGCCGCTTCTTCATCGAGTCACCTCAGCTCCTTGACCTAGCCATCTGTGCTTCTTTGTCTTGGTTTCCTGCCTTGTGGCCTACCTAGGCCTCCTGCCTTACCTCGTGACTTACCTTGCTCTGTGGTCTTCCAGGCTCTGTGGCCTTCCAGGCCTCCTTGCTTTGTTCCTTGGCATCTTGGGTCTTTCTGCCTTGTTAAGTGACCTCCTATCTTGCCTTTGGGCCTTCTAGGTTTGCCTAATCAGCCTTGTGTCCTGTGTCCTGTTTATTATTGCCTGTTCTAGTCCTGTCCTTGTCCAGTCTTTGTCTAGTCCTGTCCTTTTCCATTCCTTGCCTTGTCCTGTCCAGCCCTGCTTAGTCCAGTTCAGTCCCTTGTCTATTTACCAGGCCTTGCCTTTGTCCTCTGGTCCCAGCCTGCTCTTGATTCCAGTCCATGGCTTTAGCCCTGTTTGAATACACTCCTGCCTGCCCTCAGTCCCAGTCTGTACCTTGCTCCAGCTCCCAGCTCCCAGCCTGTGCCGGTATCACCATGATGTTCTCCAGAAGGAAAGCCCTATCAGCCTCCAGAGCCTTCAAGCTCAACCCAAGGGAGAAGGGACTGGTTAGACAGAAGACCATCTCTAGTCCTGCCTTACAGTTCTGTGTCGCTTCTGAGGAGTGATCCCAGATTCCAGCTTGCCTGACCATGACAGCAAGTCTCAGTCAAAGCAGAAAGATGGAGAGTTTGAGAGATAGAGATCATGAGTGTAGGCAAGCTTGTTAAAAAAAAAAGGAAGAGAAGCGAGAGAGAGGGTGGGGGAGAGGGATCAGATTACAGGGTAACAGTTTGTTGTGCACAGATGGGCCGAGAGTTGCTGCGGAAGACCAGGATTTAGATGAATTCCCTAGCAGGGAGGTGAGGGAGGAGCAGGAGACTGTGGAGAACAGGAGAGGTGCGATGACAGCCATGGGGATAAGATGATCTCGGGAAGAACAGAGATGGCTGAATGAGGAAGAAAACTTTGAAGCTCAAGAACAGTGGACAGTGCAGAAGACAGAATGATTGGTGAGGACAGTGCATTTGATGTTCATACCTGATTGCATTAGGGAATTAGACTGGGAAGAATAAGCACGAGGAAGAGAAAGTATAATGGAACCATAGGGAACAGAGAGAGAGAGAAAATCTACTGACCTGAAATGCAAGTGACTGGAAGGTGCACAGGGTGGCTGCAGCCCCAGTCCAGGTGCATTGTGGTGGACTCAGGAGGCCACCACCAAGAAAGCTGGGAGAAGTATATCGATGGACTGCAAGCTCCCCAGTTACTTGACCTTCAGACTCCAGCCCTCCATTTCCTCTTCTCCAGCTGCCTCACTCTCCCTCTTTCCAACTTCCATCTCCTCTTCTCTAGCTTGCTTATTTTCCACCTCTCTAGCCTTCCACCTTCCCTTCACCAGTTCACTCAGTTTTCCGGCTCCTTTTTTCCAGCTCCTTCACTCTCTTTTTCCCTAGTCCTCTATCTACTTTTCTCTAGTTGTCTCATTCTTCCCCTCCTCAGCCCTCCACTTCTTCTTTTCCATCTCTTTCACTCTCCTCTTCCTCCCTCATACTCCACATTTTCTCTGGCTTTCACTCTCTCGCCAACCCTCCATTTATTCCAGGTCCTCACTGTCCTCCCCAGCCCTCCACCACTTCTTTTCCAACTCATTGCCTTCTCCCCAGTCTCCCATCTTCTCTTTTCCAGATTCCTCACTCACCTCCTGCCCTTAGACTTCCATCATGCCTGAATTCATCCTCAGTGCTGCTTTTTTGGCCCTCAAAGGCTGCCATAGTAGAATCAGCTGTCTTCCTTTCCTCCCTTTGTGGGCTTAAATGCACCACAGAGGTCCAGTTCTGACTGGCCCAAACAGACGGGGATTCAGAACCCAGAACCACCGAGCCACAGGGCGGGCCTATCAACTTTGTTTTTGATTATGCAGATTAATTCTGTATCATCTGCAAACATTGTCACCTCACTAATTGTCCCCTTTCCCACTGGAAGCTAAAGAGACTCAAGAAAGATAAGATGAAAACATATAAACTGGGGAACATTACTCATATGTCCATGGACAAAACGTCTTGATTTGATTGAGGAACCAGATCCATTTGTGGAAAAAAAAAAAAGAGCTTATAAAAGATCTGTCCCTAATTGTGTTTGAGATATTAATATGCTAATACGGAAGGAAACAAGTTTGCAGATCAGATATTTTAGCTATAGCCATTCCGGTCTGCATTCCTGATTTTGGGCACTAACTTGCAGCCTGAGTCAGCACAGGGAAAGGAGATTCTCCGAAGTTCAGTGGGCATTGGGCAATGCTCCTTTTTCCATTGCAGAGTTAAGGGCAGTGACCTGGTGGGAGGGTACAGAAGTTCAGGAACTGCTGCTGAGCACACCAGAGGTTGCTGCTAGCGTCATCTGCCCTGCAGCTGGTTGCGTGACTAGTCGTACCATCAGGACCCTGGACACCGGGTCCTGATGGTATGAACTCCAGACCCATACGAGAAAGCGGATCAAGGTTTATTGACTGGAGAGCACTGGGGGTCAGCCTGACACGCAGCCTCCCCGTTGATATTGCACTGTACTTTTGCAAGCTGTGACAGTGACAGGTGCCTTTTCAAGGGTGAAAAGAGAATGGGTTTTAGTTCTGTGTGACAGGACTAACATTTTTTTCTCCCATTTTTGTGTCTAGGAGAGATTAGTTCATAATGACTGGGTAAGAAGAAATCTATAGATAGTCCTTAACAAACATTTCCCAGTTGGTAACAAACTTTAGCTCAGTTTTCTAAGGGATTTTCTCCTATTTGGTTGGGTATGCTTAAAATATTTTGTACTTAGCTCATCAACCCACAACAATCTTTTTCAGTTTAAAAAGTATTAATCAAAAGAGTGTTATTCCATGTGACTGATGGTTAATACTTTTTTTTTTAATTTATAGTTTATTAAAGATTTTAAACAATACAGTTATAAAATAAAAAAAACCAACAAATTTTGTGTACTTAGAAATATCTTTCATAATCTCTTACAATAATATTGCAATTTACATCAAAACTTTTAGTCCACATTATGGGAGGATATTTAAGAAGAAAAATAAACATTATATAAATCTGTAACACAAAGTTACTTTCTGGAGATACTTTTTATTTCAGCAGACTATATCTCAATCTTTTTCTTTGTCTTCCAGAAAGGATTCCAGGTGGGTGGAATCATGGAAAATAAATTTATTCTTATGGAGAACAACCACACATTTACAGGGAAATTTTTAAAAAGAACGAAGCTCCCAGAGCTATAACTCTGGGCTTCAAAACCAAAAATTGTTTTCTCCTTAATTGTGTGTTCCTTGATATATCAGGAAATATCTGTACCCTTTGTCCGCAAAATAAAAAGTCCTTATTCTTGAAATACTTTTGCATTATTAAACTTTTATCGTTTTCTCTGCACAAAGTAACTAACAAAGTAGCCCTTTGTGGAATATCATCCACAGAGGATTCCAAAAAAGAGGTCAGATTAGGTGACTGTTGCTGGACAATATCCATTCCTTCCCCCTCCACCTGGGTCCTTAATCTAGAATTCATAACATAATACATTTTCGATATACTTTTGTCATCTATTGTTGAAATTGACAAGACTTCTAATAAGTATTTTTTCAGTAACTCACTGGCAGATAGGAGTCTAGTAATAGGAAAATTCAGAAATCTCAAATTCCTGACCCTCAATTCGTTTTCCAAATTCTCCATGTGTCTGTGAGTCACCAAGCTGTCCTTAATATGAGAATTATTAACAGCCTGCAGAGTCGAAACTTGTGCTGTTGTTATTTTACCCAACTCTTCTAAATGTTTTAAGCGACCATCATGTACTTCTAAAACATTTTTAAATTCCATAGAAGTTTTATCATTCTGACTTATAGCATTAGACACAACTTTCTGTAATTCAGTTATGGCCCTTCATACATCTCCCAAAGTTATATTTTGAGGGTCTATGGGTTCTGAAACAGAAACCTGCAAACCAGAGCTCACCATATTCCCACGATCTTCAGTCTCACATGGAGTTGTATTCACAACTCCTTGGCTAGTACTTTGAGGTGTTTTGGCTAGGCGATTCTACCAAAGATTGGGATTGCTGCATTTGGCCAGGGCTGTTAGAAATATCTGGTATAGTGTCCCGAGCAGATTGACTCACTCGTCTCATCAAATGTGCGTCTATAGGACCCTTTACCACTTGTACCGCCGGCGACGAAGTCCAAAGTTTAGTCTTTTTCTTCCTACCCATAAAGATATGAGAAGAGCAAAAAAGAAATTCTTACCAAGGGGTGCGCCCCTTTGGCGCGCGGCTTTGGCTGCGCGTCGCACCTGCCTCGAATTTATCCGACGTTCCGGCTCCCCTGGATGATGTCACCAGAGGGGTGTGGCCTCAGGTATAGTCGTGATGTTACCAACTTTTGATGTTATCCAAGCGCTTCCGACTCAAACCCTTATAGCCTCTCCTCTCCTCTCAACAGAGAGGTGTCTCTGCTCGAAGTCCTCCGATTTAGACACCGCACCTGCCTCGAATTTATCCGGCTCCCCTGGATGACGTCACCAGAGGGGCGTGGCCTCGGGTATAGTCACGATGTTACCAACTTTTGATGTTATCCAAGCGCTTCCGACTCAAACCCTTATAGCCTCTCCTCTCCTCTCAATGGAGAGGTGTCTCCGCTCGAAGTCCTCTCGGTTAATACTTTTTAAGCACAAAAAGGTTGTTGTGGGTTGATGAACAAGGCATATAAGCTCATCCCAGTGCTTTATGATGGTCACTTGGTAACACAGATGACTTCAAACAGTTCACTACACAAGCTATAAGTGAGAAATATTTTGGATCTTGATATCATTGTTTTTCTTACTATGAAGGTTGCTTTGTTTGAGTAAAATATTTTGTAAACATATCATGAGAAACCTGAATCACAAAAATTGTTCTCATGCATCATTTACATACAAATCTACTGAACTGCCCCCAAATGGCCTGATTTGCTAAGGCATTTTTCTCTTTCTGTGGCTATGGAAAAACTTCTTGATGCATTAGGTGCAAACTCATCTCTGCAATGTTGTGTCTTACCCACAGGCCACTGACTGGTACGGACACCTGGAGGCTGCCTACTCAGCCATCCCTGCGAAGCAATGGTGGGAGGACTCTTGGAGGTAAAACAGAAATCAAGGGGAAGATCTTCTCACCAGATCCCAAATGTGACCCGGACTGTAATGGTTGCAAATGTGAAAAGCGCAGTGATGCACAGAGGCCTTTAAGTGCAGGGCATGTGCAGTGAGCTGTACTGACGCCTGCAATCACCTCAAAGATGACTGTGTTCCGACTGTCGCTGCCCGACATCTCCACTCCACCCTCCTTACCTCTCTGGCGACTCCTCCTGCGATTGACGGACATTTGCTGCCGCGTCGTCTGCCTGCCGTCCTCTCCGGCGTCCCCGGACCGGCTTGGATGCTGCCTCCTGCCATCCTGTTCAGCTGTCTTAGGGCGCATGCGCCGCGCGGCCCTGCTTCAAGTACCTTCAGTGGCACGAACCTCAGGGACGTCCCCCTGTGATAACGTCATGCATCCAGGATAAAAAAGGCCTACGTGATTGCTAGCTAATTGAGTTAGCAAAGGTTAGGTTAGGGTTCCGTTCAAGGATTCCATCAGATGGGTTTCGCTCTCCGTACCTTGCAACTCTGCCTCCTTCGGACCTACTCTATTTGGGGTACCCGCTCCTCGGGGGCCTCTCTCTCTTTTATCTTTCAGGTCGCAGTCTGGAACCGGTACTCGCTCCTCGAGGGCCCATGTTCCTGGACTCGTTACTTGGACTCCACTTCTGCCAGGAAGACACTGCTGCCTATAACATCTGTGAGTTACCATCTCTGCCTCTCAGAGCTATTCCCTGGAACCAGGTACTCGCTCCTCGAGGGCCTGCCTTTACTCCAGCTCCTGTGCTCCACACTGAGAGACCGCTGCGTGAGTACATTACCAACGAGGCTCTATTCCTGAACTCTGCATATCCTGCTACTACTCACAATCTCAGTTCTCTCTATTACAGCACAGCCATTGGGATCGCTGTTCCAGAGCCTGAGGGACTACAAGCCCAACCGGGCTACTTCCAGCTTACTACTGCCACCTCTGGTGGTTCACCAATCCTGTTTAATAAAAGAACGTGTGTGTGTGTGTCTCCTACGCTGAGCCTGACCTGTGGCCCCTTATGGGACTCCCTCCCGTGGGCATGGTCTTCTGCCACCGGTCCAGGGATCCACCCAAAACCCTTACAAATAATAACAGGCTGCCAGTACTGCCAATATCTGATAAAGCCTGATGCAAAGCGAGCACATAATGAAATGCTGAATATTGCAGAAAACAATGTGTAAAAGGACTCTCTGGTGATTTGTACCCATTTCATTGTGAATTGCATAACGAAGGATGCAGAAAACGTATCCAGTATCTTGTATGGCGCCATGGGGGTGAAAGTGTGTGGCCCGCCCGCAATCGCAGTGGGCAAAAACGCACCGCCGCAATGCAGCCAGCTGCAAAATTTCATCCCCCGGCCCTTTTCTTGGCGTGACTCATCATGAATCTAGCTATAAGTCTGGTTGAGTCAAAGAACTGTCCTAAAGTTAGCCGGCTAACTAATTAAGGGCCCGATTCATCAAGGCACTTATCCATAGACACAGAATGGGAGAAATGAATCAGGTCCTAAGATAGCCGGCTATATTCAGTAGTGTGGCTGCACTATTGACTATGCCTCCAAAGTTAGCCAGATAAGTTTATCCAGCTAACTTTGCTATATGGACCCTGTCTGAATATGGACTCCCATATGTCCCACATTGTGAGTTGATGTTTAAGAAGAGGAAGAACTGGAGAATGTGAGGATTCGCCTGTCCCTGGCTAATGGGATGGGTTGTAGAAAGGGCAGTATAGTTGCCTGAGGAGTGAGGAAACTTCAGGGAGCAGGAATTCAAGTGACGTCTGGGAGACTGGCATGCTAATCTTTGGGCTACCAGATAATATGTTATTGTATAGTTGGAGCCGACTGTGCATCCCATGAACTCTGATTAGCCAGTATTGTTGTCCTCTTCTAAGTTATATATAGTTTGCTGGCTGGAAAAACCCAGAAAAATAAAGATGGGCATTGTTGGTTAAGTGACCTTATTTTATGTGAGGTAACCTGCAATGCCAGCAGTAATTGGGAACATGGAAGAGAAATGGCTGACAGAGGGGAGGCTAATTTGAGCCCCTCTTTTACCAGCCAGAGGTAACCATTCTACCCCTTGTTGGCTCTAATAAGGTTTTCACCATCTGCAAAACTCGAAGCTTTGAACCCTCTAAATCAGTGGTTCTCAACCCTGTCCTGGGGACCCCCCCAGCCAGTCGGGTTTTCAGGATATCCACAATGAATATGCATGAGGGAAAATTTGCATGTTATGGAGGCAGTGTATGCAAATTTTCTCTCATGCATATTCATTGTGGATATCCTGAAAACCTGGCTGGCTGGGGGGGTCCCCAGGACAGGGTTGAGAACCACTGGTCTAAATAAATTAGAAATTGTCCCCCTCAGTATTGGGACGGATCATCTCGACTTGTTGTGTGCCCTGAAGATGGGGTTACACATGCATTCTTCAGTCTTTGTTGTACTGCATCCAAAACTTTGCAATGCATGAGGGCAGCATAGTGTAAGCTAAGACATTCGAAGTTAAAATGACCAAACACTTCAGAAGTTAACATAAAAGGTCCTGACAGAGTCTTGGATTCTTAGGCATTCTTGTGCAAGTCTACAAAGCACGCCTTGTGGGTATGTCCTCCTGTCCATCCGTCCTACTTTCATAGGCAAAATAACAGCAGGTCTGGCTTTGTGCTTTGGAGGAGTTCACCCGTGCCCTGTCCTAGTTGGATATTGGGAGTCCTCAAACAGGTGCAGGTGAGAATGGGGAGGCAGTATCAGGGAAGAGAGGGGCAGCCGGGCCACAGAGCAAGCAATACACCGCCAGCGAGAAGAGAAGCCAACACTGCGAAAGAAAGAGCTGAGGGGGGACTACAGCGGCAGGATAGACTCCTTGTGCTGGAGGGCTGCTATGTGTACAAGAAAGCCACTCCCATATATATATATATATGTGTGTGTACTCCGAGGGGAGCAGATCTTTTATACTTGTTTAACTCCCTCCCAAATATCATTTTGTGCCTTTCTGCCACCTTCTCATCACTCTGCAAACATAACAGCCTTCAC
This sequence comes from Rhinatrema bivittatum, assembly GCF_901001135.1. Taxonomy (NCBI): domain Eukaryota; kingdom Metazoa; phylum Chordata; class Amphibia; order Gymnophiona; family Rhinatrematidae; genus Rhinatrema; species Rhinatrema bivittatum. The sequence continues at coordinate 30,223,722 of NC_042619.1, read as the reverse complement.
CTGCCCCCCACTCCTTCCCCCTTCCCACCAGCACTGTATGTAATCTATGATTTCTAGTAGTGACAGGTAACACCATTTTTTGTTTTGACCTGATGAAGGGAGCGTTAGCTCCCGACAGCTAGTCAAGAAATGATTTTGTTTGTTAGTCCACTGGAAAGTATCACCTGATTTATTATTTTATTGACCTTTGTTTCCATGCATTGAAGTGGAGTAGCGCCAACCAGGCTACTTTATCCTGGGACTGCTACGGAAACGCAAGACTTGCCAGGCCCTGTGTGGAAAGTCTACGACAGCACAAGCCCTAGCAACCTGCGCGACAGCAGAACGGTCAAGGAAATCAAAGGAAGACTGGCCCCCTGTTCCTGCTCCGGAGACTCAATATTTCATTCCCTTCCTCTGCTATACCCTTCCTGTTTGAACACGTGAAATTCCCACCTCTGGGTCCGGGCTGCTCCCTTCTGCCCTGCGCATGTCATTGTTGTCATCGAGGGAAGCCTCCTCGCCTCACTCTCCCCCTTTTTGCCCCCCCCCCCCCTCATGCTTGCCCTCATATCCCTTCTTTTACCCTTTTTATACTCTCTCTCTCTCTAGTGCTCCCTCGCTCACTTCTTTGTGCGCCCTTTCACCCTCCCGGGTGTCCCCTCTCACATCTTTGTGCCCCCCCCCCTCTTGTGCACCCTTGCTCTCTGATGTGCCTCCTTGTCAGCCCTCCCTTACGTCCACCCTACTGGGAGCCCTCTTCCACCTCTCCCTCCGTTATGCCCCCTTTTGCATTCCGCCCTCTCCTGCCCCTTCTCTGATGCTATTCTTCCTCCTCAGTCCACCTGCACCTCACGCCCCCTCCCCCCCACCCACGACCTCCCTTTATCCCTGTCTCTTTCACACTGCCCACCTTTGCCTCTTCCAGTTTTTTGTCACCATCTCCCTCCAAAATAAAGCAAAAATAAAGCTATTCCTGGCCCGGAGAGCCTACTCGAACATCAGAAACCTCTGTGGGTTCCAAATGTGGCTGACAATAAAATTATAACCCCCATAGCCGCAGGCTGACATCAGTTCCCCACTGGGGATGGCACTTGGCATGTCTCTGGTAATATGACAGTGAAAATGGCTCCTGAGTGTGCGTCCGTCTCGCCCAGTTGTGCCATTGTGTGAGCCACAGTGGGTCAGTGCTGTGGATGCTTTGATTCTTTGGCTGACTCGATATAGCACACAGAGCAGGCCTTGCCGCTACTCACACGGCTGGTTTTTTTGGGGGTTTTTTCTTTGTTAATATCTTGCATTTTGAGCAGCTGACACGATCCCTGACCTTTCTTCATACAAAATTGACCCTCGGCCTCCTTGTATCGGCACAGGCTTGGAAGCAGTCTGTGTTTTTCTGCATCTTTTCTAGGACCCCAGATTAAAATGGGTGGGACTCTGTGACACCCCGAGAGAAGAATGAATTATATTTTATATATGAAGTATTTACCCAATACTAATTTTTTTTGATTTGTTGTAATCCACTTTGGGAAACCCCTTGGGATTGGAAAAGTGGGATATAATAAGGAGCACAGACAGCATACAAATCAGGTGTGCGGTTTTCTGCATTGACCGCGAACGTTAGATTAATCTTGGCGAGATCACAATGCAGATCTTCATCACGCGGGCCACAGACAAGACAGTTTCAGGGTTTAACTTCTCAACACTCAGCAAAAGTGTAGGATTCATCCAACCAGCAGAATTCAGCAACGTAAGCGACAATTGTGTGTGTGTGTGTGTGTAGGGTATATTTTAACATATACAGTGGGGGTTAAGGGGGACAGAGTCACCCCCAGCCCTAATAAACTCCACTCCGGTAAATGCCCTTTTCATTCTGATTTGCTACTCCAAATGTTTCGTTCCGACTCAAAGTCCCATTTAGTGTTCACCTCAGATCTAACCTGGGATCCTGGGCAGGCTTTCCGTGAGATTGCTTTGTTGCCAGGGCAGTTGGCCAGAGTGGCTAATCCCAGACTTTTGTTGCAACTGGGGAGATAAGGTACAGTCTGGATGAAGCTGGTGATACTGTTTTTGGACATCCACTGGAAATGAGCTGGCAAAAGTTCCATGGTCTGAGCAAATAAGTCTCTGTCTTTATGTGTAATCAGTTTAAACAGGGACACAGCATCCCACAGACGGGGGCTATGATCTCTGGAAGGCAGGGCAGAGATCTGCCTCTTTTCTCCAGCTATTCAAAACTCTAGCACCATCCATCTTTTTATGTTCTAGATTATGGAAACAGCCAGTATGAAGGTAAAGCAGCCCATCCCAAGATCCTACAGCCTAGAGAACAACCAAGCTCTACCTCTAAAAACTAATAGGTCAAGGGAGGCAGAGAATGGGATGAGGGTACAAGCCCAGATGCAGGGCCAGCACAAGAGTATTTATTTTATTTATTTATTTATTTATTTGACATTTTTATATACCGACCTTCATGAAAGAAATTCATATCAGATCGGTTTACAAATAACATGGGGGAATAACGGAGTCAAAACCATATAACAAGAGATGAAAGTTACATATAACAAGGGGTATTAACCTGGAGGGCTAGGATAGCCGGAGCGATAGTAAGGCATAACTGAACAAATTAGATAATACAATAATATGAAGAGGAGAGGCATAAGTGTATTGACTACACTTGTAGGAGTGTTTAGTAAGGAAACAGTGTCTGAACTAGTGAGGAATTGCTGGTTCTGTAGGCTAGGGGAAGGCTTGGATGAAAAGCCATGTCTTAAGTTTTTTACGGAAGGTAAGCGGGCAGGGTTCTAATCTGAGTTCTGTGGGCATCTTGTTCCAGATGGCTGGGCCGGCTGTAGAGAAAGATCTTTCTTTGGTAGATGATAGGCGAGTAGATTTCGTTGTAGGGGGTTGCAGGGTGCCTTTATATGCTTCTCTGATCGGTCTGTCTGAGGAGTATAGTTTGAGAGGAATCTGGAGGTCTAGTTGTTGCTGATTATGAATGATTTTGTGAATTATAGTGAGGTTCCTTGTGTAATATTCTATATTTTATTGGCAGCCAGTGAAGGTTCCGTAGTATGGGAGTGATGCGAGTTCCTCTGTTGGTATTGGTCAGGATTCTAGCCGCAGCGTTTTGGAGCATCTGTAATGGTTTGATAGATGAAATGGGGAGCCCGAGGAGAAGAGAGTTACAGTAGTCTGCTTTGGAAAAGAGCGTGACTTGCAGCACAGTCCTGAAATCTTGGAAGTGGAGGAGGGGTTTGAGCCTTTTCATGACTTGTAATTTATAAAAGCAGTCCTTGGTAGTGTTATTGATGGCTTTCTTAAGATTCAGACGGTTATCAATGATTACTCCAAGGTCCCTTACTTGCGTAATCTGGGTGTTGCCTGCTGGTGGTTTGATTAAGGCTGAGTGGTCCGAGGAGATGATTAGGAGTTCTGTCTTGTTTGCATTAAGAACTAGATTCAAGTTGGTGAGCAGACTGTTAATAGATTGGAGGCAGATTTCCCAAAAGGCGAGAGATTTAAGGAGAGATTCTGTAATGGGAATCAGTATCTGTACGTCGTCTGCATAGAGATAGTATTTTAATTTTAGGTTAGTAAGCAATTGACAGAGGGGCAGGAGGTATATATTGAACAGTGTGGGTGACAAGGAAGAGCCTTGTGCTACTCCTAATGTTGATTTGACATCTGGGGATTCATTGTTATTGATTTTTACTTTGAAGCTTCTGTTACTTAGGAAGGAGTTAAACCAGCTGTGTGCCGATCCTGTTAATCCGATTTCTGCTAGTCGATTTAGTAGGATGGAGTGGTTCACGGTGTCAAAGGCGGATGAAATGTCAAGAAGGACTAGGATAAAAGATTGTCCTTTGTCTAGGCCCATGAGGATGTGGTCGGTAAGGGAGATAAGTAGGGTTTCTGTACTAGCTGCTTTTCGAAAGCCATATTGGGATGGGTGAAGGATATTGTGTTCTTCCAGGTATACGGAGAGTTGTGTATTTACCACTTTCTCCATGATTTTTGCTAAAAATGGGAGGTTGGATATGGGGCGGAAGTTGGAGGGTTCACTTGTGTCGAGGTTAGGTTTCTTCAGGAGAGGTTTGAGGGATGCTGTTTTCAGCCTGTCCGGGTAGATTCCTTGGGCGAGTGAGCAATTTATAATGTTGGCCAAAGCTCTGGAGATGGTATTCGGGATGAGAAGCAGTAGTTTAGTTGGAATGTGATCTATTGGATGGTTTGATGGTTTTAGTTTCTTAAGTATAGATTCAATTTCCAGTGGTGTTGTAGGTTCGAAGGAGTCGAGGATGGCCCCAGTATGAGTAATGGAATTGAAGAGTATGGAGGGTGGAGTTGCATTGGTGGGTAGGCGTGCTAATGTGTCTGCAGTTTTTTTCTGAAAGTAGAGTGCTAATTCCTCTGCTTTGGATTGTGCTTGGTCGTCTGGTATGGTGGGGGTTGGGGATTTTGTGAGTTGGGAGACATAAGAGAAAAGGGTCCTGGCATCAAATTGAAGGTCGTGTATTCTGTTGGCATAGAAGTCTCTTTTTGTCTTTAAGATGGAGATCCTGTAGTTGTATTTGGTGCATGCATGCAAATTCTCTCTCATGCATATTCATTGTGGATATCCTGAAAACCCGACTGGCTGGTGGGCCCCCAGGACAGGGTTGGGGACCACTGCCCTAGACGAATCTTCGGTCGTGCAACCCCTTTCCCCCAACTTACCTCTAGCCCAGTGCTCCCTCCTAGTGATGGCAGTGGCCCCCTTTTTTGGTGGCATTATCTCTGGCACAGCACCCCTCTGGATCTCATGCTGGCAGGATTTTGCTGCCTCCCCATAAACGTTGGCGCCCTAGGCAACTGCCTAATTTGCCGAATGGAAGCACCAGCCCTGTCCACTTGCTATGGTTATTTCCATTGCTTCAGAAAAACAATGGAGACCTGAAATAAAGCAGAAAACCCCTGACCCAAATGAAGACAAATCACATCCACCACAAAAAAAAATGGAATTGCAAATTAAAGATGTACCAAAAACAGCTAGCAAAGTGATGTGTTGCCCAATTATCCCTTATTGAGTTCTCTCACTTCTCCATCATTGCTGCTCTGACTTTCAAACCCCCAAATCATCCCCTCTCATGCTGTTACTAATTTGCTAGGAGAATTAGCGATTAGGTAACAATGACAAATTTAAGGAATAATAAAACCAAATAATTCCTAGACACCAGAAAGTGGATTGATATTGTAGTATAATAATTACAATAATAATTAGATTCTAGCTTATATGTATACAGACATTTAGATAGTTGCATGTACTTGGGATCTCAGAGAGAATTTGTAAACAGAGAGTAATCTGTTAAATTATCCTTGCAAGCAATACAATAGAACACGCTCTGGCAGTTGGCCAAACTGCTCCTTGTAGATCAGATGGGCAGGCAGGCCATGTTTGTTTCATGATGGTGATGAGGATGACACCAAAGTTCCTTTGTCTCGTTTTTTTGTCTTACACCTTTTCGGCAGCATCTCTCTGACAGTCAGAGGTGATACCATCCCTGTCAATCTTGAGTCACGTTGCATGCGCTCTAGAGGTCAATATGAGGTCAATATCCAGCGTATTTATCCAGTAACGTACGGGACTGAATGAGACAAATGGCAAGATTTAAAAATTCCCATGTGCTGGACACCTCTAGGTTATCCAGCTAAATAGTTATCAGAATAATTCTGCCCCCAAAATACTTCCAGGTTAATTTATCCAGTTACGTTATCCAGATAAATTTAAGGATTCCTAAAAGTTGCCATAAGGTTAGTCAGATAAACTTATCTGGCTAACTTCCTGATAGCCTGGTATGTTAACCAATATGCTTTGATACTTTTAATTCAACTGCAATATTGCTCCTCACTTACCCCTAGATTCATCAAAAAGTCTTAATAACGTACTGATAACGCCCGCGCCAGTGGCGTAGCCACAGGTGGGCCTGGGTGGGCAGGTGCCCACCCAACTTAGACCCAGGCCCACCCAACTGGCACCGGAACTGCAAGGCTGTCGCGGGATCCCATCCCCGCGACAGCGAACAAGAGAACCCACGCCTCGCGCGCCATCACGGCACATATGGGGCAGCGCTGCTGCGGCCGTATGGCCAACCGGTCTTCCTGTTCAGGGGGGGGGGGAACGGAAGCGCCGCGCGCAGCTTCCGCTTCCTCCCCCCAATACAGGAAGATCAGCTGCCTCTCCTGCTGCCACCCGTTCTCCTGCTATCTTCGGACCAAACGGCCTGCCGAACTTCCTGTTTGGGGGAGCGGAAGCGCCGCGCGCAGCTTCCGCTTTCTCCCCCAAAGCAGGAAGATCAGCTGCCTCTCCTGCTGCCACCGGCCTCCTGCTATCTTCGGGCGTCGGGCCGTACTGCCCGCCGATCTTCCTGCTTGGGGAGGGGAGGGAGAAAGCGGAAGCTGTGCGCGGCGCTTCCGCTCCCCCCCCCCGACAGGAAGTTCGGCGGGCAGTACGGCCCAACGCCCGAAGATAGCAGGAGGCCGGTGGCAGCAGGAGAGGCAGCTGATCTTCCTGCTCTGGGGGAGAAAGCGGAAGCTGTGCAGGTGCTTGAATGTGTATGTGTGGATGAGAATGGGAGTGTGTGTGGGTGAAAACTGGAGCCTGGGTGTGTATGTGGGTGAGAATGGAAGCTTGAATATGTGGGTGAATGGGAGCTCGAATGTGTGTATGTGTGGTTGAGAATGGGAGCCTTGGTTTGTGGGTGGGTGAGAATGGGAGCTTGAATGTGTGTATATATGGGTGAGAATGAGAGCCTGGGTTTGTGTGGGTGGGTGAGAATGGAAGCTTGAATATGTGGATAAGAATGGGTGCTTGAATGTGTGTATGTGTGGGTGAGAATATTACCTTAAATGTGTATATGTATGGATGAGAATGGGAGCTTGAATATGTGTGGGTGAGACTGGGAGCATGGGTTTGTGGGTGAGAATGGGAGTCTGGGTTTATGTGTGTGGGTGAGAATGGGTGCCTGGATGTGCATCTGTGTGTGCATAAGAATATAAGCCTGGGGAGGGGTGAGAAAGTGAGAACTTGTATGTGGGTCTGCAGAGAATGTGAGCTTGTGGGGGGGGGGAGAGCAAGTGAGAGTGACAGCTTGAGTGTGTGAGAGGGAGTCTGTGAGAGAAAGCGTGTATGTGTGTGTGTGTGTGGAAGGGAAGAAGACAGTAATAGAAGAAAGACACTGAAAAGGAATTAGGAAATGAGCTATAAGGGAAAAAATGGGAAAAAGAGACCAGGACCAACTGATTAGAAAAATACAAAGATCAGACAACAAAGGTAAAAATATATATCTATATTTTGAGATGTTAGCAATTTAAATGTACCGTTTCATAGTCTTATTTTTTCACTTGCTATTCTAATGTATCAATAGGCTGAAATGTAAATATTGTGCTGTTCAATTTCTCCCCTTCCATCCCAAGTTTATTTTCCTTGTTTTTTGTAACTTTCCCTCTCCCTTTTTCTGATTCACTGTATTTAAAGTTCAAGGTTCTTATTGAAAATATTGTTTTTTACGTTACGTTATGCTTTACACTCCTTGTTATTTGTAAACCGGGTTGATGTGATGCCTATCATGAAACTCGGTATAACAAAAACAATAAATAAATAAATAAATAAATATAAGCAACACAACCGCTCTCTCAAAATTTATGGACAGGTAGGAGCCGTGTATAAAATCGTAATAATAAGAAGGCTAAAGTACCACAAATCACCGTGAATTATGTTTGTATCATTAAGTAAACCTCATACTTAGGCGTAGATGTGAATGCTATGCTGCATAATTTGGCATTATTTATCAGTAAAAAAACAACTAGTAGACCTGCATGCCTACAGCCCACCCATGTTAACCTTGTGCCCACCCAAAAAATCAATTCTGGCTACGCTACTGGCCCGCGCTAACAAATAGGGGCATGTTTAGGGTGTTGAAATATTCTGATTGCTGCAAGAGAGCAAAAGAAAACAAAGGTCCATTTTTAGCTAACAGCTTGCACTGCCACATGGAAAGACGTGAGTTCAAATTCCAGCTCAGGTCTTCTGCTCCTCAGATCGGCCAAGGATGAAGAAGACAGAGGCCAGAGTCATAGTCCTCGTGCAAAGGTGATACCTAGTGGCCAGATTCAAGGCCCATGATTGCAGAGTTTGAGAAGGAGCCCTGGTGCATGGGCCCCAGTCGAGGAGAGCCACAGCAAATGACCCGACTAGCATGCAGTAACTTAATACTGAAAATCACATTCCAATCACAAGGTTTGTGGAAAATTCTGAAACCTTTTACTGGATCAGTGTAAGAATTATCCAAAAATATTGTACGTGAGCTTCTTCAGATGTCAGATCAAAGACATTATTCACCTCCGAAGAAAGGACCTATGTGGTCTCGATAGCTCATGTACAGTGTTTTTGGATAATACTGACCTTGATCCAATAAAAGCCAGCAGGGCCTGCAAAGAATCCAGTTTACTCCAGCAGCCCTACAGCTGTAGATCACTGCATTTCTTATTCCTGCGCTAAACTGAAAGTGGGCAGGGCAATTTTCAAAGCAATTTAGGTGGGCAAAAAAGCATTTGACCTGCATTAATCAGCTGTCTGAAAATTTCCCTCTCTGAATGCGAAGGTCCATATTCCGTAACCCAGTGAGCAGATAACCTCTGCTACCTTAACTCCACTCTGGAATGCCTCCAAGTTATCCAGAGAAGTTTTATGTGGCTTAACTGCTTAGCCAGATGACACGGAGGTGGTCAGAGTGCAGACATTTTAAATTTGTCAAGCTAAATCCCAAACTTAGCCGGACAAACCATTTGAATGTTGACCTCCCCACATGTCCTTCCACAATGCGAGTACTTTAAGCCTCACTGAGAGGAGGTGTTCCCGGGGACATTTAGACTGGAGGAGAATATGCATTTGTGTCGTGGCAAGTTTCAAAGCAAAAGTACAAACCTACTTGTGCTTTGAGAATTGGTGCAAAACCTGCAAGTAAAAAAGTGTGTACGGTCTTTGTCTCAATGCAGACAGCTTGACAATTGCCCATTATGCCCAATGCCCCCAAAATGCATTTTTCTACCTTCTTTGTCTTGGTGAGCTTTTATGCTAAAGGCTCTATTTTTTTATGTTTTCCTCTTGCCTGTTTTCTCCTAACTTCATTTCCAGAGTCTCCTTAGTTTACTTTTCTCCTCACTCTTCTCCTGTCTTCATCACTTCTTCCCCTGCTCCTATTGAATCTCTAACATTGATCTTTCTCTTTCATTTCATTTTTCTCCATTTTCTCTTCTTGGCCTCTAGATGTCTCCTTTATACCACCACCTCTTCACTTTCTTTATCCGCTCACACCTAGATCTCACTCCTCCTTCTCCTTCTGTCTCGCACCTCCTTTGCTCTTTAACCAACTGTCCCCTGTGTTGTCATCTCCTCCTGTATTGCTCCTGCCTCACCACCCTCCTGTTATCTAACTCCCTCCTCTCCCACCAGCTCATCTCTGGCCTTCTGACCACTCACCATCGTGCCCTTTTATGCACAACTGATCTAATTTCATCCACCCTCTCTCAAGTTCTCCCATCCCTTCCAGTCTAACTCCCCACCCCCATTATCCCTACTCATGCCCCCTCACTTCCCATCATTCCTGCTTTGTTGACCTCAAATCATCTCCTCTCATGCTCCCCATCACCATCCCACTGATTCTCCTCACCCGTCATTCTCTTGTATGCTTTCTACTTTTCTACAATATCCTCTCTAATTATCTCCCATACACCCTCCCCATCACTCCTTCTTGCTCTCACCCACCCACCTCCTCATCATGCCACTGTGTGTGTATATGTGTGTGTGTGTGTGTGTGTGTATGTGTGTGTGTGTGTGTGTGTGTGTATATGTGTGTGTGTGTGTGTATGTGTGCACCTCTCTCTCACCCCCCACTCCCCACTCCCCTCCCAAATTCTACTTCTGGCTCTTTTTCATCCTCCCTCCCTCCCTTCACCTCCTCTGGCTGGTTCACTCACACACACACACCTCAATCCTCACCCCCCTATCATCACCTCTGGCTTTCTTTCACACACATTCACACTCTTTCTGCAACTCTCTTGCACTCTTCTATCACCTTTCCCCCAGAACTCTCAAACTCTCTGTATTCCCTACCAGTTTTCTCAAATCCCGCTGCCCCTTTTCCCCAGCTCTCTGAAACTGCCTTTACCCCTTTTCCACAGTTCTCCTGCGTCCCCTCTAGGTCTCTCCCCCTCCACTCCAGCTTTCTTGCACCCCCCAGCCACTCCTCTCCACATGGTTCTCATGCACCCCCCACCCCTGGCTCTCTCACCCCCTCTGTCTCCCCCCTCATCTTAGCCCTGGTTCTCTCACACCTGCTGCGAAACGCATGGCAGTGCAGACCTTAGGGGAAGAAAAAAAAAATACCAGACAACTCCGAAAGTAAAGCTGCACATTAACTCGAATCTGGCACAAATGAAGTAGATTAGCCAGGACAATAAAACCAAAACAGAAAACCGGCAGAACAGCAATGAATAAGCTGAAAAAAAAAATCGATTAAAAGCATTGCTGAAAAGCCACAAATTAGCCAGAAGCAGAAGGACAAATAATTCTCTGTTGACGAACATGTCCATATACATGGCACCATGCAGACTTCACCGAGTCTGGGCAACGGTACAGACGGAGTTTACTAAAAGTGTTTCACAAACGGAGAATAAACATGCTGCACACATGGAAAGCGGAGAAAATCGGGGCCCCCCCTCCCCCCCCCCGGGCATTTTGTTTCGTATTTTCTCCTTTGTACTTTTGCAATGAAAGGGCACTTCTTACAGGGGTGTATCCTCATTAATCGGCCGACTAAAAACTGCCCTCCCTCGATGCAGTGCAACGTCCGTGCGTTCTTCCACAACGCGCGCGCTTTAATGCGCACTGGGGAGGGGGGGGGGTTTAGTTCAGGAGAGGACAAGTACCCACGTGGATTGCAAGTTTAAATCTTCGTAGGTACTTTTCCAGCAAAAAAACAAAAATCTGCCCACAGGAAAAGTGGGCGCCAGTGACTGCGCGTACCTCGTCCCCGTGGTAAAATTCAAGGTGAAAATAGGCGCAGACGTTCACTTTGAAAATTGGGGCAAAGCCCGCAGGTGCACACCGTCTGCGTCCCAATGGAAAATTGCCCCCTGAAATTCACAGTAAAATAAGAAAATCTTTTTTTTTTGTTTTGTTTGCCAACAAAGTTTTGAAACCGTGATTATAACCAAAACTCCATGAGGAAATGTGTCCGATCTAGTACTTTACTTCAGTTTTTCCCAGGCACGTTGGTGCGTCTTCACACCCGATCAGGTGCCCCGCTGCCCGATACTCACCTGGGGCTCTGCTCTCAGCACCTCTCAGGAACACGACTTACCAGCGGTGGCTCTTAAACGTGTAGGAGCTCCTTCCTGAGAACACGTGTAATCATGCATGCCTCTTCTTCCTAGCTACGGCATGAGCCGTGCTGAGAGGTAATTAATGGGCAGCATGCAGGGCATGGATAACCGGGCCTGGGCCCTGCTTTGTGCGGCACACACAGTGTACACAGCACCGCCTCCTCTTTTGAGTCCTTCCCGCCTCTGTCTTAGTGAGACTGGAAGAGGGTGTGCTGAGCACTGGATGTGGTTCATTTTGAGTGTTGGGTGCAGCGGCAGTGGAAGAGCTCGGGCAGCCTTGCACAGCAATCGTGATAACTAACCGAGCCAGCTGCTCACACCACACTGACTTCTCTCTTCTCCGGCACTTGTATATGCACTATAGAAGGAACTGCTCCTGTGTGATGAGCTCATCTGTGTCTCTGCCCCTTCTCTCTGTTTTAAAGTTTGGAAGAGAAATTGGTGGGACTTTCAGTGCCTCCCTAGCTCTTCTTTTGACCGTATGAGTCCTCCCCATGTCCACATTGCCTGCCCCGTGGAGGCTGGTGCGCCACATCACAATTTTGTTACTGAAGGTGTTTCTTGAGTTTGAAATAGTTGGGGAAAACTGCTTTAGCTCATTCCACTTCCCAATCGTCATCTACACAAAGGATGTGGTTAGTGCAGTTAGTGTAGCTGGGTTCAAAAAAAGGTTTGGATAAGTTCTTGGAGGAGAAGTCCATTAATGGCTATTAATCAAGTTTACTTAGGGAATAGCCACTGCTATTAATTGCATCAGTAGCATGGGATCTTCTTGGTGTTTGGGTACTTGCCAGGTTCTTGTGGCCTGGTTTTGGCCTCTGTTGGAAACAGGATGCTGGGCTTGATGGACCCTTGGTCTGACCCTGCATGGCAATTTCTTATGTTCTTATGCTGTAGCGCCGGATATCATCTGTCTGTTGCCGGGACTGGTGGGGTGTGCATGCGCATCCCACCAGCGGCTGACTGCCAAGACGTAAGTGGCCCGGGCCGCTGGCTGAGGCCCACTTGCCAGCGGCCAAAGAGGGAAGAAGGCCCAAGCAAAAACAAAATAAAAAGAGTTCTAATTCTGAACCCTTCCCCAGCCAACCAAGCCTACTTCACACTGACCTTGCTGGCCCTCAGGAATCCCCCTGACCTCCCCCCACTCCATCCTTTACCCCATTGCAGGCCTGGCTGGGTGTTTCAGAAGCAGAAGCAATCCCCAGCTGCTCCTGCCCCACTGTTCCTACAGTTCAAAATGGCCACCAGTCAACCCAAGCCAAGTTGTACAGCTGCCATACAATATAGTTTGTGTTCACTTGCTGGTAAAATGATGGGAAGATTTTTGTAAACAAAAGACTGATTAGTAAAGATCCTACAGGCTGGTTTAGATATGCTTTTATATGTCCTCAGATGGGAAGCTTGTAGAAAGCAGCAGATCAGAGTAGGCAGCATTGCAATAACACTGCTTGCATAGCAGTTAAGCTTTTTATTCTTTTAGTGTTGAGTCCAACAATGTACAAATCAATCAAATTAAAATATGATCCTGTTTGGGCTAGTTTATGTCCTTGTGATGCCACCATCAGGATCAAAGTAAAAATATTCTCCACTGGTTTAGAGCTAGTATGAGACTTTTATACTTTGACCACACTTACAAAGTTCAGTACTGAGGATTGGAGGAGATCTACCATGGGCCTGAACCAGTCTGACAGGGCATGTGTGAGCTTTACCTTGTGGTGTTGTCTTTGACCTGGATATGAGTATGTACACAAGAATATATCTAGTACAAATGTATATTCTCAAGAATGCGTATAACTAGGTTGCTCCTTGTGCTTTCCTGGCCCAGTCTACCTGTACACAGCAGGCCAATACCTAATGCATCCCTGGAACAGGAGTGAAGAGTTTATTGTTAATTGACTTGCCCATCTGGTCAGCTCCTGGACTGTTAAGAGGAAAGTTAAAACAACCAATTTTACAGATAGGAGGAAGACACAGAAGGATGTGGGAAGATGGCAGAAGGACATATGGAGGCCTTGGTGGGATTCAGAGATAAAGTAGGAAGAGAGGAAAATGACCTTAATGGATGGAAGGGGAGTGGTGGATAATGAATGTCTTACAAAGAGGAATTTGGCATATTGAAGACACAAGGTCACTAGAACATGGGTGAGCTTCAGCTGCGGAGGTGGAAAGGAAAGAAGAGAATTGATTAATCACATATCGATTAATCGGGTATAAATACTATGGTCCATTAAGGAAAACATAGAAGACAACAGCTAAAGACCAGTTGGCCCATTCAGTCTGCCCAATTATTTCAATCTACGCTGCTAAGGATAGAGCCAAGCTACCAGTGGCAGACGCTTGATCTCTTGTAGGAGTGTCCCTCCTTAAATCCACTTCCAGAACTTAGTCTGCACGCTGTTCAGAAAGAGTTGTCTTTTCACAGATTTTTCACACTAAAAAGAAAGAGGAGAAATGTATTCGAGAAGCAGTTCAAAGGCGTTGTAATGTTGGCTGGCTGTAGGACGGCACCGCGACTGGCTCCACTTACCCTGGGTCATTGCGAGCTGCAATTGCAGTAAGGATGCTGCCGATGCCTTCCTCTCCAGCCCACCATGTCTCTCCATAGGTACGCTCATGCGCGGCTGCACGCTCTATGAAGACCCCGTTGTATGAAAGCCTGATGACTATTTGACTCTTGGGTGCATGCTATTGCTTTGCCCCAGCAACAGGTCCCCTGATTTGTCTGCAGTGCATGTTGCGCTCGTGTCTCCATGTTGCCTTGCCTCTCTGCCTGTGTTCTGCCTTTGCCCTTGCCTTGTCTTTGTTCTGTCCGTGCCCTTGTCCTGGTTTTTTCCTGCCCTGTGCGTGCCTCTCCTGTCCGTCCTGGCCAGCCTTGTCCTTGGTATCTTGTTTGCCTTGGCCTGCTCTTCTGGCTTTGACCTCTGCTATGGACCTTGACCATTCTTTCGCTGGCTGCCTGCCTCGACCCTTGGACTAGAACTGGACTTCATCTTCTCGCTGCCAGCCATGACTTTTGGACTGGACCCAGACTTCGTCTTCTCCTAAGCCCTGCTGGCACCTGGAACCCAAAGGCTCAGCTTGCGGGGAACAGGGCTGGTACAGGTGAAGCTCCAGCAACTGTCCCAGCAAGGGCAGGTCCACCAGCTGTTGGTGTGGACCTAGTGGGTTTGCCTACAAGGCTGCATCAATCACACTACAGCCTAGAGGTTCACATCCATGACAAGCATGTCTCATATGCCCTTTGGTACATTTCCCTGAGGTAGCTGTTTCATTAAATGAAATGTGTGTTGGGACTCGATGTGTATCTTCTAAAGGGAATAGCCAGCAAAAAGAAAAATCCCCAAATTTGCAGGCAAACAAAATACAACAGGACACTTACCTATGCTCATACCAGAGCCCAAGAATAATGTTATAGAAGAGTTATTTTGACTTGTTTTGATGGGTATGTCACGTTTGCCTGAGAAATTGGTTTTATTGTGCTCTTTTATTTTTAAAGATTTTTGGCACTTCATGTTTCCACATTTGTATCTTATAAAGAGACCCGACTTAATAATACTTGATGTACATTTCCATGAGAACTCAACAGCTGACTCCTTTGAACCGACTCGTCAGTTCATCTTGTAATTTGACACTCTGCTTCAATATGGAACACTTACCTCTTTGATATCGTTGCTCACATTCATGTATTTCTAAAGTGCATAAAAGAGTTTTCAATTTAAGTTTTGCTTTTTCTTTACATATTTGTAAGACTGCAGTCCATTTTTATTTTCCACTATGCATGTGGCAATTTAAGTATTGCTCTGAAGTGCACATGTTCTTGCAGACTGGTATATCGGCTAGTTGCGTTATCTAGTGTTGCAAGAGTGTTTGTACTTTCAGTTCGTTTTTCTTTTTTTTTGCTCCATGTTTGGACATTCATTGATGAATAAAAAAAAAGTGGCATTGTTAATCCCTGCTGGTAATTTACAACAACAAAAAAAGTAATGTTGCATGGTTAATATTCCCAATCAGGAAAGACTAGAAAACAGCAACCTTCTGTAGTCACAAACCCCAATAAGAGTGTTATGAATCGGAGAGTGTTCTGAGTGTGAATTCTGAAAAGCAAAATTAATGTACTGCTGAATTTTTTACCTAATCCTAACCAAAAAAAAAAATGGGAATCAGTATCAGAGTAAATGTGCTCCTTTAAATATAATCCACAGGCTCTTGCCCGCAATAGGCTGCAACCAGCATCATATAAGAGCACTCAATTTACTTCACTTCTTCCCAAGTGCCAAACTTTATTCACTACTTTTTATCTGTCTAATTCCTAACCTCAAAATATTCAGACTACACTTTCAAACTAGAATCACACATTTCTACTTGTATTTACTTATCCATGCATTTTAAAATGACTCAAAGCTCTTCCAAAACCACTGCAGCTCTTTAACTTCAGCTCCAAAAACCTGACATTGCCAGTGTTTTGACATTTACATGAGGTAGAGTCTGCACTGCCGAGAAGGAAGTTAACCCTCGTCGGTCTCTACCATCAGATGGCAAGGCCTGTTGAAGATGTTGAGAGGACGGCTTCACCCTGGAAGCTCGTGATCCCCCCAGGAGGAGCCCGTAGGGACCCGGCCGCTGGGACTTAGGCGACTCCCTGAAGAATGAAAATGGTCTGGATGCAGGCACCTCCTGCAGGTCGTAGGTTCCAGACGGCTGGCGCCTCCAGCAGGTCGTGAGAAGTCCGGGAGTATACGTAGAAGAGCAGACCTTGCCTTAAATACCTGGAAGAAGGGAGGAGCCTTCAGGAGGGAGCCACAACATTTCCTGTCGTGGCCCCTTTAAATCTAATCTTCAGCCGCGCGCACGGCCCTATGCAGCCGGGAAGAGGGAGGAGTCATCTCAGCCCCGCTGGGCTCCGCGGCCGGCCCGGGCAGCGGCCAAGGCCGCGGGAAGAACATCGCAGGTGACATAACAAAGAGAAGCATAAAAATCATATTAAATACATATAAAATAAAAACAAAACAAGTCAAAATAAAATTACAATCAAAAGCAGAAACATAATTGACATTGCATGCACTGGCAAGCAGAACTGGCTCAGCTTTTGCCAGGGAGCTGTATAGTTGCTCTATCCTGGCTTCATGTTTAGACTACTCTGTAATAAAATTGTTTATTCAGGCACAAGACACATTTTATTCCACTAGATGTCTCTATAACCTTAATATTTATTTCATTTTTAAAGAAAGGATCAGTTCTTCATAGGAGTAGTAGGGGTACCTGACGGATCAGGTTCTGACATCATTGCATTTGTTTGCCACTGAAAGATATCCTGAAGGAGGGTGATGGTCCCCCTGATGTAAATTTGGACAGAGCTCATAGAATAACAGGGCTGTTCTTTGGTGGGGATCTTTTCAATTAAATTTCAGGAAAAGGAGTGGGCTTTACTCAAAGCGAGAAAACTAGACAAGTTGGCCAATGCATTTAGATTGGGCTTCTGATTGGTCTACTAGGCAAAACTGAGGATTCAGACCAATGGTTTTTGGTCTTCATTTTCATCTCTACATCATGGGTGTAATTTATCTGCTTAGTTTGGGAAGGCAAGGGCTAGGGAGGTCACGTTGGGGGAGAGGGCATAGGGGAGCTGACTCAGCAGTAGCCCAGAGCATTTGGGGTACACTACTCCCCCATGCTCCCCAAAAAATTACACCTATGCTATGGAGGAGGCTATGGGGTCAATTTTCAAAGGGTTTAGGTGCCTAACTTTGAGAGTTAGGCATCTAAATCAGTCCCTTTGAAAACTGACTAAGACTGGGCACCAAATCTTAGGCACCTATTTTCTCTAGTCACTTATATTTAGGTTCCTAAAAAGTCAGCAGCTATAAGGGTGGAGTTAGGGCAGGGAAGAAATGTTAGGTACTCAATTTTTTTACCACTGATTTTCAGCAGTTGGTACCTAACTTCTAAATCTAGGAAATGAATTGCAGGCCTAAATGTGGGTAACTTCCAGTTGAAAATCCACCTAAATGTAGGCACCTACATAAAGCAGTGCACATTTTTTTTTAATTTGACCCCTCTGAGATTTCTAGATGCAAAAGAATGTTGATTCTTTGGTGGTGAAGGAGCTTTCCAAAGTCCAGTGGAGTCCCTGATTAAAGATGGTTCCAAGGGTGGGCTGGGATTGCCAGACATGGAAAGATATAACTTGGCCAGTCTACTACGGGTCATATGGGACTGGCTGTATGATGGGTCCATCTTCACCTCCCCAGAGGCGGACGCAACAATTTTAGACAATCTCGATGCGAGATATATTCTGCATGCCCCAAAGGCCTGCCTACCCTCGGATCTGTCATCACATCTTTTAGTAACCCCCCATGCATTGGGCTTGGGGATTATGTGTCAGCTCACTGTACCCCATTTCTTCCTATTTGAGGTAATCTGGGTTTCCAGCTGGGTATCTCCTCCAGTGCCTTTCAGTTCTGGAAAGAGAAGGGCGTGACACAGCTTCATCATGTGTTGACACGTGAAGGCACCATCTTATCCTTTCAAGAACTCCAAGCATGTTTTGGACTATGGGCGACAGATCTTTTCACATATTTACAATTGAGACATTACATTCATTCCTTAAATGCAACGGATCTAACTGGGCAGGTGATAGATAGGGATAGATACCTTTTTTCACTCAGAGCATAGGAAAATTTCACTTTCTCTACTCCATAGGGAATTGCAGAAGTTGGACCAGGGAACATGGGTTTCTGGTCCAAGTGAGCGATGGGTACAGGAGAGTGGTGTCACTCTGAGAGCAATAACCTTTCCAAATGTTTTCGGGAGGTAGGAAAGTTTAATCACCAATAGTTACTTACGTGAAATGCAGTTCAAATTTTTACATAGAGCGTTCATGTCCCAGCAAGTGGCATTTAAAGCTCATTTAGCACCCACTGCCCAATGTACATTATATGAAATGTACATTGGACACTGGTTCACGGACCCATTTATTCTGGAGTTGTCCCAATGTTTCACGATTTTGGTCTAGGATTTTAGCATACATCAACAATTTGCTGGGGGGAAACCTTCCCCGACTTCCAGAACTTCTATTGTTTGAAGTAGGTTTATCTAAATATGTTAAGAAGATTGGGGAGATTTACATGAAAGTGACTCACATCTGGTTAATTTTAACTGGTAAAGTTAAACGGGGTTAAGAGAGTTTATAGAATTCACTAAGGACTTCTCAATCTGCGGTGTCCTGTAGAGCAGCGGTTCTCAACCTTTATTCCGTTATGACGCACCTGACAGACGATGCTCAAGTGCGTGACACACCGCGCACTACTGCCACAGCCGGACCAAAAAAATAAACAAACCCTAATTATTATTTTACTGTCGAAGATGGCACCAAAGAAAAGTAAAATGTTCTTAACAATTTAATTTTTTAAAAGCTGTTATTGAAATTAAAGTTATTAAACTTTGAGGTTCATATTCAAAACCCATTTAGAAGGATAAATTCATAGTTATGCATCTAAATGACTTAATCGGTTAAATGTAGCCTTCATCCAGCTAATGTGTTAGGCAGCTAGAATTTAGCAGGATAAATTAAGGGCAATTCAGGGGTATTACTGGGAGGAGCTGAGTTAGCCGGTTAATATATCCAGCTGTATTCAATAGAGTGACTGCACTGCTGAATATGCCGCCAAAGTTTCTGGATTTTCTGGACTGTGTCTGAATATAGATCTCTCTATTTTTTTTTTTTCCGCAAAAGTTTGAATCTTCACTTACTTCACCTGGGGCTGAGAAAAATGTTGAAAGATCAATGTCAGAGACAGATGTAGAAGTCATGAATTAATTACTCGTCTTTCCTTTCAAGGCAAGCTCTAACCAGATGCAGGAGGTACTTCCCTGCCTCCGGTGGCTTACAGCCTAAGGGGTCATTGACACAGGGATAGAATGAGGCCACTAAGCTTGTTCCTGAGGCTGTGGAGGCCTACGCGACTTGCCCAAAGTCACAAGGAGCGGGAGGGAGGGAGGTGGGATTTGAACTCTGGCTTACAGGCCATTGCTCTAGCCACTAAACTTCTCCTCCACTCTGTGAAAGCACTTAGGGGAAGACCAGCAAAAAGGGAAGAGGAAATGATGAGTCCCAGAATAAAATGCTCCTATAGCAAAGGAAGAAAAAGATTTTGTTTCCAGTTTTTAGTGACTGGAATACGTCGCCTTTGGGAATGTGCATTTCTTATATCTTTGTTATTTTGCTCCTGAATGTCTTGTATACAGGTTTTTGTGCTACTTCACAAAGGGTCTGGCGGTGGACGGATTTTGAGTGCCTCAGCTGTTATGGAGGTGATACCAGAATTTGAATATATATATTTTATATGGCGAGTTGAAAGGGGAAACATCTTCATTTTTTTTCACTTCCTCTCTTCTCTGCTTCTCTATCCACTCGCAGCTGGATTTCACCTTTCCTTCTCCCTCCTTTCTCACGCCCCAGTCTTCAAACTCCCTCTGTTTTACCTCTCATATACCAACTTTTCATCTCCCACTCTCACTCCTTCCAGTCAACCCATTCCCCCCATCTCTCACTGCTTCTCCAGCTCCCTCTCCTTTTCATCCTTCCCTAGTCCTCCATTTCCACCCTCTGTACTCACCCCTTCCTTATCTACCTTCCTCTGACTTTCATTTCCTCTCCAGGCCCATCTCCTATCCCGTCACTTATCCCCTCCTTGCATTCATCCCCTTTCTTCATTCTCTTACCCCCCTCCCCAGCTTCCCATTCACACTCTTTTCACCTCCTCTCCAGCCCATTTCCACACTCTCACCCCCTCCCCAGCCCTGATCAAACTCCCTCCTGCCTCTCATCTTCTCACCAGCCCCAGCTCCTTCTGTCACTTATCTCTTCCCTGGCCTCCAGCACTTTCTTCTGTCTCTTACCCCTTTTTACCTCCTCCCCTGTTCCCCCCTGTTCACCTTGTCTCACCCCTCCAGATCTTTCACAGTTTCACACCATTTTTTCATCCCATCCCTACCTTTCTGTACCCTGTCTTACACACCCCAGCTCATCTAACACACCCTTACCCATGCCACCCACCCAATCACTTAGAGCCCATTGTCCCCCTAATCCCCAAGTCCCCACTCAATCTCTCATTCCCCATTCCCCTATCCCCATCCAATCACTGAGTTCTCTCCCATCCCCAAGTCTCCCCTTAATCTCAATCCTGCAAGATATTTTTTTTTGGGGGGGGGGGAGTGCAAGGCATTGCCACCCTAGTTCCAAATAACACTGCACCAGGCTCATCACCTTGCTCATATACCCCCAGACTCACCCCCTCCCTCTTTCCCCTTTCAATACGTCTCCCTCCACCAGTCCCCCCTTTTAAAACTCACCCTCTTCACGCAACAATTAGAGCCAGCAGGAGCAGGAAAATGGGGGTGCGCCTTGAGCCTCTGCTCGTCCCTTGCAGCTAGCAGCAACGGGGACAGAGAGCAGAACCCCCCGCATTTCCGAGACAGGCTGGTGGCAGAGGTGATCACCGTCCACAGGGGAGGGAGCGGGATGCAGCCTCTCCCTCCTGGACTGCTGGCAGCAGTGATTTTGGTGGTGGCACAGGATGTGCCAATGGTGACCACCCCCTGGGGGCAGATAGGTGAGAAAGGGAGACAGCATAACCACAACAATTCCAGCTTAGGTTGGCAGTGGCAGTGGATTGCTGGGGGGGTGGGGGGGTGACAGAAAATAGCAACAGGGAACAGCGATGGGAATTTAAAGTACCTGGCTCCTTGCCCTGCATCTTCCTCAGCCAGCAGGCACATGTGACTGTTATAGAAAGCATAGGCTTGTCGTGTATGTCAAATTTTGGTGACGCACCTTGGAGCTCTTGTTGACACACCAGTGCATCATGATACACTGGTTGAGAACCACTGCTATAGAGGGATAATTTACCCAGCTGCTTACCCATGAGCAAAGCCCTGCTTAAAATTCCTGTAACACCCCCCCCCCCCCCCCCCCCCAGTACTTTTACCTGCATTCAAGAAGAGACAGAGAGAGGCCAGGGAAGGGAAAGTTCACACAGGGTTTCACTTTGAAAGCTCTGTGTGAACTTTCCACACGTACATTTCAAAGTTGGACCCACTGTCTTGGATTTTCAAAGGGAAAATCTGTGTGTGTGGGGGGGGGGCAGGGGGGGGGTTCCTTTTGAAAATATGGTTGCAGGCCCAGCAGTACAACATACCCACAGGCCTGCAAGCACCTTAGGTTGTATATAAATTGCTCCCACAGTGACACAGATTCTCACAGAGGCATCGCTATTATAGCTGTACACATCTGTTAAGAGAAAAAAATTATAGCTGGTGATACGAAGGTAACTGGTTATCGTAATTATTTTGTTGCCTCCTTGAAGGAGGTGCTCTGCATCACCCCGGGTTCCAGCCCACAACTTCCCAGAGATGAAAGGGCAAAAAACAAAGGTAAATACCATAGAGAGTTACATTATACATCTGCAAGTGGCTACTGTTGCGATCGGTGGTCCATGGGCTCCCCCACGGACCGCCATCCTTTCCTCCAGCCCTGGCCCAGCCGTCGACGCCGCAATGTCCCCCTGCTTCCTGCAGGTTGGGATGCCGACTTATAACATGGCAGGAGCCGCGAGGTTCTCTCGTGCCAGATACTTCCCTGTGCCTCATGCACACGACACAGAATAACTTAAAGGGTCCGCGATGGTAAGGCTCCTGCGGCACCCCTGAATGACATCAGAAGTGCTGGCCTTAAAAAAGCCTTCACGAACCCTGCCTCGATGCCTCAGCAATAGTTCGATTACTTCCTGTGGAGTGAATTGCCTTCGTGTGTTCCTGGTCTTCGTTCCTGTGTTCCTGGTCCTTGTCTTGGCAGTCCCTTGTCCTCTTTCCTGTGTTCTTCGTCTTCATCCTGTGGTCAGTCTTCAGTTCTTCAGTGTCTTCTTCTGTCCACCTGTGCTGTTCCTCACCTCCCTGCCTGCCTATCCATCCCATTTTCCCTCAGACGGATCTCTGGTTCTGACTTTGGCTTGACGCCTGACTACGACTGAACTCCACCTGCCACTGATCGCTGCCTGACTCTTGTCCACGCTTGAACTCCGCCTGCCTCAGACTTCTGCCTGACTCTTGAATGCACCTCTGACTCCACCTCTGACTCCACCTGTACTCAGCCTACCCCGGATCCTGGCCTGTGACATTACCAATTCCATGGATCTCCACCTCATCAACAGAGGCCAGTGCTTATGTCCTGCCAACCCCGGGGAATGAGGGCTGGTATAGGTGAAGCTCCAGTTGGGGAGCTGCCGCAACCAGCTCCACCAGCTAATGGTAGGGACTTGCAAGGCTCCTCCCTGCAGGTTGCACCAACTCCACCTCAGTCCAAGGGTCCACGCCTGCAACAGCTTAGGTACTTAAAAAGACTCTGGACATGGGCCCATATGGTCTGCCCCTAGGATTCTGATAATTAAATTCAACAATCCCAATCAGTGACCTCATTCCTTCCCACCCCCTCCACAAAAATGATCCTGTAAAAATACAGGGCACCAGTGTTACTGAGATCCTACTGGTTTTGTGGGGATAATTTGAAAAAAAAAAATGGCACCAATCACAAGCCAAGGGGATACACTTTACTAGTTGATTTTTACACAATCAGGGATGTGCTGCCATTTTTTTTTTTTTTTTATCAAGGGGTTCTCACCAGCTCTGTTACACTCGGTGAGGCACTCATTTACAAAATTATTTAATTCTTTACCATTGCTCTGAACCTTTAAGTGTATTCATACAATCCAAAGACTGTCCATACATTATAAGAAAAATTCAAAGCTATCTTGGATGAAAATACATAATCATAGAAATATTGGAATGAAAAGGGTCCAGTTTTCTAATTATAATAGTTTACCAAGATCATGATTAAATAAAATTCAATGTTTGGTCACTTTCCAAGATTCCATAATATATGAAAATATTTAAACCAATTTAAATTTAACTTGCATTACTTTTAGAGAAAAGCATATTAATAATCATTCTTCTCAATAGATTGAAAATAAATAGAAACAAAAATAAACTTTTCAAAGTTGAAAGTTTTCAAAATACTTTCAAGTATAACACCATATAGTGTAATATAACTTTGCATATTGATCATTATTGATCAATTTCCTTTTAAAAGCACTATATTGTTTTCATTTTATTCATGCATATTGAAAGAAAAGGAATAATTTAGGTTACACTTAGCATTTAAACCTAATCATGGATTAAGAATATGTTTTGAACATTTATACTGTAGAATAGATTACAGAATAGATTTAGAATAGATATAGAATAAATTTTCTTTTAGTATAAACAAAATGTCTAAACACAGGAGTGGAACACTGAGTAGCAGCACCTTAGGCATTTTATTCAATAACAAGCACATTAGGTAAACATCTAACAGGCCAATTCAGTACTGCGGGTGTGCTTGGCTGAGCGCAATGTTTAGCACCTGTTTGGCCACGGGTAACATCAAGCTAGGTTGAGAGAACATTGTACAAATCTCATCTTTGTGTGAGTTTCCTCACTCCGAAGGACATCAAATATTCACAAGAGAGCACTGTTCTGTTCATACATCTCACTCTGAATGTCAAAGTGACCCCTAACCCCTACACTATTTATGTATTTATTTATTTATCGAGTTTTATTTACCGTCGTTCGGTTTCGCCATCACAACAGTTTACAAGGTTTCGATGTTTAACAAAGTTTCCAAAAGGTTCATATGGTTGTTAACATAGATATTCTCTTTTTATAAATTTAGTTCGTAGGTTAGTCTATACAAGTTTGGTTCAGTGTTATGTTATCATCGTGTATTGGTTTCACAGGTTTGCCTAGTGTCATTAGGAGGGAGTGGTGCTTTAGGGTCATTGGGTGAGTTGGTAGGCTTTGGTGAACATCCAAGTTTTTAGATCTTTTTTGAAAGTTTTTACATTTTCTTGTGTTCTGAGTTCGATTGGGAGGGTGTTCCAGAGTTTAGGGTTTCCTAGTGAAATTGCTCTCTTTTGAGTTGAGGTGAGTTGTTTAGAACGAGCAGGTGGGATCTTTAATAGTCCTTTATTTGCTGATCTGAAATTTCTGTTTGGAGAATGCATTTTTATGGATGAACTTAGCCAGTTTGTATGTTTTTCGTATATTATTTAGTGTATTTTGTATTCGATCCTAAATTTTATTGGGAGCCAGTGTAGTGATATAAGTGTAGGAGTAATGTGATCATGTTTTTTGGATCCAGTGAGAATTCGGATGGTGTTAAGCAGTAAGTTGAATAGTAGGGAGTTACAGTAGTCCAGGTTGGAGAAGATAAGTAGTTGAAGGACTGATCTGTAATCGTTGGGGGAGAGGAAAGGTTTTAATTAATGCATTGTTAGGAGTTTGTGATATCCGTCTTTGATTTTGCTTGTGATACTAATACCTAAACCTCACCTCGAGTGACTAGGTGGGCCTCATATAGAGGTATAAACACCTAACTACTATAAGGGCTTTATATAAAAACATTTTGCAGTCTGGTTACTAGACATTAAGGAAGAACCTGGCAATTACCCAAACACCAAGAAGATCCCATGCTACTGATGCAGCATTGGCTATTCCCTAAATAAACTTGATTAATAGCAGTTAATGGATTTCTTCTCAATTCACAGCTACAATTCTAGACACTTATTTTACACAGAGCTAATAGTATAAGTAAGAAAATGACAGTTTACCTAATAACCTTTCTAAATCTAAATAGCAAACAGTAAAACAAACAATGTAACTTAAACTTGTAACTGCGCTGGATTGCTTCCTACGTAGAGAAGCTCTGTAATTCATCATGCTGCATTCAGCGTACAGGAGCATAAATTATTTTCAATCCGCTTATGTTATCTTTAAAAAAGCAAACCTTACATTTCAGAGTTATGACTATTAACTCCCCGCTTCCACTCCCCGCTTCCACAAATCCACAAGACCGACCAGGGAAGCCTACAGAGGATGCCTCATTGTTCCACCCACGAAAACCACTAATCACAGCACCTTAAGAGACCGAGCTCTTTCCACCGCAGGCCCACAGTTATGGAACTCCATCCCTCCAGAACTCAGAAACGAACCATGTCTCCTAACCTTTAGGAAAAGACTCAAGACATGGCTTTTCAGGCAAGCCTTCTCGAACTCTACCTAAGATGCACCATAAACAAACTCTCTACTCAGAGACTGTACATATGAGACACCATATTTATATTGAACTTTTGTATATAATTATTCTCCTCTATCTCTTTCTATTTCTTACATTCCCAGTTCATTAGCCCTTGTTAATTGTAACTGCTTCTCTTCATCACGTTATTTATGTTTTTTGGTTGTATTATCCGCACCCCTGTTTTCTGTAAACCGACATGATGTGAACGAGTTCATGAATGCCGGTATAAAAAAACCTTAAATAAATAAAATAAATAAATAACCACGGCTTTTGGCTTTAATGACTGAAAATATGAGATGATTTGAACAGTTCTAAGGCACAGAGATTGAACAGAAGCAGGCAGCCCCCACCCCCATCTCGTTCCCCAGGCAGAGCTGATAAGGGGGAGAAGAGAATTTAACACTATATACACCCAGACAAAGCTAAGCATCTTAATAAGATAAAGAAGTAGCGCTACAAGAACAGCTTAACTAAATTTAGGAGAAAGGAATATTTTAATATTTTGCCTTTAGTTCTGAGCTAGAAGGACATAAAGAAAAGCAAATAGATTTTGAATGATGACAAACAGGACATAAGTATTTTATGCATAATAATGTTTTCTTAACACACCAAGAAAAGGAACTTGGAAAGAAAAAAAACATGGAAGAATAACACAGCATAGTTTTTCTTTCCATGTTGTTTATAAATGCATACATGCACTAATACACATAAAAGAATAACAAAGACAGAAGTGAAATCTAAAGAAGAGACATTTCAAAAGAGAATAAGGCAACAACTTTAAACAAAAAGTTTAAATTCTGTTACATTTTCAATAGACTAGTTGATTTAAAGTTTTAAACATTTTTATAATACATAAACAGAACAGGAAACACTACCCAAGATAATAAAATAGACAGTACCATACCATACTGGAGGGGGCAGATAATATAACCTTTTAGTCACTCAGTTATTTATGAAAAATCTCATGTGTAGCATAAATATTACACACATTGGGGCGGATTTTCAGAGCCCTGCTCGCGTAAATCCGCCCAAAACCGGGCGGATTTACGCGAGCAGGGCCCTGCGCGCCGGGAAGCCTATTTTACATAGGCCTCCCGGTGTGCGCAGAGCCCCGGGACTCGCGTAAGTCCCGGGGTTCTCCGAGGGGGCGTGTCGGGGGCGGGCCCGGTCGTCGCGGCGTTTTGGGGGCGTGCCGGCAGCGTTTTGGGGGCGGGTACAGGGGCGTGGCTACGGTCCGGGGCGGTCTGGGGGCGTGGCCACGCCCTCCGTACCCACCCCCAGGTCGCGGCCCGGCGCGCAGGAGGCCCGCTCGCGCGCGAGGATTTACGCCTCCCTCCGGGAGGCGTAAATCCCCCGACAAAGGTAAGGGGGGGGGTTTAGACAGGGCCGGGCGGGTGGGTTAGGTAGGGGAAGGGAGGGGAAGGGAGGGGAAGGTGAGGGGAGGGCAAAGGAAAGTTCCCTCCGAGGCCGCTCCGATTTCGGAGCGGCCTCGGAGGGAATGGGGGTAGGCTGCGCGGCTCGGCGCGCGCCGGCTATACAAAATCCATAGCCTTGCGCGTGCCGATCCAGGTTTTTAGCAGATACGCGCGGCTCCGCGCGTATCTACTAAAATCCAGCGTACTTTTGTTTGCGCCTGGAGCGCAAACAAAAGTAGGCTATTCGCGCACCTTTTAAAATCCGCCCCATTAAGAACAAGTTCCCCATTATACACACAACAATAGTGCAAGCGTTGTTCTTATGGCAGATGCAATTCTGGAGTCTCTAGAGATCAAAATATTTTGATTTACACATTCATAGCTTAGTTTATTTAATAATAAAACATCTTTCTAATTGGTTCAGATTATAATTTTTATCTCATGTATGTACATTTTTATAAACCATGTGTTTTCTCAGGAAAACTTATAAGAAAGCTGATGTCAGAGTCATTTTTTGTAACTTTTGCTGAGGATGTATTTAGAGGTTGGACTGTATAGATTCAGAGTTTTCACATAGACACAGACTAGTTTGAAGGCCACAGGCCAACCTCTGAGTGAAGTCCTATTTACTGTTTTGCACTGTGAAATGTTTACGAACAGGCAAAAGTCTATTTTAGTTATTCCAGTAGGTCTATGATGAGAAAGCAAGCAATGAACTTAAAGAGAATGAAGGCTACACAGCTGTGCCTGAAATTGATAAGACCTCAAAGGGAGGGAACATGGCTGCTTTCCCAAGCCTTTTAGTGTAAGGAATAATAGCAGCCAGAGAGAGAGAGAGAGGGGAGAGCATGCTCCAGACGTGATAGCACAGGCTGATCCTTTGGAAACATGTAAGCTTTTTATATACATATAGCAATTGTTATTATCCACCATGACTTCTTCTGTATGATCTGACTTTTTTTTTTGTTCTATCCTCCTATTGCTCAAATAAACTTACTTTCCTAAGTACCTGGAATCGTGATGTACTGAATCAAAGTTTGTGTATGGAATAAGCTGCTGGGTTCAAGCCCCCAGGTATAATCCCAGTAATTGTGTATGCTTATATGGGGTAAGCCCCCGAGGTAGTCCTGTGTGCATGCAGGCAATAAGCTTCTCATGTAGCCCCCCCCCCCAGGTCAGAGCCCCTGGGCAGAATGTCAGTGTGCATCGTCTGAACCTGGAACAGCTGATGTATAGGCTCTGACCCTTAATCCTATATTCTAACACTGTAGCAGGTAAAGGAAAGTACTTTTTACCAATACATACAAAGACCAAGATATCCTTGAGACAGAAAATAAAGAAGGATTTCAAATGGCTTAATCATAAAAAGGTACAAATTAGAACATTATTTAGGATAAAAAGAAATTCTTCATCTGCTAGGGAACATAAGACAGAGATAGCTCCCCCATCTGGTTTTTCAAGACAAAACTGATAACAGAAGAAAATTTAACGCTAATTAAGCATCGAATGCACAGCCTCTCGTACAGATGAGCCTGGCGTGTGCAGGTGAAGGTACATCCTCTGCGAGAAGCGAAGCTGGCGAGTGGGTCAGTACAATCGCAGCAAGGCATTGCACCGTGGGGGTGGGGGGAGGGTGACTGCAGAAGAAATTCATTTTGAAAGTGATCACTGCAACCTTGTATTTAATACGCTCCGCCTCGGGGAGCCAATGCAAGTCCATGAGGACCGGGGGTAATATGTTCCCATCTTTTCGTGCCAGTAATGAGACGCGCGGCAGCATGAAGATGCAGTTGTTCCAAAATCTTGAATTTCAGCATCTTTTATGTAGCTTACAGTGTCTGACTGTCTACACAAACAACTACAACATTGCAACACAAACGTCATGTTACAATGTTATACTTCTAAGCAATTATAAAGGCTGCTTATGAAAAATAAAAAAAACTTCGGAGAACAGGAGTAATGACTTCTTGTGTGACGTACCAAAAGCGTTTCCCTGAAACTAAGGGCCTATGAGCACCCACATCACTATCACCCTCCTTTCTCCTTCACCACCTTTAGTTCTCTCTCATACATACACCCTCCACCACCACCACCTCTGCCCCCTCCACCCCCACCCCAACACCATCTATGGCTCTCTTCACCCACCATCACCACCTCTGGCTTTCTTTCACATGGACCTTTCCCCCACCCCCTCCAGCTCTTTTGCACCCCCTCCCCAAGTCTTCTGCCCCTGCAAGCAATGGTCACCTCAGCTGACATTAGGATTGTCAGACTCTTCACTATACCCCCTTCAACTGATCCAAAACTCTGCAGCCCGGATACTAACCAGAACATCTTTACGTCATCATATCACCCCTATTCTACAATCATTACACTGGTTACCCATAAAGTTCAGAATAAAATACAAAATTCTCTCTATTATCCATAGTTTAATTCATAACCATAATCATACTTCTACCTGGCTTTGTTCAATACTGCGCATATACAAACCGACGCGACACTTAAGATCACTTAACCAAAATTTACTAGATATCCCTTCTCCTAAACAAGCCAGATTAGACCTCACTAGAAAAAGAGCCTTTTCAATAGCCGGTCCAACACTTTGGAACACTTTACCAAACCATCTTCGCTCGATATCCAACCCTGCACATTTCAAAAAATCTCTCAAAACATATCTTTTTCAACTTGCATTCAACACGTCTTCTAATTAAACTTAATCATCAATACCGAAATTACCCTCTTAAACATAGTTACACCCATTACAATCCCATTTATACTACACATAACTACAACATACCTGCTCATTCACACGTTTCCAACTATCATACCCTTCTCCCTTCTTCCCTTTATCTCATATAATTTTTACGCTCTATTTCTCCCACTTCCCCTTCCTCCTCCCGTTCCCCTTCCCCCCCTTTTTCCCCTTTTCCCCCAAACAATAAGCCCATGGTTCCAAACTTTTTATATTTTTAATAACCTTATATACTAGCATTCTGTCTAGTTATTACCAATTTTTATGTAAAGTTTAAAAATTCCATTTTATTTTGATTATTTTATTTTTGGTTTTAAATCTGTGAACCGTTTTTGATAAAATTTCTTTTTTAAAAAACGGTATATAAATACTTTTAAAATAAAATAAATAAATTGGTACTGAGAGTTGCATTTTGTTGTAGACTTTACTTTTAGCCTTTGGCCAAGAAGGGGAACTCTGATGCCTGGGCATTCATCCTGCCAGGGGACGAAGGGGGCTAAAAAAAAAAAGGAAAAAGGGAAAAATGCTACTCCGGCAAGAGAAAATAATGGGGGCAATAAAATTGTCACAGGCAAAATCTTCTGCCAAAATTGCTGGAAGAAGTTTGCCTTAATCTGGCCCCAGTTCTCTAAAAACCGGACAAATATCTGCACAGAGATTGACTGCAGTTCTATGGAGCAAAGGGAGAGGGGCAGATAAGAGAATATTTTTTTTTTTAAGCAATGTTCTTACCCATCTTACCTTACCAAACCAAAGCTGTTTACTATATTTGATTTCTCAGGACACTACAAAAATTGATCTAAGATTAAAGCAGTAAGGTACAGCAGCACCTCTGTCTCAAGTGCATCTGGAAGGGTTCGGAGACGCTTATCTGTGCTCCTGGGCTACCACATCATCAAGGTCGGGGCGTATAGGCTTCTCCTCTTCATGGTACATTGACCTCATTCAACCAATGTCATTTCTGTTAGCTTTCAGGGAGGCATGAGTATCACATGACTGTAACTGGTTGTATGCTTTGTCTCAACATTTTCAGATTAAGTTTAACCTACTCCCTTCACACAAACAACTGTGATGTTTCTTATCTCCATTAAAAAAAAAAAGTTTTAGAAAACAGCAGAAATAATTACAACTGAATTTATTCTTTAAGAACTGGGACAAGATGTTGAAAATTGACAGCTAGATTAATCAGAAGCAGTCAGGGCAATATGGAGAACCAGAAATGTAGTCTTGCTGTGCCCCTTTGCTACTAATGCAATTTTATTTTGTGATAGCTGAAGATTCCTCCCTTTAAATATTAGTCCCCCATACAACAATGTGCTCTGCTCCACATCAGATTCAGAGCTATTATTGAAGGCTCAGTGTCATACGTAAAATATTGATCCTCCTAGACCCAGACATAAAATGCTACATACATGGCATTGGAATATCACCAAAAGGATGCCCATAAGTAAACATGTTGGGATTTATTCCCATACATGTATGTTTTTAGTTTAAATCAGCAATATTATAAACATTTATATGACAGAAATACCAGGGTCATTTCACCGGGTTAGATGAAGGGAGATGGCATTAAAAGAATGAGTACAAATTTGGAGTACTTTAGCACAAGGGGGAAATTCTGTGCTACTGCGGAGCACAGGATTTGCGCAGAATTCCGCCCCCCCCCCCCCCCCCCCGTGTAGAATTGCCAAATTCTGTGCAGAAAATGGCAAAGATGGAGGAGACCTCAGCATGCCATGAGTAGAGCTCGTCCCGCCCGTGGCGAAGATGGAGGTCCCGGCGAGAGCAAGTGTGTGTGTAAAGGGATGTGTGTGTATGAGAGAGAGATTGCGAGCCTGGGAGGGTGAGAGAGACCATGTGTGAGGGTGCTTGGGGGTGTGTGAGTGCTTGGGGGGGGGGTTAGAGAAAGCATGTGGAGGGCGCTTGGGAGGGGGGTAAGAGAAAGCATGTAGAGGGTGCTTGGGGGGAGAGAGAGAGCATGTGTGAGGTTGCTTGGGGGGTATGAGGATGCTTGAAGGGGTGAGAGAGAGCATGTCTGAGGTGCTTGGGGGGGAAAGAGAGCATGTGTGAGGGTGCTTGGGGGGGCGAGAGAGAGCATGTGTGAGGGTGCTTGGGGGGCGAGAGAGAGCATGTGTGAGGGTGCTTGGGGGGGTGAGAGAGAGCATGTGTGAGGGTGCTTGGGGGGGGGGCAAGAGAGAATATGTGTGAGGGTGCTTGGGGGGAGATTGAGCATGCATGAAGGTGCTTGGGGGGAGAGAGAGAGGGAGCCTATGTGAGGAGATTGTGAAGGAGTGTGTATGTGTATTAGATATTGATGTTACAATATCTAATACATATACACTGTTAAATTGTTAAACTGTTAAATTGTATTAAATCTAATACACATACACTGTTGCTGTTAAATGTTCTAATGATTATACTGTTATATGTAAAGCCTGTTGCTAACTTATTGTTTCACTGTAAACCGAGGTGATGTATAACTATACGTACCACGGTATAAAAGAACCTATAAATAAATAAATAAATAAAATACAAATGTGTTAGTGGACCCAAGATAGTGTAACAGTCTTACCTTCACTTGCCCTTGGACCAAGCAAGTTACCCGGTCAAGGGCGTAATCCGGTACCCCTGGGTCGACCGGCGACAAGAGAAGATCCAAGGCACAATCCGGGTCAAAGAGGCAGGCAGCAAGCAAGAGAAGGTCCAAGGCACAATCCGGGTCAAAGAGGCAGGTATTTATTATTTTATATATGCAACTTTTATATACCGTGTCACAGAATACAAAATTCTATCTGTACGGTTTACATGATAATATATAAAAACAGTTAGAAACAGATATAAATACATAAAATTTCAAATAAAACTAAGATAGTTAAAAACTACTCATTAAAAGAAACAAAGTTAAGAAAATAAAAGACTCCTTAAGTAACTACTGTGTTAGCTAACATTCTTTAGGTTCAATTCCGAAAGCCTGCTGGAAACACCATGGGGCGGATTTTAAGAGCCCTGCTCGCGTAAATCCGCCCGGATTTACGCGAGCAGGGCCCTGCGCGCCGGTGCGCCTATTTTACATAGGCCTACCGGCGCGCGCAGAGCCCCGGGACTCGCGTAAGTCCCGGGGTTCTCCGAGGGGGGCGTGTCGGGGGCGTGTCGGGGGCGGTCCCGGTCGTCGTGGCGTTTTCGGGGCGTGTCGGCAGCGTTTTGGGGGCAGGTACGGGGGCGTGGCTACGGCCCGGGGCGGTACGGGGGCGTGGCCACGCCCTCCGTACCCGCCCCCAGGTCGCGGCCCGGCACGCAGGAGGCCCGCTGGCGCGCGGGGATTTACGCCTCCCTCTGGGAGGCGTAAATCCCCGGAGAAAGGTAAGGGGGAGGTGTAGACAGGGCCGGGCGGGTGGGTTAGGTAGAGGAAGGGAGGGGAAGGTGAGGGGAGGGCGTTAGAGGATTCCCTCCAAGGCCGCTCCGATTTCGGAGCGGCCTTGGAGGGAACGGGGGTAGGCTGCGCGGCTCGGCTATACAAAATAGATAGCCTTGCGCGCGCCGATCCAAGTTTTTAGCAGATACGCGCGGCTCCGCGCGTATCTACTAAAATCCAGCGTACTTTTGTTTGCGCCTGGAGCGCAAACAAAAGTACGCGCTCGCGTAGTTTTTAAAAATCTGCCCCCATGTTTTTAGACCTTTCTTAAATTTTTTCAAATTGTCCTGTACTCTGAGATGAAAAGGCAAAGTATTCCACAATTTTGGCCCCGCGACCGAAATTGCTCTGTCTCTCACTTCACTGAGATGTGCCGATTTTACTGTGGGCACTGATAATAAGCCCTTATTTGCTGATCTTAGTTCTTGCTGGGGCGTATGAAGTTTAATGGTTGAATTCAGCCAGTCAAAGAGGCAGGCAGCAAGCAATAGAAGGTCCAAGGCACAATTTGATTCAACAAGGAAGCGAGCGAATTCGAGAGCAGCCCCAGCACAAGCAAGCCTGTAACTGAGGCAATGCTGTGCTGAAGAGTGGCATTTAAATAATCCCAGTTCCCTCGCTAATGCAGGGACTTCCGGGGGAAGCGATGACGTGCCGCGGTGGGAGAAGTCATGACGTGGCATGCGTCAACCTGCACTGCAGCTGGGGAATGCCACAGAGGAACACGGCCGCTGGCCCTGACGGAAGGAACTGATGTAGCAGGTTGCTGAATGGTAACAATTCAGGGCTGTTGTGTGTGAAAAAGGGATTGTGTATATGTGAGGGTGCTTGTTTGTTTGTGAGAGAAGGAGCCTATGTGAAAAAAGAGCCTTTTTTCACATAGGCTCCCTCTCTAAGATTGTGTATATGTGAAAGAGAGCCTGTGTGAAGGAGTGTATGAGAGAGAGAGAGAGACATAGATAGCCTGTGTGAGGGTGAATGCGTGAGAGAGAAAAGGAGCCTGTGTGGGTGTATATGCAAGACAGAGAGGGACCCTTTTTGAGGGAATGTGTGTTTGCGAGAGAGAGGGACCCTGTATGAGGGGATGTGTGTGTGCGAGAGAAAGAGAGGGACCCTGTATGCGGGGGTGTATGTGTGTGCAAGAGAGAGAGAGAGACCCTGTGTGAAGGAGTGTATGAGAGAGAGAGAGAGACATAGATAGCCTGTGTGAGGGTGAATGCGTGAGAGAGAAAAGGAGCCTGTGTGGGTGTATATGCAAGACAGAGAGGGACCCTGTATGAGGGGATGTGTGTATACAAGCGAGAGAGGGATCCTGTTTGAGGGGATGTGTATGTGCAAGAGAGAGAGAGGGACCCTGTATTAAGGGATGTGTGTGTGCGAGAGAGATCCTGTATGAGGGGATGTGTGTATGTAAGCGAGAAAGGGATCCTGTATGAAGGGATGTGTGTGTGTGTGTGCAAGAGAGAGAAAGGGACCCTGTAGTAGGGGATGTGTGTGTACAAGAGAAAGGACCCTATACTAGGGGATGTGTGGTGTGAGAGAGTGAGGGAGCCTGTATGAGGGTGTGTGTGTGTGTGTGCACTAGAGAGAGCCTGTGTGTGAAAAAGAGGGACAGAGGGAGCCTGTATGAGGGGCAGTACTGAGACAGGGGTCAAATTCTGGGAGTGGAGATAGAGTGGAGGAGGAGCTGGGGCCTGAGAGAGCAAAGTGGCCAGGGGAGTAGGGGGAGAGGGTGAAAGAGTTGTCTAGGAAAATTCTGCTCAAAA
Organism: Rhinatrema bivittatum; assembly: GCF_901001135.1. Classification (NCBI taxonomy): domain Eukaryota; kingdom Metazoa; phylum Chordata; class Amphibia; order Gymnophiona; family Rhinatrematidae; genus Rhinatrema; species Rhinatrema bivittatum. Next base: position 30,188,807 of record NC_042619.1, on the reverse strand, counting down.
TATTTAAAATTCTACATCTTTAAGTAATAACTTTTTTCTGTACTAATTAAAAATGTAATTACTTAAAGATTGTCCTGCCTATTGTGTTATTTTGTCCAATATAAAGTATGTCGAATTTTGCAGAATTTTAAGTTTTTGTGTGCAGAATTTAAAATTGTTTTGCACAGAAATCCCCCAGGAGTAGTAGTTGTGCATAAAAGCTCATGAAACTGTAGCCGACTGGAGGCCAAAGAAGCAGGAGGAAACTGATGGGATAAAATATTAATTTAAGAAAGGCAAATTTACAGCTGTATGCAACCCTCAAGCCCAGCACAGGTTTCCCCAATATATCCTCCCTACGTTTTATTCTCTTCTCATGTTTTGTCTTTTTATTTTTATTTTTTTGCATAAACATTTTTATTGGTGAATAGCAAAAAAAAAGATAAACTCATACTACAACTTGTGGAACGCATAACAGTAATCACCAGGTGTTTAGTACTTCACCCTCCCACCTGCACAAGCCTCTTCAATGTCCAGATCCATAGTAGTCCACGTGGGTGTTGCGCACATAGGTCGTGCACCAGGGTCTAATCTAGTTCAAGGTGTGTGCTCCTCAGATCTCCAGCATAAGTAAGCGTCCCATGTCTCATGAAATCTGCGCATAGAGTGATGTCTTTCCGCCATTAGCTTATTCATCGTGCAGACAGTGTCCAATCTCTTCTGTATCTGATGTATAGGTGAGCAAGTAGGAGACTTCCAGTGGTTATGCTATGTCCATTCTAGCTGCAATGCAAACTTGGGTAATAAAGGAAGTATTTGTGACCGAAGTTCCAGTATCCGACATAGTCAATAAAGCTTGTTCCTTTGTTAAATGAATTGTGGTCTTGAGTATTTGTGAAAGCAGAACTTCGATCTGTTCCCATCCAGTGTTTATGCAATCTCCCGCCCACCACATATGGATACAAGTTCCCACCGAGTCACACCCACGCCAACATTTCCCTTCAGTGGAAGGCATAAATTTCTGCATTCACTCTGGGGTTGGATCCCACCTATATAATTGTTTATAACAGCTTTCAATCAATGAAGAGGAAATAGATATTTTGGATATCTGTTCAAAAAGACCAGCCCAATCGTTTTGCGTACATGCTCTGGATAGGTCTAAAGACTGGGCCTTGATGTAGAGGCACATTAAAGAGCTTATAGATTTTAGATATTATACCCTTACACTGTGGAGGATTGGTGCAATAACCTTCAAATAGAGTCCTGCCCAGACTCAGAGCCTCCCCAATATGATTAACCCTCCAAAAATGGAGGTAAGCAAGAAGGTCTGTGAAGTGACATCTGTCTACGCACTTTCTTTTGAAAACCTAGAGAAAGAATATATTTCCCCGTAGACCAGATACCAAAGTAACACGAGTGTTGCCCTATTTCTCTTTTTAATTTTTCCAGCAAGCTCGGACAATAGCAGCAGCTGCCACCCTGGGATAGTAAGTAATTAGTAACCCCAAGCTGCAGTAAAATCCATACAGCTGGAGAAAATGTTCACAGCACCAGCAATTATCACTTCTAAAGTGGTTGAGAAAAATGGAACATTGTGATTGGATAGAAAAAAATCATGCACGGTGAAAGCCACAGGAGGCCCTGACCAATGGCAAGAGAGTGCAATGTTTATGTGGACCTAATGATAGAATGACAGCCTTACCTGAGCCCAAACCAAGATTAGATTTCACCGAGGAACAGGAGGATTCAGATCCAGCCAGAGTTGGAGTCAGAGCCACCGTCTCCACCGAATCCCAGTCCGAGTTAGAGCCAGGCAGGAGGTTGAAGAAATCAATCCAATCCGGGTCAAGGGTGGGCAGCAGGCAGGGAGAATCCAAAATCCAAACCGGGTCAATGGCGGGCAGCAGGCAAGGAGAATGCAAGACAATCCAGGTCAAGACAAAGGCAGAATCAGCAGAAAAACAGCACCAGCACAAGCAAGCCTGTAGCTGAGGGAAGGCTTGTGCTGGAATGCTGGGTAGATATAGGCAAAGTTTGGCGTGCTACTGCAGGGACCGTCAGGAGTCACGCTGACGTGCCGAGGGGAGAAGAGCCAAAGTGCCGCGCGGGTTGGGCAGCGTTGCGCGGCTGTGACGCCACTGTTGCTTCACACTGCTTCGGGGTTTCGACAAGGAAGGGTAAGCCCAATTCGCAGCGGTAACCGAGAGCTTTTAACAGTGCCTGATAATATCACAATGTGCTAGAGTCTCCTGGAGGTTTCAGCTGGGACAGCCAAAGAATCAATTACAAAATATTAGAAATTGACATTTTTATTTTGAACGAAAAATACATTAATTTTGGTCTTGGTAGATTTGATGGTTGCAATAGTGCATTGCAGGCTGCAGATGTTCAGCTAAGTAAGAATATTCTGTGCATCCAGATTAAGACATTTTCTCATCTTTTTGGAAGTCATAATAACAACACTCAGTATTTCAAGTAGAAAGGATAATGTCAGTTACTACTTGTACCCTCTTAGTTTTGGCAGTAAAGTGCTGGCAAACTGGTAGAAACTGAAGTCCTGTCAGGGCACACATGAAGTGGTTCTGATACTTCCCGAGTGGTGAGGCTGCAACATACCCCAGAAATGCATCAAAATCTTTTACAGCTCACCCTATATTATCACAAAACCCCAAGAGAAGTTGATAAATATCACCTGAAACTTAAAATTACTGATGCCTTCAGGCTGGGTAAACTTAATTGAGTTTACATACATAAGAATAGTGTGATTTAAACAAATCAGATGTTTTTAGAAATCTTCCAGAAAGGCTGCAATCAAGTACGTTAAAAAAAATAGGACCATCACTTGCTTTGGGTCCTATTTACTAAGCATTTTCCCCACAGACAGAGAATGGGAGAAAATGTGTAGTAAATGGCCACCTTAGTTGGGTGCATTTCTAAAGGCCAGATTTTATTTATTTATTTGGGTTTGGGGTTTTTTGCCAAACAGTTGGAAAAAGCCCACATATCTATTTGCCCAAGCAATAAATTGTGCAAAAGGAGCTGTGGACGTTTTGTCCAAGTCCTAAATTAAGCACTTTTGACGTGGAAGTCGTACAGAGTTTTCTGCATGAGTTTTCACTTGCACAATTTTTTTTTCTGGGAATGTTTTTTGGGGTTTTTTTTCTTCTCCTGAAGCTGCAGAAAATTAAATGCTTGGGCATTTTTTTTTTTTTTTACAATATCTTTCCCTTCTGGACATGGAATGAAATTAAATCCTTTGCCAAACGATGTGCTGTTTTGAAACGGTGCAGTTTTTGCTCCCTTTTTTTTTTTTTTTTGCCCAGAACATAAATCTCTAGCTCTAGACCGTTTCTTGCGACAACCTCTAGCAACCGTGTCATGCCATAATATGCTCATTTGTTTCAGGTTCCTCAGGACTGTGACAGGAAACGCTGATAAGCCACTAAGGGCACCCACCCTGCATTCCAGGGTGTAAACGCAAGGCTGCTGGGCCTCTCCTGTCCTGTGCAGGAATGTCCACGCGCATTCCTCCTATTGTCGCACTGTGGGAAAGCGAGTGGGCGGGCACATTCCACAGGGCAGGCCACACCTCTGATACGATGTGCACACACCGAGCTTGTGTGTCTAATGAGTCACAGCAGCACAAGTCAGGGGGGTATCAGGAGTCGCTTGAGTCCACACAGGTGCGGGAAACGGCTCCGAGATTGTCGTTGCTCTGCCTCAGCTCACTGCCGCAGGCTCTCTCATTTTTATCATTTAAAAAAAAAAAAAAAAAGAAAAAGGCTGTTTTTGCATTAACATTTAAGTGGAAAGAATGTGACTATGAACGAGGTAAAAAAAAATAAATGGTCCGGAATAAAAGAATTTCTTTGGCGGAAGCAAGCTCAGCCTTCTCAGATGCTTAACATACAGCTCGATACTGTAAGGTGCGCTTGGAGATGAACTCGCTGTGGGCGCACAATTGTAAGGCGATCCTGCGTGTGCGCTGTGGGCGCACAATTGTAAGGCGATCCTGTAATACAGTCTCCAGTTTCACGCGTCCTTAGCGCTTCTTGAAACCGACCCCTAACCTTTTCCGCACGCAGCATGTATATGATATGTAAATGAACGAATTAGCTATTTAATGAAGGAATTAGCTATTCCCCTCCGATACTGGGACGCGCGCTTCGATTATCTCCTTTGTAACCCGCTATTTTGCCGCGTCCTTAACCTGTTAGTTTACCGCCTACCCTCTACCTGGTGTTAGTGTGGTGTTCGAACAGCTACGTACCGGACTGCACCATGGACGACCTCCATATATACTAACATTTGCAGCGTAAAGTTGTTACATATATATATATATATATATATATATATATATAAATACCTTGTCACTTTCCGAATCCCCCATCTCCACACGGGTGGGCGGGCGTGCGGTCATCGAGGCGGCGGCGGGAGCCGCGCGTTTGATCCAGGCGGCGGCGGGAGCCGGCGGGCGCGATTTAATCCATGCGGAAGGAGCCGGCGGCGAAAGCGGCCTCCGGCAGCCCCCGCTGGCAGTGAATGAATGCGCGCCTGTGTACGCCCGTGCGATTTCGGCGCTCAAGGCAGTCACATGCCGTGATGTCAAGCGTCGTGACGTCACGCCTTGAGCGCCGAAATCGCACGGGCGTACACAGGCGCGCATTCATTCACTGCCGGCGGGGGCTGCTGGACGGCCCCCGAGGAGTGGGTACCCAGGTTAGAGAATACCCTGAAGGGCAGAGAGAGCTTCTGGTGGCAGCAAGGAAGCGGCAGAGTAGCTTAGACTGGACGAGTCCAATCCTTGCTGACTCACAAGCCGATACAGTACAGTGTGCTCCGACGGAGTGCACTGTTAATCCGACACTGGACGCGCATTTTCCCTTACCCCTTATTCAGTAAGGGACCGAAAACGCGCATCCAATCCGCCAAACCTAATAGCGCCCGCAACGTGCAAATGCATGTTGATGGCCCTATTAGGTATTCCCGCGCGATTCACAAAGCAAAATGTGCAGCCAAGCCGCACATTTTGCTTTCAGAAATTAGCGCCTACCCAAAGGTAGGCGCTAATTTCTTCGGGCACTGGGAAAGTGCACAGAAATGCACCTCCGACTTAATATCTGTGCATGGCGATATTAAGTCGGAGGTCCCGAAACTTTCCAAAAGTAAAAAAAAATAAAATAAAAATAAAATTTGAAGTCGGCCGGCGGCTGTCGGGTTGAAAACCGGACGCTCAATTTTGCCGGCATCCGGTTTCCGAGCCCGTGGCTGTCAGCAGGCTCGAGGACTGACACTGGCAAAATTGAGCGTCTGCTGTCAAACCCGCTGACAGCCACCGCTCCGGTCCAAAAGGAGGCGCTAGGGATGCGCTAGTATCCCTAGCGCCTCCTTTTCCCCGTTTTTACCGCCGGGGCTCATTTAAATACAGAATCCCGTGGACTTTACTGTATCGGCCCGTCAATGAGCTAGCAAACAGGCGTAGGCTAAATACCCAGATGGCATGATGTCACTCAAGGGGAACGCCCCCGAGCTTCCCGCCATGACATGGATAAAGACATGGGTGGCGTGCACACGTGGACCCTAGTAGGCCCTTAGGAGAAACATGGCGTGAGGCTTTGTCATAGCCATTCCGGGGACGCCGGAGAATGCGGTTTGCAGACGCGGCAATAGCCATCTTCCCAAGGCTAGCGGGGAGAGCAGAGAAAAAGGTGAGGCACAAGGGTTGAAGCCGTCTGAGACCGACGGACGCAACACACTGGAGTTGAGTGTTGGTAAGCATGGAACTGGAATGCAGGAATAGAGTGAAGGTAAGCGTGGAGCTGAATGCAGGTAAACATGAAACAGGAACACTGGAGCTGAGTGTTCGTAAGGGTGGAACTGGAATACAGGAGCAGAGTGAAGGTAAGCGTGGAACAGGAACACTGGAGCTGAGTGCTGGTAAGGTGGAACTGGAATACAGAAACAGAGTGAATGTAAGCGTGGAGCTGGAACACTGGGACTAGGGCAGACAGGCTAGCACAAGACAGGTCAAACCAGGACAAGAACTACACAAAACATGAAACACAGAAAGCCTGAAGGCAGCAGAGATAAGAGAGCCCCGAGGGGCAAGGCAGGCAGGGCCTAGAAACAGGAAGAGGCTAAGGGAGCCTCAAGCAAGGCCAAGTCAAAGAACAGAGAGGCCTAAGGTAGGCCACAAGACAGAGAAGGTGCTGGGCTTGATGGACCCTTGGTCTGACCCAGCATGGCAATTTCTTATGTTCTTATGTTCTTAGAAAGCCTGCAGGCCACTGAGCAAGGCTTGGAACAGAAGGCCGGATGGCCACAGGACAGGCAAGGGAACCAGGAAGCAGAAGGCCCAGAAGCAGGAAACAAGGCTCAAGGAAACTAGAGTTAGTAGGCCCAGAGGCCAGGCAGGATACAAGGAAAGGCCTTAGAAGGCCGCAGAGCGAGAGTAGCTAAAACAGAGTCAAGAAGGACTCGATGCCAAAGCAAGGGGGCATGGGAGAGACAGGACTAAATAGGGCTGCAGTGTGGGTGTGGTGCAAGGCAGAAAGAAGTGCTTGGTCAGCCTGAGGCGTATGCTCAGGGCGATCCCCTGGTGGAGCAGAGGTAGTACAGCAGGCAGAGACAAAGTTTGGAGCTGAGCTCACTGGGGTCCTTTGGTGGAAAGGAGGCTGCGCAGCGGCCGGAATCACAACAGGAAAATTCCTGTTGCATCTTCTGCTTGGAAATCTGGTTCTCTTCAATTGGTGGAGCAGAGGGATCCCTGCCAGTTATGCTTCTTGTTCTGGCACCCCATCCTGTATGGTGCACTCTGGATGTGATGGTAAAAGAGGAGGTAAGCAATTGTTTTGGGGGTGGGGCATTTGTCACCCCATAGTGATGCCTATAAGTACAGCTCGGGGACCTCATGTCAAGACTCTTTAATGGTTTTGCTTGCTCTAGTGTTCTCTACCACTAAGTATTGTGCACCACACAACAATGTTAAGAAACTAGATGTCCAGATTAATTGTATTCTTTGGACAATAATGGGTACCTTGATTTTCCTCCCCACAGAGTGATTATATGTCCCGCGTAACATTGGCAGGCACAATCTCTGCTGAGGCAATACAACCTCAAAACAGCTCAAGATAATCCAAGAATACCGAGAACTTCCATTACATCAACATCTGCTAAGTCCTCCTCAGGGAACATGCAAAGAAAGCAGGCCCCATTGTTGAACACTGGTGTGCACTGTGGGACGCCACTGATGTTCCTAATAAGAATCTGACTGAGGATCCGTATGGCTTTGACCGTCGAAGAAAGATTTGGTGCTCCATACATGGCTTTAGAACCTTGGCTGGGCGCTGTTTACATCTCATTCACAAGTGGAAACTCATAAACAATCCAAAGTGTGGAAGGCAGGTGGCACCTTATAGACTTAACTAATTTATTGGGGCATGAGCTTTGGAGGGCAGAGTCCACTTCATCAGATGCATGAAGTAATGTACAGGAGGGGGATTTTAATCCAAAGTGTGACTGGATCACATTGCAAACTACTGTGGTCTACCCCCACTCACAGGCAGGCTAGACTATAAAGAGTGTTGGTATTGATCATATCCATAGGTTACAGATCTGACTCTTGAGCTTTGATTGGTGCATATTTGCCATATGCCAGATGAAATTTTCTGCTCAGCCCGCTTGGATTTGCATCTAATTTGAATACTGAATCGAGCAGATTGCGAACCGACATGTGCGCGCGTCAAATGAGCAGGCGCCAGACACTGCCGCACTTTTTTGTACGCGTTGGTGCTGTATCGGCCTATTTGTCAGGATCAGATGTGGTAGTTTTTCCTGCTCCCCTCCTCTTTTTTTTTTTTTTTTGGTGAATAGGAGCATCTTGGGCCCCAGGTTCTCAGCAGGAGAATATTAGAAATATTCAGGCTTCTTGCTTTTTAGAAAGACCTCCCCCTCCCTCCTTCAGGAGTCTTCAATTTAGGGTAGATTAAGGGTATATAACTTATCTTTCATTGCTTAAATGAAAGCCTTTTACTGACAATATTTAAGGACATAGGGAAGAAAACGATTCACAGAAAATCTTGTGTTCGGCTAACAGCGGATGGTTTTCTGGCGGCTTCCCATCAGGTTACACTGTGAATTGCACTTTCCCATCAGCACGAGTTTTGGGAAAGCCGAGGCGCAGACTAACAAGGAGGTGGTTTGTGTTCTGAGAGGCGAGTTATATAAGAGCGCCCTCAGGCATCCTTTCCCCCTCGAGGGGGCGTGGCAAAGTGACGTCTCTTATTAATTATTCGGATCTGACGGTGCTGCGAAAGTGCCTTCGCTGTGCAGGTTAACACTCCAGCGGGGCACGCGCGCGCGGGTGTCCCCAGGTGCGCGAGAAGCTGACGTCTCGTGGAGGCGTCGCTTTATTAAAGCCCGGCGCGTAGAGCTGGCATTAAGCGCTCGCGGCTGGGTTCCTGCCTCCTGCTGGCTCTAGGTCCCAGGCGGTGCCAAGGGAGAGGCTCGGGTGCTCTTGTGTTGCCGGAGCCGCCAAGCTCGTACCGAAGGGTGATTCGGGAAACTCTCCCGGGCGGAGCTGCGAGGAACTCCCGCGGCGCTGAGTGAGGAGGAGCTCCGGCCCGCAGCATGAGCATCTCGGGCAGCCAGAACTCCCCCGGCAAGCAGCTGACCAGCGCTCTGCAGGCGGTGAGTGCGGGCTTTGGGGGGGGGGATCCAGGCTGAGATCGCAGCCGGAGCGAGGGTGAGGGGTGCAGAGCTTTCGCTGCAGAATCAACAGGTTCCAGTCTCAACCAAACTTTTTTTTTTTTTTTTAACGAGATGCATTTCTCTTCTTCTGGGGGGGGGGGGCTGAGCTGGGAGGAAGGTTCCTGGCCCGGAACTTGTGTCTGTGAGACTGCTGAAGGATCTTTGTGTCACTCACTGTCACTTCCCTCATTTCGCACTCCTCTTGGCTGCAAAACGGCGATCTTCAGATGCAATATTTTAATGTTTTGTTTTGTTTTAAATATCAGTATGAGTTAGGCAGCTAATGAAACAATCAATCTCTCCTCTCCTTTCTGTACTCCTTTAATGCTATGGGTTTATTTTTTTTCACTTCATTCATACTCTAATTGTCAGCTTAATTTTCCCCTCATTTTAAAAAGTGGCTTCCTATTCTGTAATTTATCCCCACCTCCCTCCTCTCTCTTCCTCTGATCTCTCCTGGTTGTTCTGCCCTTTTTTGTAGGGGCTGGTAGTGAGAGGTGTGCTGCTTCTAGAGCTGATTCATATCCATTGCAGAAGGCACGTAACCCCTCTAGCTTAGAATGGAAGCGCTTGGGGACTGGAACCTGTGTGCATTGACTGTGCAAATGAGAAATCTGTACTTATTTCTCTCTCTCTCTCTCTCTCTTTGCTGGCCCTTGTGGCTCCTCCTATCCCTTGCTACTTACGCAATGTCCTGAGATTGATGACCCCATTTAAAAGACCTTGTCACTTGATGAATGAAAGTGTGTGTTGGTTTTTTCCCCCCTTTTTTAAGTTCTATTGCAACTTGATAGGAGTGGGTGGGACTTCCACGGTTATTTTTGGTATCCCTTTAAACCAGGAAGTTGAAAGAATTCCAGTTTTGTCACATCTAGCATTTTTTGTGGCCTTGCCTTCTTATCCTGTACTAGTCTTGCCATTAGCTGCCCCAAGGTGTGGGTGTCATAAATGCCTTGCACAGCCTACAGCAGAGGTATGCAGTAACTCTAATTATGTCCTTTGTATGCAGAAAAAGGAAACATTCTTTCTTTGCTGAAAACAAAAGCTGCACTGATGTATGGACACACACACTGGTTGGTTTTGTCAAAGGCTTGGGCATCTTATATGCGGGTAAAAATGTAACCTCCTGCCTGGGAAAGTGGATTTGTAGCTGCCAAAAAAATGTGTGCCTACTTTTTGCCACATACGAAACCGGTGTTTGGGAGACGCGTTGGAAACGGATCAAGGTGGCTGGCATGCTACCAGCATGCGGACTTACGCCATTCTTTAAAACCAAATAATCGGTCATGGGTATACTTTAAGATGCATAATTTTTTATTCAAAATGTTATGTAATATACCGCTAAGCCGGGCCAGAGAACCTGCCCAAAGCGATCGGATATTCAGACATATATTCGCATGCCCATTGGCTTGGAAGATTGTCTAGGCTTGCTTGGAAGAAGAGAAGGCACATGTGTTGCCGTTTCAGAGGCCCTAGTGAACGTCTACCACATTACTCTGAGTGTTCTGTCCCAGTAGTACATATTTTTTCATTTGATGTATTCCAAAATGTTACATTTAGTTGGTGGAAAATAAAACTAGACACAAGCTTTCCTAATACTATCAGCAGGTAGTTTTCACCAGCAGTATTTGCCTCCAGCCCTTGAGGGCCGCCAATGGGTTGGGTTTTCAGGATATCCCTAATGAATATGCATGCAATAGATTTGCATGCACCCTACCTCTGTTGTATGCAAATCTCTTATACATATTCATTAGGGATATCCTGAAAACCCAAACTGCTGGCAGCCCTTGAGGGCTGGGAATGAATACCCCTGATTTACATGGATTGAAATTAAATGTTAATTTATATTATTGAAGATTAGCTTGACAATGCTAGAGTGTGATGCCCACAATTGTATTTCTTTTTTTTTTACCTAAATTACGATTAAGAATTTTTCCAGTGTTGCATTATAATTCTAGTACACCTAATTTTTGTCCGATTTAGTATACCTCACTGAGTTATGAATGGTTGGTTGTTATCCATTAAAATGTTTTCATTAGCTTCATATGAAAATGTATTGCTTAATCATGTCTTGAAAGGTTTTTCTCCCATTTTTATCTGAGAAAAGTGCTTGTGTGTACTGCGCTAAGTAAGCCAGAAAATAGTTAATGCTATATTTGCTGTTCAATAGATAATTATCCTTTAGCTCATTATTTGTACCACGTGTATAAGGATAACTGGAAGTTTATTTAAGTGCATAAATAAGTATGTACTAGTCAACATGGCCACCAAAACTCATGGCTGAAAGAGCCGTTGTGTTCTTCTCTGTGCCCGGTCCCCTCAGAGAGAGAGCATGTCACGTTTCTGCGCCTCTACCAATACTGAGTGTGACACTTCCGTGATGGATAAGAAACAGAATGTAGGTAGATTTTTAGAACACAAAAAAAACAAATCTGTTCACGATATGTACAATGCTTAATTTTTATTAAGCAAATCCTTGGATGCAAGTTTAAGTTGGATGTTTCCTGTTTTACAGCAAAATTAATTATACAGAATTGCCCAATGTCAGTGAACTGATTAATTAGGTAAGGCTGGGGAAAATCTTTCAGTAGAGAACTCAAGCTTCTATGCCCTAGGTCAGTGGTTTTCAAACTTCTTGGGGGGTTTTTTTTTTCTTATTACTCTGGGAAAGTAAAGCATTTATTCCTGTGACCACCTTCCCGGCCCACCCCCACTACTCTCTCATGAGCCCACTGCTCACTCTGGGGCCGATGTAATAAGACCTGTCGTGAAATTAGCGCTGGTTGTTTGCGCGTATTTTTTTTTAGTGCGTGTGGCGAAAGCAGGTGCTTCCGTGGGATGTAAAATAAGGGGTTGGCATGCAAATGAGATAGGCGCAGAAAATCCACACACAACAAAAATATCCATGCGATTAAATCGCTCATAAACCCGCATTAATGTGGTGACCCGTGATTGATTCTCAGTTGAAAGCCTTTAAGACAGTAGTGAGTTTGTGGTTTTGGGAGTGGGACTGAAGGGTGGGTTCAGCAATGTTTAATCCCTTAATGATCCGTCACTGTGGGAGCTATAATGGCAGATGCTGTTGAGCAGGGGAAATGATGCAGTGATTTGGAAGGGGCCACAAAGGCATTTGGCGTTTCTGACATGTGCCTGGTCGTTCTCCGACCTGGCTTCTGCCGCTTAGTTTTTCGACCTCCAGAAAAGCGCTTAACCTTAACTCCAGCCCTGACCCAGGCGTCAAAAAAACCCACTTAAAAAAAACCCGCACTAACACCAGTGTGGCTCTCTGTATTGCCCATGAATAGTTAATTGCCTCCTTTTGCATGGCATCAGCATGGACTTGTGCTAAACCAGCCGCAGCTTTTTGAGCGGGTTTGTGCCCGCATGTTTTCCACACTAACCGTGTTATGACGTACATGCGTAGGAAAAAACCGTGAGTAATACCACAGTGCAGCTTATTACATCGGCCCCTCTGACCCAGTTCTCTCCCTCGTTTCCCACCTCCTGCCCATGATACCACGATGGCTTCTCTCGTCTGATTCTGCTCCTGAGACAGTTTGGGCCGTGTGGTGCCTGAACTCTCGCGCTATTCCTGCGATTGGGGGTGGGATACACCTGAGCCAATACTGTGAGAACAGCTTGGGGCGTACAGATGCTGAGCAGCTCTTTCAGTAAGCTGGAGCCGCGCCATGCCCGTTTCTGTGCCGGCTCAGATTTCCCCCCCCCCCCCCCCCAGAATGATGCAGGAGAGTGGGCAACGCGCGGCTCAGACGTACTCGAAGAGCTGCGCCTATTCGGATTAGAGAAACAGCCGCGGTACCGTGGGTAGGGCTGGCAGCTTACAGCCCTGCGGCTCACAGTTTGCAAAGCGACGCAGTCTGTGCGGTCTTGAAAGCGAATCTCCCGAGTCCTTTAATCTGTGACTCTGCCAGCACTGTGCCATGTATCTGCAGCTTAACCTCAGAAGACGTTCCCCTCCCAATGCTTGCTTTATATAGAAAAGCAGTGTTTGCTAAACTTAAGGCTTTGATGCAGCTCCTGGGAATTAGCTTTAGCAGGGTAGAGTTAAATAGTATTTTCTTGTGGAATTTAAAAATAGCAGCTTTTGATGCAAGAACATGAAAATCAAGGATTAAAAGACTTAAACCCCCCCCCCTCACATTAATATACCCTTTTCCATTGTTTTCTCTATCCAGTCTATGCTCTTGATGTACAAAATTAGCCTTAAATTGGTTTGCTAAGCACTGCTGCTTTAACTGTTGTTTCTTTTTTTGTTTTATTAAATACTAAGAAGGCATGCAGACATTCAAATACCTCAAAAATATAAATCAGGCGCAAGAAGCAAACTATTTTTTTTTTCAAGAGGAATGAATGCTGTAGAACAAGAGTAACATGATATAAAACTCAGGGAAGGATCAGAATATATTTTTTAATGAAAGGGCGGTCGATAAATGTAAAGAACTGCCCATGGAGGAGATGGAGACAAAAATAACAGAATTTTTCAAAAGCACATGCTAAGCACAGAGGATTCCTTGTTGCAAAGAAGCGAGGGAAAGGCAGAAATCAATGGGAGTCTATGGGATATCGCACCAGGAGTGAAACTGAGCAGACTAAATGGGCCTAATTGTCCTTATTTGTGGTCATGATCTGTGTCTCTTCTTTAATTCTGTTTATGAATGCCTGTTTATTTTGGTTTTGGCATTCTATTACATATTGGTTATTTATTTAACTGCAACAAAATAGAATATTTGAATGTTAAAATGTGGGCAAGATAAGTAGGCCAATGCATTTAAGAGGTTAAAAAGTCAATAAATCCGAGCCGCTAGTGCTCAGGAGTGATGATTACGTTCACACAGCTCTAATAAAAAGGATTTCCCTCTACTTCCAGCACTAAGCAGTCTGCTTTGCCCTGGCTCCAAACTGGTCTCAGACAGATAACTCATACACTGCTTCTTTCTTCTCTGCCCTTCTAGTTGTCACCAATCGTCCAACTAAACGTTGGTGGCGAGATCTACACGACGACGCTGAGCACGTTGAAGAAATGCCCGAGCTCTAAGCTGGCTGAGATGTTCACCGGACAGCCCAAGCTCAAGACTGACTCGGAGGGCAGATATTTCATCGACAGGGAAGGGACCTACTTTAAGTACATCCTGGAATACCTGCGCAGCAGCCTGGTGCCAACTCAGTTTATCCAGGAAGTCTACAAGGAGGCATCCTTCTACGAGATTGAGCCGTTGGTGAAGCAGCTGGAAGACTCTCCCCAGATCTTCGGCGAGCTGGTCGGAAGGAAGCAGTTCCTGGCCCGGGTGCCCAACTACTATGAGAACATTGAAGTGATGATTCGGATAGCCAGGGCGGAGGCGGTGGCGTCCCGTCACTCCAATGTCATCGTGTGCGTGGTCAAGACCGAGGAGGATGTGGCCAAGTGCCAGGATGCCCTGAACACTTTGGACACAGATAAAAAGTCTGTAGTGAAGTTTGGACCCTGGAAGGCTACGCCCTCCATCTCTGATCTGCTGGACTGCATTAAGATTGACATTGAGGCCAAAGGCCACAAGATTTTCCACCAGACCCATGTGGCAGAGAAAGGATTCCGTATCAAGTCATGTGACTTTTTCTTTAAATTTGTCTTCACTTGGTGGTAATAAAATGGGAAGATTTATTTTAAACAAAAGACCTGATTTGTGAAGATCCTACAGACTGGTTTAGATGCACTTTTATATATTCTCAAATGGGAGGCTTATAAAAACCAGCAGATCGGAGTAGGCAGCATTGTGATAACACTGCTTGCATAGCAAAATGCTTTTCTATTTTTTCAGTGCTTGATGTAAAAAATTAATTAAATGAAATTATCTTGTTTGGGCTAGTTTTTGTCCTTGTGATGTCACCATCAGAATCAAGATTTGTTTCTAAGTGAAAACTATTTTCCACTTTTAAGGTTGAATGGCAATTTAAGACTTTTGTGCCTTGAGCACACTTTCAGAGTGCAGCTGCATTGAATCTTGGAGAAGGCGCTCTCCTGGGGGCCTGAACCAGTCTGACAGGGCATGTGTATGCTGTACCTTGTGGCGGGGTCTTTGACCCGGATTCAAGTCGGGTACACAAGAATATACCTGGTATAAATACATATTCTCAAGTATATGTATAACTAGAGTGTTCCCTGTGGTTTCCTGGCCCGGTCTCCCTGTATACAGCAGGCCACTGCCTAATGCATCCCTGGAAGAGGAGTGAAGAGTTTGTTAATTGACTTGCCCACCTGGTCAGATCCTGGACTGTTAAGAAAAAAGTTTAAACGACCAATTTTACAGATAGGAGGTAGACGTAAAAGAACACATGGAGGCCTTGGGGGGATTCAGAGATAAAGTAGGGGGAGAGGAAAATGTTCTTAATGGCAGCATGCTGCACGGATTGAAAGGGGACATGGTGGATAAAGAATGTGTTACAAGGAATTTGCCATAATGAAGATACAAAGTCATTAGAAAGTGTGGATTAGCTTGAGCTGTGGAGGTGGAGAATTTATTAATCACGTATTGACTAATAAGGGCCATAGTATTTACACCTTTTAAGGTAAACAGAGAAGATGACACCTAATGACTGCTAAGGATATAGCACAGCTACCACTGGTAGAAGTTTGATCTCTTGTAGGATATTGCTCCTTATCCAACTCCCTTTTTTTTTTTTTCCTCAGTGGTTCTTTGCCATTCAATTTCTCATATTTAAACCAACACCGATGTCCTCCATCTCCATCTCTTATCACCAAGCTTTGTAATAATATAAGCAGCTATCAAACCTAGGGGCCGATGTAATTTAGCTGAGCGTTAAAACTAAAATTCAGTGCACAGTTTCTTAATGCACAAGCTAATTTTTTAAATTCCAAATGCAGTAAGCTAATGCATCAGGGTTTTTAAAAAAATGTGCACAAACCAGAAAATGTGTGCGAAGAAAAGGCTTAGTGTGCAGAAAAATGATTTATGCACAGAAATCATTGCAGGTGCAGAAAACATGGCTTATTTGCACAAATCATGTTTTCTGTGCAGAAAATACTGACTACAGGCCCTGACACTGGAACATTTGCTTAACACAGGTGCTCAGACCAGGAGTAAAATTTCCAGCACTAACGGGCCGATACAGTACAGTGCGCTCCGACGGAGCACACTGTTAACCCGCCATTGGACTCACGTTTTCGACGAGCTAGCGTTACCCCTTATTCAGTAAGGAGCCGAAAACGCGCGTCCAACCTCCCGAACCTAATAGCGCCCGCAACATGCAAATGCATGTTGCGGGCGCTATTAGTTATTCCCGCACGATTCAGAAAACAAAATGTGCAGCCAAGCCGCACATTTTGCTTTCAGAAATTAGCGCCTACCCAAAGGTAGGAGCTAATTTCTTCGGGCACCAGGAAAGTGCACAGAAAAGCAGTAAAAACTGCTTTTCTGTGCACCCTCCGACTTAATATCATGGCGATATTAAGTCGGAGGTACCGAAAGTTTCCAAAAGTGTAAAAAAAAAAAAAAAGATTTGAAGTCGGCCAGCGGCTGTCAGGTCGAAAACCGGACGCCCAATTTTGCCGGCGTCCGGTTTCCAAGCCCGTGGCTGTCAGCAGGCTCGAGAACCGATGCCGGCAAAATTGAGCGTCAGCTGTCAAACCCACTGACAGCCAACGCTCCGGTCCAAAGGTGGCGCTAGGGACGCGCTAGCGTCCCTAGCGCTTCCTTTTGCCTGTTTTTACCGCTGGGCCTCATTTGAATAGAGAATCGCGCGCTCTCCCGCCTACTTTACTGTATCGGCCCGCAAGAAAATATAAGTTAAGCCAGCACACATCCCTTTATTGGAGAGGGAATGGCTAATACATAGGATTTACATACAAGGGCACTAAGCAGGGCGTGTATTTCTTCACACTCGTTTTTTGTGTTTAAAACTTGCTGCATTGGGCGTAAAAGTTTGCCCACCCAAAATGTGCACACAACTGTTGGTGGTAAAGTGCACTCAGCCGAGCACACAGTATTACGTCAGGCCCCTTAGTGAGGCTGTTTGCCCAAACATCTGACTTCCTAAATCCTTGTGGCCTTGCTGAATGGTATCGGGCCACCATTAACCTGTCAGCACTGACCTGGTTTGTTCTGAGGACGTGTAGCCTGCCTGTTCCAATCTGGCTACCCCAAGGCCTGCCCTGTCACTGGATCATGCATCCTTTATCTGCCTTTTTTTTTTTTTTTTTCCCTTAATTCCTTGAGGGACAGTACCCAGCCATTACAAACGTGTTGGCATTGACCGGGTCAATTTCTAGGCAGCTGTAGCCTGCTTATTCCAACCTAGCTAGCCTGTGACCTGTGAAGATGGTAGATTTTTTCCTTTTTATTCAGCACTTGTTTTCTCCTTCTTGCCTTTCTCCTTGTAAGTGCTCTCGAGAGTGAAGGGTGGGTTGTTTTGTAATACTTCAGTCACCCAGCCCTGGTCGTATCCCTGCCCTCTGTGTCTGTCCCAAGCCTGCTTGAATCTTGTTACAGTTCTGGTTTCCACCACCTCTGCTAGTTATTACAGGCAGCTACTGCCCTTTCAGGAAAGAAGTGTCTTCTCGAGTTTCCTCCTGAACCAGGGGTAGTCGGCTCATGAAAAGGCCTTTTAATGACAGTTTGCCAGTTTTATACATTATGTGACTTTTTTAGTATTTGATTAAAAATTTGCACCTCACAAGAGTCTGCCAAATGTTTCTGTGCACAGGATGCGGACCTTAAATCATTCACCGCTTTCTTGAATTGCATGGATATTGTATAGTTTGTTTTATCTTGATGAAGAAAAACCTGCGTGCCTGAAGTTGGACAAACCCATGTTTACATTACTGGCAGTGTTTAGCTTATAGCAGATGTAATGTAGCGGAGAGAAAAGGGACGGAGAGCAGAAAAGATCCAGAGAGAAACACATCCTTGATGGTATTCTGAAATGAAAAGACAGTTTTCGTGGTTGGTTCCAGTTGACAGAAGGTTTGGGTGTAAAGTTCAAGCAGAGGTAGCGAATCCCTTATTTAAATGCAGGGAAATTCAGGAGCTGCTTGTCACAATTTTCTGTTGCTGGATCTCAGAAATCCAGCCTCTTCTTTCGCTTCCATGGCTTTTGATATTGACAGGAACATTGCTTTAAAATTTATTTTTAGGAGATTGAGAGCTTTAAATTGGGCCTCATATGAGCAACCCTGTGGCTTAGTGGCAGTGCTGGAAGACTCAAGTTTGCTTCCTTGAGCCAACTGGCTCTAGGGCTACTGCAGAGGCAGCATTCACAGCCATATGGGGGGGGGGGTTTGTGTGTGTGTTTGTCATTACAGGATAGTGACACCTAGTGGCTACTGTTAAGGTGCACATGTACTGGTTTCCGGAGGGAGCCGTGGTCTGTGGCCCCTGGCTGAAGAATTTTGCTGTACTGGGTTGAGCTAGGTGGTTGGATTATAAAATGGGGGGGAAACGCCTGAGCTAGCTGCAAATGAAGGCTCATGGCACAGTAGTCTAATGGAGGCCTATTCTGATTAACCTAGGAGCCCGAAGCAGGAGGAAACTACTGTGCCCCCAACCCCCTGAAAACAATTATGGGTGCACATGCTTTTTTTTTTTCAAATTTTCCAGTTTAACTGTGCCATCTTTTTGCACCATGAACAGGTGTGGGGGTGTTTTTAAAATGTGGCTGTTGTAGAGACTTGAAACATTAAGAAAGAGAAAACATAGCAGGAAGAGAACAGTCACTCTAAAAAAAATAAAAATAAAACCCCCCTCCTAATAATAAAAAAGAGCTTCAAGGAAACAAATCAATCAGTAAATGTGCCGAAAAGTCCGTGCAGCTCTCTGAGCGAAGCTGATTTTGCAGTGCAGCGTTCTAATTGGAGTAGTATTTATCCTGGAAGAAACTGGATGTTTTGGAGACTTAACACCTTTTTTAAACATTTTTATTAGAGGCTCAAAATGACAGGCAGTGTTACAGGTTAGAACTGAGATTCTGCACTATTCACAGAATAATAATGGCAGTCAGCTGCAGTTTTTCATTAGTTCATGGATTTAATCATCTCCTATCTAAAATCACTTGTGCTTTATTCCCCTTCCCTTTATGAAGCTTTACAGTGCCCTTACAAACTTCAAAGGACTGTACCTCATTAGGAATAAGTACTTACTGGCGCTTGTAAATACGTTTTCCTTTGCACCATCATGGATTTCTCATCCTTGTCCCGTTCTTATCCAATGCCAAGGATAATGATAGCATAAAACATCAAGAAATTCAACATGTTCTGCTAACATGAATGTCAGCTGGTATTGTAGAAATGCAAGAATATGCAGGTCATACTTCTACAGCTATATAATTTGCACAGGCTTTAGCACATTTCTGCATTTAAAATCAGATGAGCTTCAACAGGCATTTTATGAGTCCTGCTTGGTAGCATATCTAAAGATGGCTACCTGTATTAGCGTGAGGAGATAGCGGACGTGAAGATTATTTAGATGTATGCATTAGGGATAGATAGGCCCCATTTTTCTGTAAAAGTATGATCAGAATTTAGTACTGACAGGATGATGAAGGTGGTGTATGTGGCAAACGAGGATCTTAGAGAGCAAAGAACAACTTTTACTCCTTTATTATTGTACTTGGCTGGAAAATACTGAATTTTTTTTTTTTGCCAGAGAAGATAAGATACATAGTACTGCTTATATGCATGTACAATGCTGAAAGCAGACAGAAGAAATTACAGGATTCTGGGCTGTTAGCCCTCCCTTTTCCTCCTAGTCTGATTAAGAAGTATGGTAATCTGGAAACTTCAAGGTCGCAAAGACACACATAAAGAGATACAAAATACAAGATGCAGTCAAGACCTAATTATAAGAATACCACTTACACCTAGCCAGCAGTTAAGGAGTTAAATTTTGGCCTTGAGCAGCTCTGCTTTCAACAGTTAAGTGCAGCACAAGTAGTTTTACTAGTGCTGAGAATTGGAAAAGACCTGGCAACTGCCCAGGTTTAGTTCATGGTAAAACTTCTTTATCGATTAAAGCCATAATATAACCTACACACAGTATTTACAAGCTCTTTTATATTGGTTTTAAAGTAGTATTTCTATCTGAATTATTATATGATTGCTTTTATTTTATATGACTGATGCTTATTTCAGAATGTGTTTAGATGTAGATAATGGGCAAGGCTAATAGTTACACATGTGAGAATGATGTAAAAATGGTGAAATAGGGAATATGGACAAAAAGATGGAAATTCACCATTTCAGAGTTAAGAAAAACTACTGCGCGTCTCATCAGTTAGTTTCAGAGGTGGCTCAAGGCAATCTGCCACCTGAGGCGAGGAACAAGAGGGCGCACCCCCACCCCGTCCCTTCTCCCTTCAACCACCACCAACCTGGCCTCCGCCGGTGGCGGCATCCCTCCCCCATGCCACTGGCCTGGCCTGCAGCAGCGACCTTCCTCTTTTCTGCTGCCACTGGCCTGGGTCGGCAGGGTGAGGCAGGCGCCACAGTGGCGTTCTGAGAGGGGCAATTATTTTTGCTGCCTCAAAATTCTGCCACCTCAAGCGGCTGCCTCACCCTGCCTCGTTATAGAACTACCCCCTGGTTAGTTGGCAATATTTCAGGAAGGCTAGTAGACAGTCCTGTTCACTGCATGTATCATCCAAAAGATATAAAACCCCAACACCCGCTGTGACGGACAGATTTCCTGCCGAGCCGGTTCATATGCCCAGCACTGGAGGCTCCAGCACTGTCAGCCTTTCCAAAGAGATCTGCTTACTGCCCACTGTCGAAGGAGTTTTGGAAGGCACTTTTTCCCAGGAAAGTGGCAGCTTTCGCTAGGCGCTTGTATATATTATCCCTCTTAGCAGGGGGAAATCATTTGCCTTTCTCAGGTGCTAATATATCATTTCTTTTGGGTTATGGTCAGCGGTGTTCTCATAAGTGCCAGTTTTGCATTTTTCACTATATTGTACTTGGTAAATATAATTATATACTCATATCACATACAGTTATTATTATTACAAGTGAAGGGTTGGGTAAATTTTCCAAGTGTGTTCCTCTGACTCCTCTCACTCATAACCCCCCCCCCCACACACACACACTTGGCTCCAACTGTGACACTGCCATAGTGTTAGAAATGGTTTCCAGTTCTGTGGATATCTCCCTTGTCCAGACATACACTTTCCATCATGAAGGTCTGATGCATTTTATATTTTTCACATTGGCCAGGAGTCACTTGTTGTACCTGTTTGAACATTATGCATTTCCTTGCCTCAAGTAGATCATTTTGTAAAATAAGGATGAATTATCATAATCAATCTCATTACCATCATAATAGGCAAAGTCATATTGATTTCACTTAATCATAGGATTCAACTCAAGTAGTACTGTATCCCAGAAATCGGAAACGGGCATGCATGATCAAAGCCATGAATCGAAGGGTCTTCTATGTTTGAGCACAACCTAGTCACTGCCATGCCCACTTTATTTGCTCGAACGGGGTGATAGACATACTAGACATTTATTTTCAAGTGTACTTCCCTCTCGGAGACATTTTTAGCCCATTCCTTAAGCCCCACTAATCATCTTTGGAGAGTCTTGGATGACCCTTGTCTGCTTATCTATACCTGCATCTGATTGCCATTTTATAGGAAATCTATTCAAATTCTGCACAGCAAATAGAATTTGATAGATTGCTGAAACAGAAAAACCTTTTGCATGGGGGTAGTGACAAGTGACTGCTTTAAATTAATTGGGTGAATAAAACTGTTTACTGACCCCCATGATTATGGCCGGATTTAAGAATTGGGTGCTTATAAGCAGAATCCTATGGCGACACCTCTTTGAAGCTGTGCCAGCACATGACCCTAAAGCAAGCAGAAACGGGCTCCTTTTTGGCTTGGATATTTGGAGCCCTAGCTAGTTGCCTATGCCTAAATCCCGGCCTGCCCATGGTACTTCAGTAGTGCCTAATCCAGTGCTTTCCAAACTGGGGTCACAAGTGCCTGAAAGGGCAGAGCTCTTCCGGCACAGGCACCAGCATTAGTTATGGAAGTCAGGATGGGACCTTTGAGTCCACACCCACCCACACACACACAGAGTGGTGGCCCTGCCCTTGCATGAGTTTCTGTAGTAACAGGAAGGCCTGCGTGAGGAGAGATCTGGGAGCTTGCACTGGCTCAAAGGCAAGCTGCTGATATTCCTAATGCTGCTGCCCCTTGCAGGTCACAGTTGGGTTTGGGACCAGCCATGAGGGGAAGGGTGGGCTGAGTGTGCACAGGGAGACTGCCACTGCTCCTTGGTCCTCACCCACCAAGAGAAAAATATTGCCCCCGTCAGCAGCCCTAACCTCTCTTCTTACCAGGTTTCATCCACTTTTGGCCCAGAGTCAAAAGGAAAATGTTGCTTGTGATCCAGGGGCTGTTTAGCAGTGGGGCTGTTTGAAGGGAGGGATCAGATGCAGGAGGGGTTTGAGGGCTGGATCAGCTAGAGAGGGATTGGGCTATGGAGGGTGAGGGGGATATCGTAAGAGAGGAGCAAGGGGTGAAAGAGGATCAACTGTGAGGGATATGAGAGAAAGGTTGGAGGGGTGAGAGAGGGAAGGGATGACTAAGGATCAATTGGGGGGGGGGGGTATATAAATAGCTGGGAGGTGAGAGGATCACCTGGGATGATATGAAAAGAGTTGGATGGGGTGAGAGAGGGGATGAGCTGAGAAAGTGGGAGGAGTTGGGGGATGTCTGAGGTGCTCAGAGGGGCAGAGTTTGAGAGAGGGGGGATAGAGGTGGAGAGGGTAGAAGGTCAGTGTGGAATGATGGTTGGAGGGGGACCGCACCCCTAATTTGTTTTTGTTGTCTTTTGGGGTCATGTGAATTTTCAAGTTCTAAACTGGGTCACAGCTAAAAGTTTGGGAAGCCCTGCCCTGATCTATAGGAAAGAAAATAACTCACAGTTCATTAAGTCAAATCTAATTTAAAGATCTTGAAAAGCACAAATGATTAATTCTTTAGTTATTCTAGACAGGGATTGTTTATGTAATTGAACTCAATCTGAGGTGTGCTAGTTTTCGCTTCATAACCCAGCCTATTTATTTTATGTAATAGCAGGTTTGCTGTCAATAAAAACATATTTTTAATTATTGGAATATTACATATTCATTTGGTGCATTAAGTGCTTCTTTTCCCATGGGGAATATTATTGCTATATTATATTATATATATTATATATAATATGCATGAGTTTGAGGATAATTGTACAATTCCACAAATACAAATACAATACACAGTATGCTGACACTGACATCTCTGTGCGGGTGTGCACATATAAACAAGTGAAATGTAGAGGATTGTGAGATGATATGAGCCCGAAAAAGTTTTATTAACATTGATAAATAGTAAGTAATATCAATTCCTTCTCTCTCACCTCTTGTGCAATGATCATTCAGATCCTGGCTCCAACCACCCGTTGTTTTCCACTTTTAAAGAGTACTATTAATGGTCCTGGCTAATTAAAAAGTGAAACAAGATTTTTTACAAAGGAGAATGTGATCTGGATGAGTGTGCAATGCAAACCACATACAGGAAATGGTAGGGTTTTAGTTGAAAGTAAACTGCCACCTACAGACTCCTGCCTTGCTGTATTTTGCATCTCTCTGGGAAAAGCCCCAAATGATTAAATGATAAAGACCTGGACATTTCTATAAAACCTGATAAAAGCTTGAAATGAAGAGTTTTACTAGACAGCAGGCAGTATCACGGTAGGCTGAAATGTGCAAACAGCATATAACGCTATTATTTATTAGTTGGAAATTAAATGACAAAACCTTGAAGCAGTGTGATAGATGTAGAAGGCCTTTAACACGAGAAAAGGTATTCAAGAGCAAATATTTGCCGTGGACAGAATATGGGAGAGAGCACTGTTTATTAATGGGTTGCAGAGTTGAAACCACGAGATAATGCCTCAGGGCATACAAGCTGACACTGGAAAGCAGTACGTCAGCTTTTACTAACTCAAAAACTGTCAGCTGAGCTGATTTCTCATGAGCGTACAGTATTAAAATGTGTGCTCTACACCCCACCATACGAAGGTAACTTTCTCTGTGGATTTTTAATCACAGAGGGTCTCCCTGACTGGGTCTGCTGGGTGCCACAGTGCAGTGAGGGAATAGGGCAGGAAGAGCCCCAAATTATGGAAAAGAAATATATCTTTAAATTATTTATTGGCTTTAAAAGCACAATAGAAAAAGCACTTGAAAACATCAAGAAAGTATCTGATGCGTAGAGTTGGCAGAGGATAGATATGCCTCACTAAACACTTTGCATACCTGCAAGCAACATTTGTTGTACCTGGTCTTCAGCGAATGTGGTGTGCAGTGCCACCTATAGGTGAGGTTGTATCTACTTTCCTGCGCCACCACTCTTATATCGTTGCCTTTCCTAAGTCTGTTGAAGATACGAATCCCAACTTTGATCTCAAAGGGTGAAATCTAGATCAGATTCCCATGCCTTCTTGAAAGTGGGACCTAGCATTGCCTGAGTTAGCGAGTACAACTGAGTAAATGCTACGAATCATTTCTTTGTTAGGCATTTCACTTTAGACAATATTCTCAAAGTCTGTGAGTGGTTTGGTAGGAAGCCATTGGAGAAAATTAATATTCTCCCATGTTTAATATTTTTTTTCCATGCTGTCTATATTCAGAATCCAGATAAATTATTTAGAGACCTAAATAAGGAAATGTTTAGTTTCATTTGGAAAGACAAGAAACCTAGGGTAGCTAGAGGTTTTCGTTTTTATTGAACAGAACCCAGCAAGTTTGATGGTGGATTAGATTCTCTCAAGCAAAGGCATTATCATTAGGGGTGCCGCAGAGATCTTATTTTTTTCTCCTATTTTATTTAATATTTATAAGGCTCCTTTAGCCTTCGTGCTAGAATCTTGAAATCTCTCATATGTTATGTTATGCAGATGATATACAAATCTGTAATTCCATGGTTAATAACAGACCTAGGACGATAGCTTATATAACTCCCACATATGAGACACTGAGCACTGGTTATTGGATAATAAAGCGTGATCATGATTAAACCAAACTTTGGCTAAAGCAACCCCCATCTGCATCTTGATACTCCGCAGCTTATGAAATCCTTCCCAGAAACTGAAATAAAGATTCTAGGCGTTTGGCTTGATTCTTCATTATCTATGAAAAAACATATCAGCACCATAGTGAAATGCTGCTTTTTTTCCAATTGTGGAACATCCGTCACTTCCGCCTTACCTGGAGAAGGATGACTTCTGTATTTTGGTTCAAGCAGTCCTTACTGTAACTCTGTGTTGAAAGGCATATTAAAACATCACCTGTATAGATTACCAAGTGATCCAAAATACTGCAGCTCGGTTAATCTCGGAAGCAAAAAATATGACCATATATAACCAGTGCTCAAATTCCTCCATTGGTTACAGAGTAGATTTTAAGTTACTCTGTATAATCTTTCATATTTTGCACAATTGTGTCCCTTCTTATCTAAGGGATATTATTGGCTTTATCAGCCAATCCGAGCTCTGCAGTCGTCACAACAGGCTTTACTTAAAGTCCCAGCTGTTAAACTGGTGGAAACTAAACAAGCATTTTCTTGTATGAGTCCTATTTTATGGAATGCCTTAACTTAGGTCTTCGGCTTACAGAGAACTATGCCAATGTCCATAACATTTTGTAAAACTTGGCTTTTTTTTTTTCTAAAGAATTTGTTTGATTACTGCATCTTATTAATTACTGTCTTTTACTTTGTTAATGTTTTATTCTGTACTCTGGCAGCATATAAATCTGAAAAGAAATAAATCAAATCAATAAAAGGTGTACTCATGCAAAATAAAAAAGAGAGAGGCTGCAGGGTACCTAATTTAAAACTGTAGTACTGGGCAGGTCAGCTGAAAGTCAGACAAACACCGACCTGGTACAGAAGAGCAGCTCTTCCCTTACAGATCTGTGCTACTCGCCATGGCTTGGCTCCAGTGGATCATCCTCTTGTGGGTTACAATTGTGGCAATGCCCAATGCGAAACTGCATTTAACAACATTTCCATCACAGATGATGCCCTTAAAAGATAACTTGGATCTAGTCAGGATTTTACCCAAACGTTTGTTAGATTCTAGGGCAAAAGATGAATGTGTCAGACTGGGACACATTTTTCACAACAGGGAATTTGTAGGGGCCAGTGAGAGCAGGACAGAGCTAGACCTGTCTCCATTCCTGCTTTCAAACCCTTCCTTATGCAAGCAGCATACAAAAATAATTCTATTAGGGCACGCAGAAAAAATTATTTTCTCCTCCTAAGGATGAAAGACACTATAACCAAAGCTACACGGTAAAACGTGGGTTTTTTTCCTTTAAATAAATGAAATGTCATCCTGTAACTGACCCCAAAAGACTGGCAGGTCTGGCTCACGAGTGGAAGGACATGATGAGCCCTAGGAGAGGTAGAATAGCAAGGTGGTGCCTGGAAAAAAAACAAGAGGAGACAGCTCTTCGGAAGAGCTGTTCATTTTCATTCTGCTGTCCTCGGTCGCCCGTGTTTGCCAAAAGGCAAGCGGCAGGCCCTGCTCTGAGCTCGTCCCTGTTGAATCTCGCAGCTGCATGCTCTCTGCAGCGCTCTGCTTTTGTAATGAAGTCTGCTCTCAGTTCCGAGCTTTATGCAGAAAAAACATTGGGACAAACAGTTTCTGGTTAAGAACTGGGCATCCTCGCTTTCCCGCCACTGCTGCATTCTGCAGGGCTTTTAGGAAATACCACGTGATGCTGGTTTTGAGGGGGAGCGGGGATTGTGTCTGTGTATGGAAGGAAAGTCTCACTAGGTGAGACAATAAAGTAGAAGGAACTGGAGCAAAATAAATAAAGCACAAGACTCTGGCTTTGTTTGTTCTTCTATCAGCTGACGTGCTGGTGGAATGTCCTAGATCTGAACGTGGAATGCGATGTATTTAACACTATAAAAAATAATATGTATGTTTGACCACAGCTATAAATAGTGCAGTATACTTTTAAAATAGTTTCTCACCTTATCCCTCCCATGAAAGTCATGTTTAATGGTACATTGTAAAAGTCTTTGTACACAGGGAGTGGCAGTGTCCCTAAATAAAAAGCAGACATTTCTGTTAAAGCTGGAAAAGCCATCAAATAAATGGCTGATCATTAGAATTCTGGTCCGGAGTGCTCGCTGTCTCCACTCCTCCCAGCCTGCCCCCCCCCGCCGCCAAGAGATTATAAAATGTAAACCGCTAAATGTTCAATGTAAACCGCTAAATGAAGCGATAGTTACGGTTCCTTAGCGATAGTTTTGGTTCCTTGTAAACCGGGGTGATATGTATACTATACAGGAACCCCGGTATATAAATTCTTTAAATAAAATAAATAAATAAAAAATAATATCGTTTGCATCCTCTAGCACCAATTTGCTAAGAAAGGAATAAACCGTCAGAAGTAGGGAAACCACAGCTGAACCCCCCCACACCTCCATGACACTTGTGCCTGGTGTGATGGTCGCGGCCCCTAAGAATAATGATGGGCAGAGGGGGGGGGGGGGGGAGAAGCGCGACCATCCAAACATGGCTGGCTCCAGGCTCACTTTCACCTACGTTCCTGGTGGTTGCCTTTGAGCAGATTTCTTGAAGCAGCCTCTCTCTCTCTCCGTATAATTTGCTATGGGTCTGAGACTGAGTTGCCTCTGCATGTCACGCCTGGAAAAATCCCATTTGTCATGATTGTCTGGGCCACAGGGTGATTGCTTTTGGTTCCACAGGCTTTCCTCTCAGTGTCCCACAGACAATTGTGGCGTAGGAATGTTAATGAAGGGAGGAGATATTTCGTGAAAATGATTTTGGTATTAAATGCATTTTCTCAGCCATCTCTCTTTTCCTTTACTCGCCCTACCTCCCCCCCACCTTCTACTGCAACACTTTCTCTGTGCTCCTCAAGGCACAGCCTGATCCTGATCAGGCCAAAGAAAAAGTCTCTCCTGCCCTCCCTGATCAGGCCAAAGACATGACTTGCTCAAGCTGGCCAGATGCCATTGCCTCTTCACCTGATGAAAAATTCCACTGGCCCTAGGCAAGTGAACAAATGGATTTTTAAAATCCTGCATATAGTAACCATAAAGCTCTATGTCCAGGGGTACATGCTGAGCCAATTCTGGATTTACCCTATAGAGATGCAGTTCTGATTTTTGACTTATTTTCTGTATCAGACCTCTCATCTTCCAGCTGTGTGGACACATTTACATTTGACCACCCATAGTGACCACCTTCACAGCTTGTTGGTGGATGTGAAAGTGACTACATTATCTAACTACTTACCCATGCCAGAGGGTGTTAAAGACAGAACTAGCATCAGTCAGTTTTCTGTCTCCAGATGTGTCAACTCCTTTATGCATGCCAGGATTACTTACTTACCAAACTATATCCAAAACTCATGTAGGAGATGGAAAGGGGTTTCTAAGAGAATGTTCCTTTCCCAGATGTGACTGGGACCTGCACTTATGCGAGTCAAAGATTCTGAAAGCTATCTATTGGAACTGGAACAACTTCCACAGGATCTTTATTAGGTTGTCATGAGACTAGATATTTTATTTTATTTTATTTAAGAACTTTTCTATACCGGTATTCGTGGGTACATCATATCGGTTTACAGGTAACTTAATGTATTACAGAGAGCAAGGGTGGGGGAAACAAGGGAACGAACATGGAACCAAAGAACAAGGAGAGGGGGTGGAGGGGGAAAATAGGATAAAAGGAGTAACTAATATGAACGAGGAGGATGGAGGAAGGTAACACAGGAGGAAGGGTACTAAAATACACAGGGGAAGGGGATTAAGACAAAATGAGGCGTAACTAATAAATAACGGCTAGATGGTACAGGGGTAATAAGGCACAGAAAATACTGAAGAACGGGGCATAAAATATACTGAGATACAAGACGTAAGAAATACTGAAATACAAGGCGTAAAATATACTGAAGTTCAAGGCATAAAATATACTGAAATACGAGGCAAAAAATATACTGAAATACAGGGGGAATAAAGTACAGGACTAAAAATGGATACTATAAAATAAGGTGAATCTAATAAAAAAAGGTAAAAGATATACTGAAATACATGAAAGAGGATTTACAGGACTAAAACTGGATGATATACTATAAGATGAATACAGTAAACTATATAAAATATGACAAATACAACTATATAAAATATGATGAATACAATGAAATAATGGGGATGAGGATCGGATGTAAGAGGGGGCACAGGGAGAAGGAGGAGAGGAAGCTAGAAGAATAGAGGGAAGGAAGGGGGGTGAAACTGACTCTATTCAGGGTATGCCTGTTTGAAAAGCCATGTCTTAATATCATCATACATCTTCACTTCGTGCTGAGTTAGTTATAATATAATAATTCTTTTGGTAGTCACCACTGTACGCCCTTCCTACCTTCCCCCATGTTCTTCCTCTGTGCACGGCTTATCGCAGTATTTACTTAAACACCGGCACATTTTTTAACTAATCATGTTATGACATCGAGGTGTTTGGTGGATTCTTAGGGGCAACAGTGATAGCGACTCCCACGGGGAGGAGCCCCATAGGGAACTGTAGCACCAGGCTAGACTCAGATGCACAAACACAGAGAATATATCTTTATTATGCAGCTTGTATGGTTCACCAGAGGTGGCAGTAGAGAGTGGATTAGATAGCAACAGTCTGTGATCCTCGACGGAGGAGACCCGTCCCACAAGGAGGGTATAAGGCCCCAATGCAGATATCCAGTGAGGCGCTGTAAGAGAGACAGACTGGCAGATGTTATTACACACTCCCTTGTAGCTGAGTAGATAGCGTTCCCAATAAGCAGTAGAGAGAGGATAGGTAGCAACAGTCTATGATCCTCGGCAGAGAAGTCCCGTTCCACAATGGTGGTGTAGGGCCCGATGCAGATAGACAACGAGGAGCTGTAGTTGAACAGACTGGGAGAAGTAGTACTCACTCTCTGTAGCTGATAGGTAGTGTTCCAGTAGGTAGAAGAATTGGTAGCAGGCACCAGGAGAGACACACAGGCCCTCGAGGAGCGAGTACCTGGATTCAGGATAGGCACCTGGAAATAAGCCAAGGGCCCCCGAGGAGCGGGTACCCAAGTTAGTAGAACCCCGGAGGGTGAAGCTTGCTTCCAGCGGCAGAGCAGCTTCAGACCGGAACGAATCCAATCTGTTGCTAACTCGGTGAGAGTCAGCAAATGGGCAACCTTTTGTAGTTGGAAGCAGTGAAGTCACTTGAGGGGGATGCCCCTGAGGTTCACGCCAACACTGCTACAAGATGTGAGGCATGCGTGCTCGCGCACCCTAGGAGGCCTCAGGCCAACATGGCGGGAGGCCGTGCCAAAGCCGCTCCGGGGACGCTGGAAGGTGCGGCAAGGAGACGCTACGGACGCCATTCTCCCGAGGCTGGTGGAGAAGGCTGAAATAGAGGTGAGGCATGTCGGGCGAAGCCGTCTGAGACCGACGGACGCAACATCATCATTGTCTTGGATACACTGTGATATAAGTTTGCATGTTAACACCATTGGTCCTCTATTAATTGCTGACACATGGAAGTAAAAGAAATTGATATCTGTTTACTATCTCATTTCGTTTTTAGTGAATTTAAGAGAGACCATCGTGGCATTCGCTAGCAAAAATACTTGGGTAATTCCTATTTATATACTATCAATTTTTATTATAGAAATAGTATGAAACTAAATAGCATCATCTATCTTAGAGGGTCATTTATCAAAGTGCTATATGGCGTTTTCACATACTTTAAGGAGTTTTCACATGCTAAAAACACCTTTAACGCATGGTGCGATGCAAATTAGGAAAAGGGGAGGAATTTGGGGTGGGATTTGTGGCCAAGTGGCAATTTGCGAAGCCATATCACACAGCTTGTTTTTCAGTGCTGGGGAGGGGGGGGGGGGGGAGAGAGAGAGAGAGCAGCTATAAGGCCCTCATACTAGGTAGGTATTTATACCTCTATATGAGGCCCACCTAGTTACTCGAGGTGAGGTTTAGGTAGGAGTGTAGGGGTTAGGGGCCACTTTGGCATTCAAAGTGAGATGTACGAACAGAACAGTGCTCTCTTGTGAAGATTTGATGACCTTCGGAGTGAGGATACTGTTGGCCGTCCCGGCCTTGCTGGTGCCATGACTGGGCCTGCTCACCTCGGACTCCCCTCCGCGAGGCCTGGTCCGTCCTCCCTTGCAGCTGCAGCCGGCCCCCCCTACGATGTCTCCAGGCCCCTCGGGGCCTTCAACCTCGCACTTCTCCTCATGGTGGGGCTCGGTGTCCTCGTCG
The DNA here is from genome assembly GCF_901001135.1 of Rhinatrema bivittatum. Lineage (NCBI taxonomy): Eukaryota > Metazoa > Chordata > Amphibia > Gymnophiona > Rhinatrematidae > Rhinatrema > Rhinatrema bivittatum. The sequence goes on along the minus strand of NC_042619.1, from coordinate 30,157,733 downwards.
GCGTAGGGTCCGCCTCTAGACGTGCGCGCACGGATCACCCGGCCCTTTAAGGGCCAAGCGTGGGAAACTCCTCCGCGGTGCGTGACTATAACGTCACCTGAGCCCTGCATAAAAGGCAGGGCTCAGGCTCCAGTTCCTTGCCTTGGCAAATGGGTTGTCTCATTCGTGAGAAGCTAGTTGCTGTCCTGTGTTCCTGCTTCCTTGATCCTGTGCTTGTTCCAGTGTTCCTGTGTGCCAGCGTCTGTTCCTGATTCCGGCTCCACTTCCCAGGTTGTACCTTCTCAGACTGATTCATGGTACTAACCTCGGCTTGCCTCTGACCATGTTTGGACTGATACCCGGTATTGCCCTCTGCTCGCCACTGACCACGTTTGGACCGCTGCCTGGAACTGACCCTTACTTTGGCTGACCACCCTCGGATGGATACCCTGGCTTTGTCGTTTGCGCTTCACTCGGATACTCTCTTCGCTTCTCCTGTGACCACCAGGTCTACCTGCTCTGACGCTGCCCGCGGCCTTCTTCAAGCTAGACCACTAGGCGCTGCCTATTCTGTCCGGAGGACCTTCAGTTCCTGTTCCCTTCCAGTGGTCTCCAGTACACTCTGTTCCGGTCTAGCTCAGCTGTTCTCCACTAGCCACACACCCTTGCTCTTGGTGGGCACACCTCGCCGCTACCTCTCTGGAAGACCCTCTGAGGCCCACCTAAGCCCAGGTGGTCCAGGTACCCAATGGCTCAACCTGCGGAACCCCCGGACTGTTATTGGTGAAGCTCCAGCTTGCCTCTGTCTGCTCATGTGCTCCGCCTCCTGGCGGCATGCACCCTCTGGGACCTCCCTGAGGGCCGTACCAATCCTGCGCCAGGCCAAGGGTTTGCCTTCAGCGCAACAGACACTCAACCAAAGATGAGATTTGTGCAATGTTCTCTCAACCTAGCCTGATGGACTCTCTACCTGAATAATGCATAAGCGTTGGCAAATTAAATGTAAGACATTGGTAAGACAGGCTAAGAGAGAATTTTAAAAGAAGTTGGCTGCAGAGGCAAAAACTCACAGTAAAAACGTTTTTAAATATATCCGAAGCAGAAAGCCTGTGAGGGAGTCAGTTGGACCGTTAGAAGATCAAGGGGTTAAAGGGGTACTTAGAGAAGATAAGGCCATAGTGGAAAGATTAAATGATTTCTTTGCTTCGGTGTTTACTAAAGAGTATGTTGGGGAGATACCCATTCCGGAGAAGGTTTTCATGGGTAATGATTCAGATGGACTGAACTAAATCACGGTGAACCTAGAAGATGTGGTAGGCCTGATTGATAAACTGAAGAGTAGTAAATCACCTGGACCGGATGGTATACACCCCAGGGTTCTGAAGGAACTCAAAAATGAAATTTCAAACCTATTAGTAAAAATTTGTAACCTATCATTAAAATCATCCATTGTACCTGAAGACTGGAGGATAGCTAATGTAACCCCAATATTTAAAAAGGACTCCAGGGGCGATCTGGGAAACTACAGACTGGTTAGCCTGACTTCAGTGCCAGGAAAAATAGTGGAAAGTGTTCTAAGCATCAAAATCACAGAACATGTAGAAAGACATGGTTTAATGGAACAAAGTCAGCATGGCTTTACCCAAGGGAAGTCTTGCCTCACAAATCTGCTTCACTTTTTTGAAGGAGTTAATAAACATGTGGATAAAGGTGAACCGGTAGATGTAGTGTACTTGGATTTTCAGAAGGCGTTTGATAAAGTTCCTCATGAGAGGCTTCTTGGAAAAGTAAAAAGTCATGGGATAGGTGGCGATGTCCTTTCGTGGATTACAAACTGGCTAAAAGACAGGAAACAGAGAGTACGAATAAATGGACAATTTTCTCAGTGGAAGGGAATGGGCAGTGGAGTGCCTCAGGGATCTGTATTGGGACCCTTACTTTTCAATATATTTATAAATGATCTGGAAAGAAATACGACGAGTGAGGTAATCAAATTTGCAGATGATACAAAATTGTTCAGAGTAGTTAAATCACAAGCAGATTGTGATAAATTGCAGGAAGACCTTGTGAGACTGGAAAATTGGGCGTCCAAATTGCAGATGAAATTTAATGTGGATAAGTGCAAGGTGATGCATATAGGGAAAAATAACCCTTGCTACAGTTACAGAATGTTAGGTTCCATATTAGGTGCTACCACCCAAGAAAGAGATCTAGGCGTCATAGTGGATAACCCATTGAAATTGTCGGTTTAGTGTGCTGTGGCAGTCAAAAAAGCAAACAGAATGTTAGGAATTATTAGGAAGGGAATGGTGAATAAAACGGAAAATGTCATAATGCCTCTGTATCGCTCCATGGTGAGACCCCACCTTGAATACTGTGTACAATTCTGGTCGCTGCATCTCAAAAAAGATATAATTGCGATGGAGAAGGTACAGAGAAGGGCGACCAAAATGATAAGGGGAATGGAACAGCTCTCTTATGAGGAAAGACTAAAGAGGTTAGGACTTTTCAGCTTGGAGAAGAGACGGTTGAGGGGGGATATGATAGAGGTGTTTAAAATCATGAGAGGTCTAGAACGGGTAGATGTGAATCAGTTATTTAGTCTTTCAGATAATAGAAAGACTAGGGGGCACGCCATGAAGTTAGCATGTGGCACATTTAAAACTAATCGGAGAAAGTTCTTCTTCACTCAATGCACAATTAAACTCTGGAATTTGTTGCCAGAGGGCATGGTTAGTTCAGTTAGTATAGCTGTGTTTAAAAAAGGATTGGATAAGTTCTTGGAGAAGTCCATTACCCGCTATTAATTAAGTTGACTTAGAAAATAGCCATTGCTATTACTAGCAATGGTAACATGGAATAGACTTAGTTTTTGGGTACTTGCCAGTTTCTTATGGCCTGGATTGGCCACTGTTGGAAACAGGATGCTGGGATTGATGGACCCTTGGTCTGACCCAGTATGGCATGTTCTTATGTTCTTTATATCACTGGAGCAAAGATGCACTCTGCAATTCTATTATATACACCAAAAGCGCAAAGAAGACTTTTATTTCATCACAAACAATTCCAACAGTATGTTAACTGTTGGAATTGTTTGTCTGTCTTAGTTTCACCGAGAGAATATGTATTGGTCAATGTTAAATTCTCCTTTGTTCACAGACTGTTGTTAAAATTATCCCCCCGAAGCAGCCGGACTGGCGAAACACGGGTCCGTGTTGGGGAATGTTGTCAAACACTGTGTTTCACTGAAAGGGGTCACCGTGATGAAATAAAAGAACTTTAAAATGCTATGTTATGACCAAGTAAAGTCTTCTTTGCGCTTTTAATGTTCTTATATTCTTAACATCATGTGATATTTAGTGCATTTTGATAAATCCAGGCCTTAGTCTATTAAAGTTAATGTGCCGCTTTAGCCTTGAATTTGAGTAAAGTGATTTTTAGTAATCCCTTATTTCCTTCCTTTCCCCCCTCTATACCACTTTTTCCCATCCTGTTCCCCCTCCACCTCCTCCCCCCTTCCCTCTCCCTTCCCCCCCCACCCCCTTGTTTATCCTTTATCTTCTGCATCCTTTTGTTAAAAGTTTGATATTTACATTTTTTCATCATTTTGGTTCATCAGTACATATCGCTTTATCCATCTATTACCATTTATATTGAATATCAGGTTACATAGGGGGAATAGATTCATTAATTTTTCTAATTGTGGTGCCCTCTCATTACATTAAAAACTTTTCTAAAAATTTTTCAAAACAAAATTTTATTTAAGTACCTCATATTTTTAATCTAGATGTATATGTATTCCTCCTGTTTGCTGTTATGTTTTTATTTGTATTCCAGCATCCTTATATTTTACTTTTCATACTCCCTTTCTACCTCCTCTCCAGTGTGGTGATTTCATTATTTACTGTATTATTTAATTATTTGTGTACTATTTATGGGGGTCATTTATCAAAGACTTATCACACATGAAAAGGGCCTTTTCGCATGCAATATCATGCAAATTAGGGGGCGGGTAGGAATTGGGGCGGGGAGGGGAGGTGTTGGCGGTGTCTTCTACTAACATTATCGTTGGCAATAGCATGCCAAATAGCACCACCTTTCACGGTGGTGCTATTTGGTGTGAAAGCCGGCAGCTGGCGCACTGCCGTGGTGCGAAGGCTGCGGGCTTTCGCAGGCCCGCCCCTCCCTGGCCTGCGAAGAATGATGAATCCTGGCCTATGTTTCATATTGTTTTGCCTTATATATGGTTTTATATGTTTATTGTTATTACCACGTAATATATCTTCTTAGGTGTGTCATATCAATTCAGTAAAACACACACATCGACCGTTTGTTCAGCAATATCTTTATTGGTTTAGTCTTCATTCAGATTAATGCATCAAGTGCTGTACATCATTGCATAAAGTATCCCTTCATGTTTTTATTTTTTATGTATTTATGTTTTATACTGTATTTATATTTGTTTTATATTTCTGTATGCATCCTATGGTTTTATGTTTGTATTATTTATCATTTTGTATTATTATATTTTTAATTAGTTTATTTTATATTTTATGATATATTCCAGCCTGATGCAGCTGTGTAAGTGAAACTCGGCCAGAATTGGGGTTTTTTACCTTTTAGAATTGTGCGAATAAACTTTCTCCTTACCTAAGGCGACTGGTCTATTCTACACTTCTTGCCTTTCCCAGATGTGACTGGGACCTACACTTATGCGAGTCAAAAATTCTGAAAGCTATCTACTGGAACAACTTTCACAGTATTACCACACAGGTGATGGCTACATTGGCTAAGTTTCCTGGTCCCTGCTATGATGTTCAGAAATTAAAGCTGAGCCCCCTCCATGAGTAGATGTGCTCCCCATCAGGACTTAGTTCTGTTGAATAGATGTAGAAGTGAATAGCTGTGTGATGTGTTGTAAAGAAAAGTCTTGTAAGTGCAATGTCCTTTTTCTATCTTTGCAGGTAACAATGGGTATCTCATCTTCCTTTGGCTATTAACTGTGTCCCTGAACCCACCTGCTGGCTCAGAAGAGGGCTACAGTTACTGAGCACACATTTGAACTCCTGAAACACACTTTGCTGTCTGGATCACACTAGAGGCTTCCTCCAACCGAAGTATCTATAGTGTGATGCATGCTCCACAATATGTATGGCCCATCATCATCTGCTTTAAACAGAAGAGCCTGTGAAGGCTGCATTATGGGCTCGTCAGAAGGCAGAATAAGAAATAGAAATTACAGGGTAAATGTCAGCAGAAAAAGACCAATTGGCCCATCAGTCTACCCAAGTTTTTTTCTGGTCTATACTGCTGATATATTCCACTTGCCAGCCACTGGATTGCTCATAGGTTATTGCTCCTTATCTCAAATTTTGTCTTCTTTCTCTAGGTCTCTACCATCCTGGGTAGATGAGCATACAAATTCCCATACTTAATCCAACACAGAGGACTTCCCACTGTTATGTTTTACCACCAAACTATATAATAATCTAAACAGCTTTTAACACTAACATGGCTGCTGTCTTAATATGCTGCTGCTTATGTACTCACTGCATCTGCACATCGGCATAGAGATATAATTCCTAACAAGCTGATGTGAAATTGTGTAGTTGGAGATAACAGGTTTAGAAGGGTCATGGATTGAGTGCATGTTATAGTTGTGCAATCTGTAATATGCTTTTCGTTACATATTTTAGTTCACAACGCAAAGAAGTTTGAGGATGTCTCTGTTCTGTGAAGCTGATGATAAACTCCTGTAGCTTTTTGGGGCACATAAAATAAAAGTGTCTGATGCTGGGGTTTATGATCCTGGTACAGTCTCTGTGCGATCAAAATTAACAAAATATAAAACCAGAGAAAAACAATCAATCAATGTAACCAGGAGCCAGGACTGATCTCTGGCACTTCCGCAGCAAAATGAAACTGGGCAGACTAGCTAGGCCCAGTCTTATTCTGTTCATGTGTTAAAGTTACTTTCAGATATGCCAATTTCTCCTGTTGCCAAAGTAAAACATAAAATGATTATAAATGGTAAGAAATATTAAAAAACACTATGTTAAAAAAGGGTAAGAAAAGAAAACATGACAAACTAATAGTAGCATGGATACATTTCAGGTTTTGGTGCTGGCCTATAGTGACCATGGTCACCTTACATTTCTGGCCTCATGGCAGGATACAACATTGTTGCTGTTATGGCTGTTTGCTGTTTCTCCCAGGATCATGCAGAGATTTTCCTACTTATTCTTTTGTGGAAAGTCTTCAAGTCTCCCACCATATGCATAAGTGAAGGGGGAGAAGCAGCTAGTAAGAGTTCTCACTGAGCTGAGCGCAGGTGGAGGGATTTTTACTACAGCCACTGACCTTTAGCCTGAGCTCAGCGCAGGTCGCGGAATTATAACGAAAGCCGCTTTGGCTGAGTTTGAGTTCAACAAGGATCGCGCGCGGAATTATGACGACAGGAGCAGAGACTGAGTTCAATGCAGGTCGACGACAGCCGCCGAGACTGAGTTCAACGCAGGTCGCGGAATTATGACGACAGCCGCCGAGACCGAGTTCAACGCAGGTCGCGGAATTATGACGACAGCCGCCGAGACTGAGTTCAACCCAGGTCGCGGAATTATGACGACACTATCTAGCCTGAGGCTGAGCTCAGCGCAGGTCGCGGGAGTAATACGGAAGTCGCCGAGGCTGAGTCTGAGCTGATTGCTGCTCAGCTCATCCTTTGCATAGGCCGCGGAATCCTAGCAGGGCTTCACTGTGTAAGAGTAACAGTGGCCGCGGAGGCGCGGGCTGGGGGGAGGATGGCGGCGCACTTGAAAAAGCGTGTGTACGAGGAGTTCAGTAAAGTCGTGCAGGTAATCGCTGCCCTAACGCGGGCCCTGAGCAGAGTACCCAATGTTCAAAATTCTCCGCTAGGACGCCGGCTCCCAGTTTCTGATGTGGAGCTGGAGTTCACAATTTCCTTGCTCTACCCCTGGCGTGTGAGGAGACATGAAAAAGGAACCTCCCCTCGGGTTTCTTCCCCTGGAGCTACCTGGTGATCCCCGAGTTTTGGGGGCCGGGAGCAGACTTTATGATTGGCCTGGCCCCTGATACCCTGTGCAGGGAGGTACCCGTAGTGCCGATGAGACACTACGAATACCACAGCGCACTGTAGTATAATACACTACGAATACCACAGCGTAGTGTGGTATTATAGACTCCTATAATTATTTTCTTCCTCCTGCCCCCCGAGGCCTTGAGTCGTGTGGCGATTTGTAACAAAAGAATTCAGGTAGGAAGGGTCCAGTAACAGCAGGCGGAGTCCGCTATTCATGGTACTGAGTTTCTGCACCTAGGATCCTGCCACGATCTGTGACCTGGATTGGCCACTTTTGGCTTGATTGACCCTTGGGCTGACACAGGTCTTATGTTCTAAGGCAACTCTGGTTCTCTGTGCTTTGAGCTCCATAGCTCTAGAATGCCGGTCTGGCTAATGGTGGCTGTTACACAGGGCACTAGCTTAATTTTAGCAGTGACCAGGTGTGGACACTGGTAGGCATGGATGTGTAACCTTTAGCAGGGTTTGCTTTTTTTTTTTTAATCCCAGGACACACAAACTAATTTATTATGCTTTGGGGCTTCTCCCTTGTCTTGAGCTCTCTATCCCAGACTAGGTGTGATTTATTGCTTGTGTGTGTTGGTAGCTGTGGCAACCCCAGGAAGGCGTTGCTGTGAAGAAATGGACAGGACCAGGTACTGGGTGTTAAATAATTTACTGATTAGTTAAAGGAAAACTAAAGTCCATCTTTAAACAAGTGTGCAGTTACAGATGATTCTTTTTTTTTTTTTCAGTTTGGGTGTTTCATTTTGGGTAGGTGTCCTTCAGCAAACTAGTTGCGCTTCCCAATTGGTGGTGTAAAGGTGCACTAATGCTCTCCCAGCGGCTTTCTCAGGATTTCTATGTTGGGTCCTCTTCTAGCACAGCAAAAAAAGTCCTACTTCAATCTCCAGATTCTCACAGAGCACCCAGCCTTGTATCCTGGTTTCATATAGGTGGGGATATGGGTGGCGTCTACAAGATCTTGCTTGATTCCTTGTAGATATTTCTGCAAATGTGACTCCTTGGGTTGAAAAGTCTGTGGTCAGGAACCTGCTGATCCAGCCAGGCTCCCAGTGAGGTGTGGTTCAAAACCTTCTTACAACAAAAGAGAAAATATTTTCCTAGTCAAAAATCTTCCCAGACTGGTGTTCTGCTGTCATAGGTGCTTGCCACGTTCAAGGAGGGATTGGCTCACTGATCTTTAGCCCCTGCACTCTGAGTCCAGCCTTCTTCAAAAGAGTAGGGTTAAACACAGTCCCTTCCAAAAATAGGATTCTTCTAACCTTCAAGTACTTCCCACAGCCAAATTTGTCACAAGTGCTTGACTCATTCAAGGAATGAATGGGCTCACTGGTCTTCAGTCCTGGAGTGGGAGTCCTGCAGGGGTTCCAGCAAAAAGAGATCCTTATTGTAACTAAACTTCTAGAGACCCTCTGACAGGGTGTGCACAAAGGAGATTTCTCTCAAAAAGCAAAAACCCGATGAGGCAGGGAGGGAAAAAATACAGCTTTACTGTTCTGTGTCTGCTCTGAAATGAATCTAGCCACACCTTAAATCACAAAATAGCTGGTCATAAAGCAAGGAGCAACCAATCGCAGCTTTTCTAAGTGGGATGAGGGGGATGGAAAGCTCAAGAGGAGTCATATCTAGAACTGGAAATTAAGGGCATAAAGTGGTAGACTGGGGTGTCTTGCCACAGGTGGTTTGTGGACGCGCCTCCTGGTCAGATCACTACCTCATGCAGCCTTTTATTGGGGTGTTTTCCTTACTAGGTAGGTGCTAGGAGCTCCCCTAGGGAACAAGTCTGATCTCTGGAGGCTAGAGGACAGACCTGAAGGAGCTGAGGCAGACAGAGGTATATAGATGATACCATCAAGGACATAGCAGCCAAATCCCAACTCCTGACTGGCAGCCTGGTGCTGCCTTGGAGGGGGAAGGTCTCCTGGTAGGAGAGCATCATCTTGATGCAGCAGGAAGTGATCCTGTAGCAAGAACCTACTCTCGAGGTGATACATTGTCCTCTGGTACCGAGGATGTGTCTCCCAGGGCTACTGCCTAGGAGGGAAGGGGTAGGTTGGCCATCATAGTTGATGATTCGATTATTAGAAATGTAGCTAGCTGGGTGGCTGGTGGAAGTGAGGATCGACTGGTAACATACCTGCCAGATACGAAGGTGGCGGACCTCACGCATCACCTAGATAAGATTTTAGATAGTGCTGGGGAGGAGCCAGCTGTCATGATACTTGTGTTCACCAACGACATAGGAAAACATGTGGGAGAGGACATTCTGGAAGCTAAATTTAGGCTTTTAGGTAGAAAGCTGAAAACCAGAACCTCCAGGGTAGCATTCCCTGAAATGCTCCCTGTTCCACTCGCAGTTTCCCAGAGGCAGACAGAGGTCCAGAGTTTCAATGCGTGGATGAGACAATGGTGCAAGGAAGAGGGATTCAGTTTTTGTAAGGAACTGGGGAACATTTTGGGGAAGGGGGAGTCTTTTCCAGGGTGGAACTAGGCTGCTGGCGCTATCCTTTAAAAAGGAGATAAAGCAGCTCTTAAATTGGAACAAAGGGGAAAGCTGACAGTCGCTCAGCAGTGCATGGTTCAGAGGGAGCTCTCTTCGAAAGATACTACTGAAGCAGGAAAGTTGGGCATCCCAACAGAGAGATTTCAATAAAAGCAAAAGTAACCCATTTGCCTATAAGTAAAGAATCACCTTAGCTAAAAGATTCCAAATGATCCCTGTCAGCTGAAAAGCAGGTTGTTAATACAAACAGAAAACACACTTTGAAATGTATGCCAATGCCAGAAGTAAGATGGGCCTTACCCGACTTCGCTGGTCCCGGCGAAGAATGTACCGAGTATGGTGGGGCCGAAGTGCCCATTCGTAACCTCTCCATTCTAGCTGCCCGGTGCCGCTGGGCTCGTGGAGACATCTTTCCGCAGTCCCGACACGACTTTTGGTCATGGTCCGGGTCTAAACAGATGTAGCAATAATTATGTCCATCTGTGATGGACATAATTTTGCCACACTGACAATACTTAAACCCAGAGGGCTTCGGAGCCATCTGGGAAGAGAAATCTTGAGAAAAAACACGAAAAATTTGACGAAAAAAATCCAGTCAGGAAAAAATTTGCTAGAGGAAAAAACCCCGCAGGCGAATGGCTCGAGGGGAAAAAAAGAAACTGAAGAGGTGAGGGAACCGCACGGGAACACTACCGCGCAGACGCACAGAGTCAAAAACTCTGTGATCAGCTAGGGGAAACTCCGCCTACTCGGGATCGCGACGCTTCCCAGACAGCATGGCTAATTCAGTCCGGCTAACGATGGGAAAAATGCAGTATCAGGGTAAAAATTATATTGCAATGATAGGGAGGAGCAATTTGTTGGTGGGGTGGCGCTTTATGTCCTGGATGGCATAGAGTCCAACAGGATAAAGATCCTGCAAGAGACTCAATGTACAATACATTTTTATGAGTAGAAATCCCATGTGTGTTGGGGAAGAGTATAGCGATAGGAGTATACTTCTGAACAGATGGCCAAAATGGTGAAATGCTAAGAGAAATTAGGTAAGGTAATCAAATTGGTGGTGCAGTAATGGAGATATCAATTATCCCATTCCCTGCACGTGTCCAGAAAGCTGGGTTTTGCCTCCCTTCCAGCAGATGGAGACAGAGAAATTTTTTTTTTTTAATTTAAACTTTATTAAGTTTTCAGGTGCAATACATAAAATAGCAAGCTTAGAGAGCATAACAATATGAAATAAGTATAATACAATCTTATCAAGTCACAGATAAACATCCATTGTACTGTTCTTCAATTTCCCCCCTTCCTTCCCTCCCTCCCCTCATCCCCCGGTGAGAATCTTAGAATACAGTCTACTATTGTACATTTGGACTGTGTCCCCTATTTCTACTTTAGAGAGAACTCACATATTAAGCACGTCACAATTATACAATTATGTCCATATCAAGTTCAACCGGGATGGTGCTTCTTCCTAGCTGCTGTTTCATCTGAGTGCTAGGACAAGAGAAAATGCTATCAACAGACCTATCTGTTTCCAATTGTAGTGACTTTACAAAAGTTGGCCCTTGGGTTAAATTGATAAATATTTAAAGGTTGAGTATGAACAACTATCCTGAGGCTACTACTCTATCAGATATAGGTTGCCACACCTTACCGGATCAGTCCAGACTGCTGGGTTTTGCCCCCCCCCCCCCCCCTCTAGCAGATGGAGACAGAAGTTTGCAAACAAAAACTCTGCCTTATCTAGGCTGGTGCCACCTACAGTCTGGCAGTATTCTTCTGTCTCCTAGCAGGTGGAGGTGCTGTAAAACCTACAGTCTGTGCTGAGGCCTAGTTGGTTAGGTGTTAGTGTTTAAAAAAAACAAAACAAAAAACGGATAGGCTAGAATAAGGACCGCAGTGGCTTACCTGCAGGTCCGGTCTCACGCCTCCTAGGGTGTTGCGAGGTCCTGAGGGGACCATCCTTCCTGGTTTCAGAGGCCACTGAAGTGTGGGGATTACCCATTTTCCAGTGTACCGTCTTCACTGGGGGTGACACCAGGGAGCCCGGCTCACTCCCCCCAGTTGGCCCAGGACCCGGAGGTGATCGGTAACTATACAAAAAAAAAATGTTTTGAATGGTCGGGTTATAGTTAAATTTACTGTGTCCTCCTTCCTTATTCCTTCCCGCGGGGGGGGGGAGCGCTGATTTTCGCCGCCGCGGGAGGATGGTTTTCTTTTTTGGTTTTCGCTGTTCCTGGGGCATTGATTGAATGTTTGCTTTGTCTAAGTTCAAGATGACCTCAGAGCTGCAAAGTCAGACCTATGGCCTTAACACTTGTCCAGTTCATGGCTCTGGCAGCCACGTGCCGAGTAGCTTTTGCTTGTAGAGCAATGAATGAAGGGCTGAGTGAAAACCTCATGCAGCTGATCCGCTGCCCGGTGGTTAGAAGTGTGATCCTGATCATCAGTTGGCACCTTAAGGGCAGTGCTAAGTCATGGGTGGTCATTGAGCAGGCGGGCTCAGAGCCTATTCCGTTGGCCTCTAGGGTATGGTGCCGTGCTATGGGGAAGGGCGTATCTCACTCACTCACCCCATTCACCCAAGCAGTTCTGCGGCATTGGGCAAAATGGAAGGAGCGTCTGGTGGGGGACAAGAGTATTTATCATATGACTACCTTTTTGATGCACCCCCGTTTCACTCCAGGCCAGGACGCAGCATTTATCCGGCGGTGGAGGCTCCTGGGGATCACTACTGTAGAGCAATTCTTTCAGGGCTCTCAGTTGATCCCGGCTGTAGATTTGCAGAATGCCCATGTACTGACTCCCAAAGATTTGTATGCCTACCGGCAAATTATCCATTTTTTACGCTCCGAAGGTGCTCCAGCGGCATTGCTTATGGGCAAGACTATGTTTGAATCATTTTGTTCACGGAGCGGGCCATTACCTAAGCCTATCTCTCGTCTGTATATGCTTCTTAATAGTGGTCCTAGATCTAAGGCGAGCTATCAGTTAAGCTGGGAGGAGGATCTAGGGCAAACCCTATCCGACTCGGACTGGGACCAATGTTATATGACTATGGGACGGAGCTCTATCTCTGCAACCATTAAGGAGAATGGCTACAAGTTAATGTATAGATGGTACATGGCTCCTGTACGGTTACACCGCATACGCTTCCTAACGAGCGATGGCTGCTGGCGTCAGTGTGGGGAGCAGGGCACATTCTACCACATGTGGTGGGTCTGCAAGGAGGTTCAAGTTTTATGGGCTGCAGTGCTTCAGTTCTCAACTCAGATTTTGGGGGTGGACATACCACTTGATCCTAAGGGTTGCCTATTAGGCTTGGTCGGGGGAGTTGGGAGTGAGAAGCAGAGGAGGTTGGCCTTGCAAATATTTGTGGCCACCCGATGCGAAATTGCATTTCGGTGGAAGGCTGACAGGGCGCCAACTTTTGCTCATGTCTTGGCACGTTTAGACAGAGTTTTTCAGATGGAATATCTTACTGCTGTGCAACATGACCGGGTCAATAAATTTTCTGCAATATGGGAACCTTACCGAGTGTGGAAGAAAGCACAATGACAAACCTTTACTGCATTTAGTTGAGCTCGTATGTTTAGGGACGGGGGGAGGGGGGGGGGGTTGGGAGGGGATGGGTGAACTGCGGGAGAAAAAAAAAAAAGGCTCATTCTTACGCTGTTTGTTAAGTTTCACGGATGACAGGACATTATGTGTTAATCATATAGTTTATTTGTGCCTAGGGAAATAACTAGGATCGTATTGATAGGATCTGAGACCTGATTTATATTATTTTATTTTGTTTTTGATCTTGTACCTAGAGCACTACACGGAATGTACCTGTACATGTTTGTTTTCAATATGCACGTTACCTTTGCTGTATGTTTGATGAGCATAAATAAACAATTTCAAAAAAAAGAAGTGTGATCCTTCTGGACATACTACCAGGTCAGATTACCTCATACTGGTAGCATGTCTTTGGGCTATATTGGTTACAGTGTCAAAAATCACATTGTACAGCGCATAAACCAATTCTCTGTGAAATAATTAATGGCACTGATTTGAATATGGCTTCTCCCAGGGGTTCAAAGGATTTCAGGGGAGCAGTTCAAAGAATGAAAAAAAAAAATGCTTTAGCAGTAAAATGTAATTTGATAAAGGGTGAATATTTTTAGAAGGGCTGGAAAATCTCAAGTGGCTGGTTGTCTAGGTGCTTAGAATTTGGGGCCTGGTACCTGACCATCTTGAGCCCAACAGGAGAAGCTGATGGGCTGGGGAGAGAAACTGCTGCTCCAGCTACTGTGAGCTCAGGTCAGGGAGAAATGCTGCTGCTCTGGGACAAGGACAGAAAATGAGCTGAGAAAGGGAGGGATGGGATGGAAGGAGCTGAAGAAAGAGCAAAGGCAAAAAGAAAACAAAAAAAAAGTGCATAATAAAAATATTAAAATAAGCAAAAGATTTAGGAAAAACAAAAAAGAATGAAAGTAAAAAAATAATGTACTCTGGTGCCTAAAAAAAGTTTGTCTAAAAATATTTCCTGCCCAGATTCTAAATTCCTGTGTATAGCTCTAAAATACTATGGCGTACATTTATTTATTTTAGGACATTTATATTCATAAGAAGGTTCACCTTTTTTTTTTTTTATTTTGAAGAAATAGTCTTGTGTTTGAGTAGCCTAACACTGTTCACTAGACTTCTGAGGTTCGAAAATCTGACTTTTGCATTTTGTGTCACCGTGTTCTAATTATTAGCACCAACCGCACGAAGAGCTCGCTGCAAAGAAGCTTCGCCTGACTAAGCCAAGTAAATCGGCAGCGCTGCACATAGACCTGTGCAAGGCTACCTCTCCCGCAGATGCCTTGCAGTATCTGCTTCAGTTTGCTCGGAAACCTGTAGAGGCAGAGAGTGTGGAAGGAGTTGTCCGAATCCTGCTGGAACATTATTACAAGGTAAGAAATTAGCTGCTTACATTAAAGTAACGAATGGCTGAGGGTCATTTTTAATATGAGAAAAAAGTACTAGAAAAGACAGAATGAAGTAAAGTTATTGGATCATAGACTAGGACTTTTGCTGCTTTAGGGTATGGAGTAGAATTAGGCAGTAAATATCGCAGTTGTGAAATATTGCTTTTGTTTCACGGGGGAGAACCAATACTCACTCTAATTTTTGAAAGACTATGTGCCCAAAAATTTACTTTTTTTTTTTTTTAAATAACTTTATTAAACTGATGATGCACACACAAAGAGCTGGGTACAACATTGGCAGGAATACACCAAATTTCCAAAACAATGACGACATCAAGAATCCATCTGTATACAAATCCCTTCCAACCCATGCATTTGTCAGCATCGACACCTGCACTTCAGCATAAAAAAACATGTTGCCGCTACAAGTCAGCTTCGCAAATACTTCCAATACTTTCCCCCAACTTTGGTCGTATTGGTCCAGTTTCCCCAGTAAAGAATAAGTCGTCTTTTCTAGGAGAGCAATTTCAGGCAGCAGTGAACCGCCATTTGAATATATTGGGGATCCCTTTCCAAACAAAAATGTACTTTGGTGCGACTTTTTATAAACCGAGTTCAAATTTGTGAACGGTGAGCCAGTTCAGAGCAAAATGATTTCTTGTGTGCGCACGCACAGCTCCCAGGGATCAGTGGAGAGAACTTTGATCTGATGTTTTGGGGCCTGGAGGTGGGAGTTTAGGGTTTTTAGCTCTTTCTGCTGACCCTGAATGATCCTGAACGAGTCACTTCGCATCTCTGTCTCTTGGTTTTCCATGCCTGGAATTGGTTGAGGGGAGGGGCAGTTTGCAAAGGGGGTTTCTGCCGGCAGGAAGCATTTCACCCACATGAATCCAGGCGTCTGAAGATCACCCACCCTGCGTGGCAGGTAAAGGTATGGGCAAGAGTTCCACAAACTCAGGTCGGGGAGAAGGCCACGTTTTTAGTTTTGGTTGGGGGAAAATGTGCGGGCGCTTTTCCCTGGGCAGTTTTCAAAGGGAAAGTTTGCGTGTCCTTTTTTTTTTCTTTGAAAATTGGTGCAAAGACCAAGGGACTTTGCAGCAATGCGGGCAGTTTGAAAATTGCCCCCCATTGGTGTTTATTGCGCTCTCCCACCCTGACTTTACACATTTTCAGAGAACAAACATGTTTAAATTTTCTTTTGAAAATTATCCTACAAAAGCTATGTGCGCACGGAGTTTCTTCAGGAAAAAATGGTGCCCCCACCGCATCTCCTGCAAGAAAGCCTCTTCCCACTCTCTGTAAAAGTTCGCTCATACAGGCGCTGTGAGCATACTTGTACCCACCTACAGAGCGGGCAGTTTTAAAAAGCCCATTTCCAGGGTAAAGCACTCTTTTATACACAGAAAAAAACTCTGAAAATAAACTTGCTGGGCCCATCCACTCATGAGGTGGCTGCATATCCTTCTGAAGTACCGGTAGTAGGAAAGCACTTGAGGTCCTGCTTCACGTAAAACCAAACCGATCGGAGCATTTCCTTGTGCGGCACGATTGCATGACCCTCGGCTGGAATTACAGCTCAGCTGTTGCTTTTCTGTTTTTAGGAGAATGATGCTTCGGTGAGACTGAAAATTGCATCTTTGCTGGGTTTGTTATCAAAGACCGCAGGATTTGTACCAGACTCCATTATGGACGATGTCATCAACACGCTTCAAAATGAAAGTATGTTTTAATTTTCAATGTAAGCCAAAGTTTCACCTGGAAATCCTTAAGACTTCAAAGATCAGGGAAAGGCTGTGGACTCTCAAGAGTTCAGCTCCAGCCTACCCATTCCCAAACTGCATAATGAGGGATGCTCCAAATATATTTGAATGTAGAAATGGACTGAAGCTTGTCCTGTTTAGTACAGACTACCTAAAAGATTGGACGAATCTCCGCTCAGTTAAGTTGCTGTTAGATAGGTTACAGTGGAGTCGTATATTCCTGAAACTCTTTCTGTTTCACTTGTCTTAGAACCAGGGTTCATTCAAGGCTTCCCTAAGGTATAGATAAAAAATTGAAAAAATATTGCCCCTCTGTGGTTTCCCTGTGTCCCGTGCAGGGCAGAACTGTATCCAAGCAATTTTGCACCTACGGTGAAGTGAAAAAGTGCACCCTTACCCTGTACATGATACAGGCCACCATGAGCTGGGAAACTGCTAAATGTTTGCTGTTTTTTTTTTTTTTTTCCTTCATTTAAAGCAGTGGTTCCCAACCCTGTCCTGGGCACCCCCCAGCCAGTCAGGTTTTCAGGAGATCCACAGTGAATATGCATGCAAATTTTCTCTCATGCGTATTCATTGTATATGTCCTGAAAACCTGACAGGCTGGGGGGTCCCCAGGACAGGGTTGGGAACCACTGATTTCAAGCATAACACTTACTATTGTCCATCTTTCACCCGAAACTCATTTTATCTTCTTGTGAAGGGAGAGAGGCTGAACTGAGCTGACTGCATTGTAAGCCTCTGATTTAAGCTTAGATTTTCAGTACACAGATATTACAGGCAGATGGATGTCTTGTACACCTGTGCTTTCCCCACACTTTGCAGCTTTCTCATGTACTTACATCATCATGCTTGCTTTGTAGGTGCCTATAAATGAATCACAGTTTAAATGCTTCTGGTAAAGAAAAACCCTATCGAGAGAAATCACTTTCCAGTGCTTTATCTTTACAGAATCCCATCCTGTCATTGCCCAGCTGTTGGATACTCTTTTGGCAATTGGCACGAAGCTCCCAGAGAACCTCTCTCTTAGACTGCAGTTGGTGGACATGGCCTGCAAGGTAACACATTGTTTTTGACACTAAATTAGGTAACAACTCTGATGGGATAATAAGCAGTAGGTTAACCAAGGATATTAGAAAAAAATAATTTTGCTTTTTATCTCCTGCCTTATGAAGTTTTTCTAACCAGTCCTACTTACATGCGTCTTCCTTCTGCTCTGCCATATTCACGTCAAGCATGCTATATAGACCTCTAATAGTCCTTTACTCCATTAAAGCTGCCCCTTCCTAGATCCCACCTATAACCCACAAGGTTTAGTGCTTCCCAATCACGGTTTCACTCTCTTAACTCTAACCATCGGAGCATGACTCGCCTGCAACGGAGGTTCCCCGTATGTACCCGGATCAGTCCAGACAGTGGGCTATGTCCCCCTTCCAGCAGATGGAGTCAGAGAAAAACTCGAAGTGCGCCCCCTTATAAGCTGGCGCAGCCTCTATTCCCCTTCAGTATTTTCTTGACTCCAGCAGATGCGAGTGGTTGAACCTATGGTTCCCCAGTAAATTTCTGGAAAGCTAGATTTATTGAATTTTCCTCTATTTCTTTTTGGATGGATCAAGTTGATAAAGTTTAACAAAAAAAAAAAAAAGTCTACATTCTGGCAATTGGTAACTTGCAGGCAGAACTGTCTCACTGTTTCTATCTCTTTCTGTCTTAGCCTGTATGCCTTCCTGGGGTAAGTTTTGTATTTTCTTTACTTACAGGTTCAGTTTGACTCTCGGGGTGCACATTGGTTGTCCAACCTTTCCCCCCTTGCTGCGATCCGACTCGCTGCCCTGGGATGCCGTTTCACAGCAGCGCTCATAGAGACGTGTTATTCCTCTGTGTTAATTATAGGCAGAGCAGTTTCAGTTTGGGAGAGTCAAACGGTTGCTAAGCGGAGTAAGAAAATTATTCCTTACCTGCTAATTTTCGTTCCTGTAGTACCATGGATCAGTCCAGACAGTGGGTTATGTCCCCAATCCAGCAGATGGAGTCAGTCAAAGCTTTGAGGGGGCGTCACCATGAGTGCTACTACCCCCTCTGCAGGAGTTCAGTATCGAGTATATCCAAGCCCGAGTAAACCAAGAACCCCCAAATTGGATCAAGTTTAAGGAACGGCAACAATCAGCCGTATGACCTAAGCAACCAAACCGTGCCCGCCCCACCAACGGGTGGGAGGACCAAAGGTCAGCGTGTCAACCCCAAAACGGAACTGTGACAAACAGTGAAAAACTGAGAAATCGTGAGAGACAGAAAATACTACCGTCCCGTAGAGGAAAAACCAGTCGAGCAGGAGTAGGACCCAAATGCGGTGGGCGTCTGGACTGATCCATGGTACTACAGGAACGAAAATTAGCAGGTAAGGAATAATTTTCTTTTCCCTGTACGTACCTGGATCAGTCCAGACAGTGGGATGTACCCAAGCGTCCCTAAACCGGGTGGGGTCCTGCGAGACCCGCTCGTAGAACCTGCTCACCAAAGTGTCCAAAGACCGAGGAAGCGAGGTGAAGACGATAGTGTCTGGAGAACGTGTGTAACGACTTCCAGGTGGCCGCTCTACAGATTTCTTGAGAGGAGACCGAGCGGGTCTCCGCCCAAGAGGCCGCCTGAGAGCGTGTAGAATGCGCAACAATACCGGGCGGGGGAGTCCGCCCCATCCCAATGTAGGAAGCGGCAATGCCAGCCTTCAACCATCTGGCAATGGTCGTCTTCGAGGCCTGAGCTCCCTTCCGAGGGCCGGACCAGAGGACGAAGAGATGGTCAGAAGTCCGGAAATCATTCGTAGCCTCCAGATAGAGGCGCAGGGTGCGCTTGACGTCCAGAAGCCGGAGAGACCTTGGCTCTGAAGGGGAGAAGGAAGGAAGCTCCACCGTCTGATTCACATGGAACGCGGACACCACCTTCGGGAGAAAGGAGGGAACAGTGCGAATCGAAACCCCGGAATCAGAGAACCGGAGATAGGGTTCCCTGCACGACAGGGCCTGCAGCTCCGAGATGCGCCGAGCGGAGCAGATCGCCACAAGAAACACCGCCTTGAGAGTGAGATCCTTGATCGTCGCATTCCGCAGTGGTTCAAACGGAGGTCCCGACATGGCCCGTAGCACCAGGTTGAGACTCCAGGAGGGACAAGGATTCCGCACCGGCGGTCGCATGTGTTTGACACCCTTGAGAAAACGGAGAATATCCGGGTGTTGTAGCAGGGAACCCCCGTCCCGCAGGAGCGAGCCAAGGGCGGCCACCTGAACCCGGAGTGAGTTGTAGGCAAGCCCCTTGTCCACCCCTGCTTGCAGAAACTGAAGGATCTGAGGAACCGAAGCCTCAGAGGGACTCGTGTTCAGTCCGGCACACCACAGCTCGAACACCTTCCAGACTCGCACATAGGCTACCGACGTCGAAGTCTTTCGAGAACGCAGCAGCATTGAGACTACCGCCTCCTGGTAGCCCCGGCGCCGGAGGCGGTGCCTCTCAAAAGCCAGGCCGCAAGACAGAAGAGTTCTGCCTGGTCGAAAAATACCGGGCCTTGGTGAAGGAGGTGGGGGAGATGTCCCAGACGGATGGGTCCGTCGATCACCAGTTGGAGCAGGTCCGCAAACCAAGGTCGTCTTGGCCACTCCGGAGCGACGAAGATCACCGGTCCCTGGTGGACCTCTACGCGGCGGAGTAGTCTTCCCACCAGTGGCCACGGCGGGAACGCGTAAAGAAGAAGGTTGGCCGGCCACGGGAGTACGAGAGCGTCCACGCCCTCCGCTCCTCGCTCTCTCCGGCGGCTGAAGAACCGGGGAGCCTTGGTGTTGCTTGCGGACGCCATGAGATCGAGGTGGGGGGATCCCCACCGCCGAACGAGCAGCTGCATCGCCTCGTTGGAGAGGGACCATTCCCCGGGGTCCAAGAGCTGACGGCTGAGGAAATCCGCCTGTACGTTGTCCATGCCCGCAATGTGCGAGGCCGCCAGGCGGGCCAGATGCCGCTCCGCCCACTGCATCAGCATCTCTGCTTCGAGCGCGACCTGCGGACTGCGGGTGCCGCCCTGTCGGTTGATATAGGCCACCGTCGTCGCATTGTCCGATAAGATCCTGACCTCCCGGTTCCGGAGGAGTGGCAGAAAGTGCTGGAGCGCTAATCTGACCGCTCTGGTCTCCAGTAGATTGATGGACCACTTTGATTCCTCCGCGGACCACGTCCCTTGCGTGGCGCTGCGGTCGCAGACCGCTCCCCATCCTACGAGACTGGCGTCGGTGGTTACCACGACCCAATTTGGCAGATCGAGAGACATGCCGCGGGCCAAATTTTCCGGATTCATCCACCAGGTCAGACTGTTCCTGGCAAACAGCGGCAGAGGAAGGAGCACCTGGTAGTCCTGCGAAAGCGGCTTCCAACGGGATAGAAGCGCTCTCTGTAGAGGCCTGAGGTGCGCAAATGCCCAAGGGACCATGTCGATGGTGGAACCCATCACCCCTAGGAGCTGCAGATAGTCCCAGGAGGTGGGAACCGATAACGCAGAAAACCGTTGTATGTGTTCCCGCAGGGCTTGCGCCTTGTCCTGACGTAGAAAAACCGCGCCCAGACGGGTGTCGAAGGTCGCCCCCAGGAAATCCAAGCGCTGCGAGGGTACCAGGGAGCTCTTGGAAAAGTTCACCACCCATCCTAGGGACTGCAGAAACTCTATGACTCTGGCCACAGCCTCCTGTCCATGCCGAAAAGACTTCGCTCGAATGAGCCAATCGTCCAGGTAAGGATGAACTAGAATCCCCTCCTTCCGCAAGGCAGCCGCTACCACCACCATGATCTTGGTGAAAGTGCGCGGAGCCGTTGCCAGCCCAAACGGGAGAGCCACAAACTGGAAATGTTGATCCAGGATCTTGAACCGTAGAAGACAGTGATGCTCCCGGCGAATGGGGATGTGGAGGTAGGCCTCCGTCAGGTCCAAGGAGGCCAGGAATTCCCCGCGATGCACCGCCGCGATCACGGACCGCAGCGTTTCCATGCGGAACCGAACCACCCGGAGTGATTTGTTGACTTCCTTCAAGTCCAGAATGGGTCGGTAGGATCCGTCCTTCTTTGGTACCACGAAGTAGATGGAATAATGGCCCGAGCCCACCTCTCCGAAGGGCACGGGCGCAATGGCGCCAATCTCCCAAAGTCTGTCCAGGGTCAACTGTACCGCCTGTCGCTTGGTGTCCGAGCCGCAAGGGGAGAATATGAACCGTCCCTTTGGAGCGCGGACAAACTCCAACGCGTAACCTTGTCCGATGGTGTCCAAGACCCACTGATCCGAGGTGATCCGCGCCCACTCCTCGTAGAAGAACGCCAGTCGCCCCCCGATCCTGGGGACGGCGGAGTGGGCGAGCTGAACATCATTGCGAGGACTTGGGAGAGGGTTGTCCAGCTGCGGGAGCGGGACGCGCGGGGCGGCGCCCGCGAAAGGAGCGAGACCAGGGCTGAGACCTGGGGGCAGAGGGCCTGGCTGCCGCCGGTCTGTAGTTCCGGTAGCGCCGTTGCGCCCTGGCTCTGGTCCGAGAGGACGAGAACGCCCTGGTGGAGCGATACCTGTCTTCCGGCAGGCGATGAACCGCGTTTTCCCCCAGCGACTTGATGATTTGATCCAAATCCTCCCCGAACAGGAACTTGCCCCTGAATGGCAGGGAGCCCAGACTCGACTTGGAGGACGTGTCCGCCGCCCAGTTGCGGAGCCATAGGAGGCGACGTGCCGCTACCACCGAGGCCATGGAGCGGGCGAGGACCCGAAACAGGTCATAGGAGGCGTCAGCCCCATACGCAACCGCAGCTTCCAGTCTATCCGCCTGGGCGGCCTCCCCGGCCGGTAGGACCTGAGAGGTGAGCAGTTGTTGGACCCAGAGAAGGCTGGCCCGCTGTGCCAGCGAGCTACACATCACCGCCCGCAACCCTACCGCGGAGACCGCGAAGACCCGCTTGAGGAAGACTTCCAACTTGCGATCTTGCGCGTCTCTTAAGGCCGCTCCCCCCGTCACTGGGATGGTTGTCCTCTTCGTGACCGCTGTCACCGCGGAGTCCACTTTAGGTACCTTGATGAGATCGAGAAAATCTTCAGGCAGCGGGTAGAGTCTCTCCATGGTCCGGCTGCCCTTAAAGGAAGCTTCCGGGGCATCCCACTCCCCGGTGAGAAGCTGAAGGAAAGACTCATGAATGGGGAAAGCCCGAGCCCTCGGCCTCCGGGCTGCCAAGACTGGATCCCCCTTCTTTGAGGAAGTGACCACAGCGGGCGCTACGGGCGCGGGCGGCTCCGGCGGTGGATCGAGGTCCAACTCCTTAATAACTTGTGGAAGTAGGTCATCCAGCTCTTCCCGCTGGAACAGACGCAGCGTGTGCGGATCATCACCTTCTGAAGTGGAGTCCCCTTGACCCGGATCCGCCGGGTCCGATCCAGGGGAACCTGGTCCTGTGCCCGCAGTCCCCGAGCCCCCCGGGAGCCGGGCGCGAGCGGGGGGTAGGGGGGCCCCCACACCTGCCGGAGCGGGGGGGGGCCGGGGAAGGCAGCGAGGGCCGCGGTATCTTGCTTGAAGGAGGTCCCGTGGGAGCCTCAAGGCTCTGCAGATATGCAGTGTGCAGCAAAAGGATAAACTCTGGGGAAAACCCCTGTCTACCCGAGGGGGGCTCCGAGGGGGGGGGCCCCGGGGAACCCTGCCCCTGCGGGCCTGTCTCCAGGTCCGATTCCGGAAGTAAGTGTGGCGGGGAATCTCCAGCATCCCCGGCCCCAAGCGCTGTCTGTTCCCCCTCAGGGCGTGCAGAATGTAAGATGGCCGCCGTTCCCGCCAGGAATGGGGGAGGGGCCGGCCCCCGCCGCCCGGGCAAGCCTGTTAGACGAGGGAAATCGATGAGGGGCCGCGAGGTGCCTTCCCCCCCGGGGAGACACCTCGCACAGATGCCCTCCCTCGAAATCCGTGAGCCCGGCTCGCCGCAAGCAGAGCAGCGCGCTGGCCGCGGCATCGGAGCTGTGAAGAAAACAGGCCCGGCAGGTAAAAAACCACCCGGCAGAGCCTCGGGGGGGGCCGAGAACGGGAGCGCCGCTGCGGGGGGGCCCGGACGGCCTGCACAACCCGCCGAGAACGAAACGGCACCGCGGGGGGGCCTTCCTGGCCGCGCGACCCGCCGACGACGACCTCCCTGCCTGCCTCTGCAGCCCACGAGGAGCCGCGAAAATGGCCGCAGGCAAGAGAGAGAACGCGGAGAGGCCGGTCCTACTGGCCTCCGCGAGACCCTCCGTCGAAGCAAACTGCAGGGAAAGAAGCAAAACAACACTGCACTTACCCCGCTCGCAACGATAGAAGAAGGAGAGAGCAGACAAACACAGAGGGAAGCCACGCCTCCCAATTAGAACCCTCTAACTCACTTTACACTTTTTTTTTTTTTTTTTTTTTCAAACAAAACTTGATCCAAAAGAAGTAGGCAGAGAGAAGAAAACCAGATAAAGAAGTACAAGAAATGCCTAAGGTAATCGGGAGCAACCCGGATTCCCTACTCGCATCTGCTGGAGTCAGAAGATACTGAACTCCTGCAGAGGGGGTAGTAGCACTCATGGTGACGCCCCCTCAAAGCTTTGACTGACTCCATCTGCTGGATTGGGGACATAACCCACTGTCTGGACTGATCCAGGTACGTACAGGGAATTTATTTTTATCCGCTCCTCGCAGCTCTGAGCCGGCTTAATTTCCTTCCTGCTCTGCCCTCTTACCGCGCCTCTCGACTTGTTCGGCTTGTGGAGAGCCCGGATCACGGCTCTCCCTTGAAGGGGTGTGTACGAGGTGCCTCCCTGGTGGGGAGGGACCCTCTCTACCGACAGGACAGCCAATTTCACGCTCCCATGCATGCCTCAGTGCTCCGGCCCCGTCCTGCGTGGGAACAGCGGCCATTTTAGGGGAGAAGCAAAGCTCCTCCAGCGCAGCCTGGAAATGATGCTGAGACCGGATTCTCGCCTCTACTGTTGATTCTAACTCCCATCCAGCCCTTGGACCCCCATACTCCTCCAGGAGACCCCCCCCTCGATGCTTCCCTCAGGACCTCCACCTGGCCTTTTTTCTACGGACTTCGTTCTCTTAATGCATAATGCCTATCTAGCGAGATTAGAGCAGCAACAGGGTTTAACATCAGGGCCCCCTCCGCCCAAGGTGAGCAGGATGTCGGATTCCCAGGGTCCTATGGGGGTCTCTAAGGGAGTGGCCCCAGGGGCAGGAACTACCACTGGAGCTTCCAGGGTCCGCTTAGTTCCTTCTGATGTGGGTCCAGATCCCCTTCTGCAGGGATCTCTTCAGGATCCAGACCTGGATGATACCTCTCCTTCCTTTTCATTGGAAGGTGATGACCCGAGAGTGCTGTGCCTCTTCCAACGGGATGAGTTAGATCCTCTCATTCCACATGTTCTCCAGGAATTGGATATTGAGGCTCCACAGGACTCCCCTTCCCCGGTCCCAATCCAACAACAAAGAAGGGGAACCCCGTCCGGGCCGGTCTACGTCCACCAGCGAAAGCGTTTCCTTCTCATCCTATGCTCCTTCAGTTATTATCCAGGGAATGGGATACCCTGGCAGCCTCCCTAAGGGTAGGCAGGGCCATGGATAAGCTATACCCTCTCCCCGACGATTTCCTGGATCTTCTCAAAGTCCCCAAGGTGGATGCATCTGTGACCGCAGTGACTAAACGGACAACCATTCCCGTGACGGGTGGAGCTGCCCTCCGAGATCTACAGGACAGAAAACCTGAGGGGTATTTGAGGTCTCAGCTTTGGGGGTAGAGCTGCGGTATGTAGCTCCCTCAAACAACGGGCCGATCTCCGATGGGTCCAACAATTGCTCAGTGCACAGGAGCTTCCTCCTGAGGAAGCGCAGCAGGCAGAGCGGCTGGAAGGCGTAATAGCTTATGGGGCCGATGCCCTCTATGATCTTCTCCGAGTGCTGGCCAGGTCCATGGTTTCAGCAGTAGTGGCTCGACGCCTCCTCTGGCTCAGAAATCGGTCAGCGGATTCCTCCTCCAAAGCGCAATTGGGGTCTCTACCCTTTAAAGGGAAGTTGCTCTTCGGTGATGATCTGGAACAGATCATCAAGTCCCTTGGAGAGAATAAGGTCCATAAGCTTCTGGAAGATCATCCACAGACATCCAGGACATTCAGTGCTACCAGAAAATTCAGGGGCCAATGGTGTTTTCGTCAATCAAGACTGCCTGTGCACAGATCGCCTGCCTCTCGTTCCCAGTCCTGGTCTCATTCCTTTCATGGCAGAAGACCAACCAGGGATAATCTCGCTCAGGGAGTAGCTCTCAAACCTTCGCAATGAAGGCCTGCCGGCTCACTCCTTGATCCCCAGGATAGGGGTCTTCTCTCCCTTTTCTACGAGAGTGGGTCAAGATCACTTCCGATCAGTGGATCCTGGATATTCTAAAGCACGGTTAGGCATTAGAATTTGCTCGCCCCCTCAAAGACAGGTTCCTTTTCTCGCCTTTTGGACCACTGCTGAAGCAACGCATACTATGTCAGACGAACGACAGACTCTTGGCCTTAGGGGTGATTCTCCCGGTGCCTCCAGCGGAAGAAGGGTCCGGCCATTATTCCGTCTACTTTGTAGTTCTCAAGAAGGACGACTCATTCCGTCCAATCCTGAATCTCAAAATGGTCAACAAGGCCCTCAAAATCCCACACTACAGGATGGAAACCTTGCGTTCCGTAATAGCGGCAGTGCATCGCGGAGAATATTTAGCCTCCTTGGATCTGACGGAGGCTTACCTTCACATTCCCATCTTCAAGGCTCATCAGCGCTTCCTGCACTTCAAGATTCTGGATCACGATTTTCAGTTTCAAGCTCTGCCCTTCGGCCTGGCTACCGCTCCCCACACCTTCACGAAGATGAATGGTGGTGGTGGTGGCGGCCCTCAGGAGGGAGGGGATCCTGGTCCATCCCTACTTGGACGACTGGCTCATTCGGGCGAAATCCTTGGTATAGTGTCAGCGAGTGATCAACAGCATCTTACATCTCCTTCAAGCCCTGGGATGGGTCATCAACTTCACCAAGAGCAGCCTCACTCCATCTCAGTCTCTGGACTTCTTGGGAGCATGCTTCGATCCTGCAGTGGGTATTTCTTCGTCGGGACCGAGCCCACTCCCTCATATCTCAGGTACAGCGCATCACTTGTCTCCCGCTTCCCACAGCTTAGGACTATCTCCAGGTTCTGGGTACTATGGCGTCCACTATCGATCTGGTTCCCTGGGCTTTTGCGCATATGTGTCCTTTGCAGAGGGCCTTGCTTTCCCACTGGAAGCCAGTGTCCCGGGAATTTCATGCTCCCCTGCCGCTGTCAGATGTGATCAAGGCCAGCCTGACCTGGTGGCTCACCCTGGACCACTTACTACAGGGGTAGACTTGGAGATCCCACAGTGGGTGATTGTCACCACAGATGCCAGCCTCTCCGGATGGGGAGCAGTGTGTCGCACGCAGTCTGCACAGGGGAAGTGGACGGTGCTGCAAGCAACCTGGCCGATCAGTCACCTGGAAACCAGAGCGGTGCGCCTGGCATTGAAGCGTTTCTTCCCCCTGGTCCACCATCAAGCAGTACAGATACTTTCAGACAACGCAACAACGGTAGCGTACATCAACCGTCAAGGGGGAACAGGGAAACGACGTGTCTCAAGAGACCGGACAAGCTGATGGCATGGGTGGAGGTACACCTCTCCCGCCTGGTGGCGTCCCACATCGCAGGGGTGGACAACGTTCAAGCAGACTTCCTAAGTCGTCAAAACATAGATCCCGGGGAGTGGGAGCTATCCGAGGAAGCGGTGGCACTTCTCTTCAGGCTGTGGGGAACCCCCCACCTCGACCTAATGGCCATCCTAAGGAACGCAAAGGCTTCATGATTCTTAGTCGCAGACGGGAGCACGGCGCAGAAGGGGGTGGATGCCTTGGTCCTCCCTTGGCCTCGGCACCTCCTGCTCTACGTGTTCCCACCTTGGCCCCTGGTGGGAAAAGTAATTTGATGAATAGAGATGCACCAGGTACTGGTGATCCTGGTGGGACCAGAATGGCCTCGCTGGCCGTGGTTCGCAGACTTGATCAACCTCGCGGTGGACGGTCCTCTCCGCCTGGGGCATCTGCCACATCTGTTGTGCCAGGGTCCGGTATTTTTCGATCAGGCAGATTGCTTCTGTCTTACGGCCTGGCTTTTGAGAGACGCCGGCTGAGGTGACAAGGTTGACCCTCCTCAAAGCTAGAAAGACTTCTACATCCATCTCCTATGACCAGATCTGGAAAGTTTTTGACACCTGGTGCACCTCCATGGCTGTTTCTCCGCGTAGCGCTTCAGTAGCCAAATACTGTCTTTCTTACAGCTGGGTCTGGACAAGGGATTGGCTTACAATTCCCTAAGGGTGCAGGTAGCTGCCCTTGGTGCCCTGCTTACTCACCGGGAGGGAGCTCCTTTGTCGGCTCATCCGGACATCGTACGTTTTCTGAAGGGCATGAAGCACGTAAAGCCTCCGGTACACTCCCTGTGTCCCTCCTGGAGCCTCAACTTGGTTCTTCGTGTTCTGGGCGGGCCACCATTCAAGCCACTGCGCTCAGCTACCCTCAAGGATCTCACCCTCAAGACGGTCTTCTTGGTGGCTATTGCGTTCACCTGCAGGATTTCCGAACTTCAGGCGCTATCCTGCAGACTGTGCCCTCTTTCCTACCTAAGGTGATCTCCACATTTCATATGGATCAGACAGTTGAATTGCCGTCCTTCTCCGAGGAGGATTCCAGGGATCTATGCAAACTCGATGTCAAGCACCTCCTAATGCGCTATCTGGAGGTGATTAATGACTTTCGTTTATCGGACCATCTTTTTGTCCTGTGGAGCAGTCCTAAGAAGGGGACCAAGGCCTCCAAAACTGCGATAGCTCGCTGGTTGAAAGAAGCTATCTCAGCAGCGTACATCTGTGCTGACCGTCCTCCTCCACTGGGCATCAAGGCACATTCCCTCTGGGTTCAGACGGCTTCCTGGGCGGAGAGCCAGTCTATGTCACCTCAGGAGATATGCCGTGCAGCTACCTGGAAATCTCTGCACACTTTTGCTCGGCACTATCGCTTGCATCTACAGCCACTGAAATTTGGCTCCTTTGGCATTCAGGTCATTCGAGCAGGGCTATCCGGGGCCCACCCTACGTAGGGAAGCTTTGGTACATCCCACTGTCTGGACTGATCCGGGTACGTACAGGG